>NC_079232.1:2427963-2731458 GCF_028502605.1 Trichoderma breve
ACTTACGAATGTGGAAAAGGGCCAGAAATGACCTCCGTGCACTCTACATTTCTACAGTAGTCCAGATTCCAGAATTCAAGCGAGTTGTGGCCCTTCGATTCGCTAGCCTCTACACCATCCTAGCCCAGCTGTATCTCGTTGGCGATAGGGAGCCAGATCATTCCATCATCAACCTCTCTCTCCAGATGCTGACGACGGCATCCATCACTGCAGAAGTAGTGGAGAGGGGCAACTTTTTGACCAGCTTGCTGGCAATTCTGTTTACATTCTTGACAACCAGACAAGTTGGTCACCCGTGGGATCTCTCCCCTGTTGCTGTTCTTGCCTTTGATAGCGGATCCGTCACCAATAGGCGCATGTATCACTTCTACCAAGATCTGAAATATCTTTTTAGCTCTCAGCATGTTCAAGAGCGGCTTAGAAGTGAACCAAGATACCTGATGCAATTCCTAGATTTGGTGAAGCTTCATCAAGGCATTGGACCCAATGTTCGCGCAGTCGTCGAGCACGTTGAATATGAAGCTGATTCCTGGATTACGGCCTCTCTGGTTACCAGGCAGATCAACTTGCAAGCCAGGAACTTGGCTGAGGCGTTTCGAAATTGCCCGCCCAACGAGATACGCAATCTCATGAACGCCATCCGCCTGGCCGCCAAAGCTGCCACGTTCAACTCCGTTGGTGCGGATCGACTCAGGTTCAAACAAGCAGAAATCAAAGACGAAGTAAAATTCAAGACGATGAGTGACTTGGAGTTCGATGTCGAAGGCAAATCGTATGATGTTGTCAAATTCGTGGTCGAGAAAGATGCCATCAGCTTCCACCACGGGCTGCATTACACCTTGTCTTGGCTGATCGAGTGTGGAAGGTCTCTTCCGGCATCAAAAATGCGCGCTCTCTTGAGCTTCACCAGGCAAGAGCTCAAGTCAAAGCCAAGGCTCATGACAATAGGGCCTTTGCAGATTCCCAAGAAGGAGTACAGCCCAGAGGACTATTTAATGGCCGTATTTGATTACCCCCTCCGAGTCTGTGCTTGGTTAGCCCAGATAAAGGCGAATATGTGGGTTCGAAATGGCATTAGTCTTCGTCACCAGGCCAGTACATATCGCGGAGTCGGGCAGAGAGATGTTTGTCACCACCGAGACATTTTCCTCTTGCAAACGGCAATGGTAGTTTGTGATCCCTCTCGCGTCTTGGCATCCATTATTGACCGATTCGGAATGGAAAATTGGGTAAAGGGTATTTTTGAAGTTCTATCAGAAGCTCAAGATGATACTCAACACCTCGATGTTGTTGAGGATATGATTCATCTTCTCATTGTTCTCCTGAGCGACCGCACTTGCTTGATTGCTCCAGAGGATGAACCAAATTCTCGTCTGCTGGCCATGCGCCGGGACATTATTCACGTCTTGTGTCTCAAGCCACTGTCGTTTAACGAGATCTGTCAGAAGCTTCCAGAAAAATACCAGGAGTCAGAAGAGTTCCAACAAGTCTTGGACGAAATGGCAACTTTCAAGCCACCGGAAGGCGTATCTGATGTGGGCACTTTCGAACTCCGACAAGAATTCATTGAGGAAATCGACCCCTACATCGCGCACTATAACAAGAATCAACGCGAGGAATCCGAACTTGCTTACCGCAAAAAGATGGCCAAGAAGACGGGCAAGACTGTGGAAGAAATTGTGTTTGAACCTAAGCTTCGACCGATACCGTCTGGTCTATTCCAACATCTCGCAGAGTTCACCAGCACGGGTGTCTTTGCACAGGTCATTTACTACTCCTTGTTGTATGCTCTAAGCGCACACAAGTTTACACCACTCGTGCCAAGCACTAGGATCGAAACGTTTTTGCAGGTTGTTCTTCATCTCGTTTTGCTCGCCACAATGGAAGATGACAGCGCTGAGGTTGATGCTTCGGGGAAACCCCCCAAATCATTTGTCCACACGGCGCTCACAAGAGTCGCCCGAAGCAACTTTATGCCTGACGCAAGTAACGCCAGGACCATTGTTTCGCTCTTGGATATGCTATCCACCAATGAAGACTTCAAGGCAGTACATCCCAAAATTTCCCTCGTTCTCAAGCGCCTTAAGCAGAAACGACCAGGGGCGTTTAATGCAGAGTTTGTAAAACTTGGACTGCCCGTAGATCGCATCAGCACCGCGTCTCCGGCAAACATATCTGCCGACGAAGAGCGCGAAAGAAGAAAGCAAGCGGCAATGAATCGCCAGGCAAAGGTTATGGCACAGTTTCAGCAGCAACAAAAGAGCTTCTTGGAGAACCAAGGATCCATTGACTGGGGATCGGATCTGGATGAAGACGACGAAGAGGACATGGAACAAGCCGAAGACCGCAAGCACAACTGGAAATACCCGACGGGGACTTGCATCCTGTGTCAGGAGGAGGCTGACGACCGACGTCTGTATGGTACTTTTGCCCTCCTGAATGAGAGTCTCATCCTTCGTCAAACGGATTTCCAGGACCCCGATCTCGTCCGGGAAGCTTCACAGACTCCATGTAATCTCGACAGGTCAGCGGAGGATATTCGCCCCTTTGGTATAGCTCAAGAAAACAGAAAGATGGTGGAAAAACTGAATTCCAATGGAGAGACATTCCTCGCCGAACGACAGACCATTGGTAGGGGATTCGACGCCTCACTTTCTCGAGCCGGCCCAGTGGCCAGCAGCTGTGGGCACATGATGCATTATCGTTGCTTTGAGCAGTATTACGAGGCAACTAATCGTCGACATACCCACCAGATCGCCCGGCACCATCCCGAGAACATTCTTCGAAACGAGTTTGTGTGCCCCCTTTGCAAGGCCCTAGGCAATGCTTTTGTTCCTATCGTCTGGAAAGGATTAGAGGAGTCATACCCTGGAAATCTCCAAGCAGAAGAGAGCTTTGAGGACTTCCTAGACAAGCAAATATCATCCTACCCATTCGGCGGTAGCAAGGCTCGTGAAGTAGATGATTCAAAGCTGCCCGATATTGACACGCCAAGTCTCCCCGGAAGCCTGCTACAAACGCTGACGCCATCAAAGCCTCGCCTGGAGCCGATATGGGTCAAAGATGAACTAGATGCACGATCATCGGCGACGCTAGGAGCATCAGGTAGCTCTTCAGCCGCGGCCGCGGCCGCCGAGACATCGGAAGCAGGCGCCAATCAACCATCTGGCGCTGGTAACAGCCAGCTATTCTCGGAGCTCTTATCCGCCTACCATCGACTGAGGGATACGTTGGTCGTCAATAAGCTGGACACTCGATACCCAGTAGATAAGATGCAAGCAGGCGATGAACTCCACGCGAGTGATACGCTAGTCCAAGTTGTTGGATTCTCGATTTCCGAGGTAGAAATACAGCAGCGTGGAATTGAAGCTCAGCCAGGAATGACCTTGATTGAGAAGATCCCAGAACAGGTAATAGCCCATTTGCGAATCCTTGCGGAAACAACCTCGGCATACATTAAGATAGGAGGCCGAAACCCACATCCCGGAGGTCGAATAGAAAGCGAGTTCATTGCAGATGCCGAGCAGCAGCACGGCCAGCTGTTCATGGCGCAGCACTTCGGAGCAGAGGCTGGCGATGCACGTCGCCGGCTGTACAGCTACCCGCCGCTGCTGACGACGGACCCCTTCATCTTCTTGGTAGAATGCAGCTACGCATTGGTGCCGGCCGGAAAAGTCGACATCATGCATGTTGTCAGGCTCTGCTACTTGGCTGAGATTGTAAAGGTGGTCTTTCACATGGGCCGCAACATGCCTGTGGGCCTGTGGTTTGGTACGCTGGCAAGCCGGCAGACTCAAGACCCAGCCATGAACAACTTTGCCGATTTCGCCTTGGCCCTGAGCAAGCTAAGCGTTGAGTTCCAGGCAATGGCTGGCATCGATGCCATGGCTCCAGAGTTGGGAGAAAACCGAGGCTTCCAGCAGCCAGGAGTTGACACCTTGGAGGGCTGGTATTCGTTTGTGAAGAAGTACGCATCGGTGTTTTTGCGAAAATGCGTGATATTCCTTCATGTCAAGTATGGTGTGGACTTTAACAGTCACGTCTCATCTGATGCCGGTGCTGATGAACTGGACCGCCTCACGGAGGCGCTGCGGCTGCCGACGTTTGATGAAATGTGCGCAGTCATGACGGTCGATTCGACGACGTGTGGATGGCCCAGCACTACTCCGGGGTTGGTGACAGGTTGGGTGAAGCACCAAGTGCTTTGGACTAAAGGTTATCCTACCTCGATCCCCTCAGCGGTAGTCAGTCATCCCGGCATATTTGAGCTAATTGGGCTTCCGCGAACATTCGACACGTTGATCGAGGAAGCAACAAGACGAAGGTGCCCCACGACGGGCAAAGACCTCACAGACCCGATCATTTGCCTCTTCTGTGGAGAGTTGCTCTGCAGCCAGGGCACATGCTGTCAGAAGCCTGATACGGATGGTTCCAAGATTGGCGGTGCCCAGCAACATATGCGAAGGTATAATTCTTTCCTTGCCTCCTTTTCTGCTTGAAAAGGGCTCCAATAGCTAACTTATATTCCAGATGTCAGAGAAATATCGGAGTGTTCCTGAATGTACGCAAGTGTTCTACAGTCTATCTGTTCCATAAGTCCGGGTCGTTCACGCCTGCGCCGTACATTGATAAGTATGGCGAGACGGATCCGCAGCTGCGTCACGGCCGTCAATTGTTCTTGAATCAGAAGAGATACGATACCATGATTAGGAACACAGTTCTCAAGCATGGGGTTCCAAGTTTGATCAGTCGAAAGTTGGAAGCAGAAATTAACAATGGCGGCTGGGATACCTTGTAAGACTGTTGGAATCGCAAAGTGGGAGGGGGCAAGTGTAATGAAATGTGGAGGGAAAGTTGAATGTTGTTGCTTCGATTCAGTTGAGGCTGTATCAGGATGGTTCATTGTTGGCGTATGGGGTGGAATTCGAATGTTTCTATATGTGCTTATACAAATTGATAGAAGGAAACGTTTGGGTTTTTCAGTGTATGTAGGAGGTAGGGAACGGCTGAGTATTATAGGCTTGCATTATGTATGATTCGAAACATTCAAACGACCTCTTCTTCAGTTCTTGGGTGCAGTTCTCAGTGAATTGATTAGAAAGAATCTTCGTCATTATATCCATTGTGAGCTTCAATCGAGCATCAATGGATCTTGTCGAGTGTAGTGACTGTTTTACGGTTATAAGTTACCAAGCATGTAAACACAGTGTATTTTACAGTGTTTGGGGGTTTGGTCACTGTAGTAGAAACCGGCCAGCCAATCGGGTCAATGGCGCCCAAGAAGCTAAGAAGCAACGCGCCGCGAAAAGGCGATACAAGGGAAGGCAAACGAGAGGCGCTGGTTGGTTCGCCCGCGAGGCTTTCGCATTTGTTTTCTGACAAGCTTCAACGTTTGCCCTTTCCTACTGCGACAAACAGCGCTCACGATTTGAGTCCTTGAGCGTCAGTTTTTTTTTATCTCTCCAGTAACGAGAGCAAGAGCAAGAGAAAGAGCTTGCGGGGGCAGGGACGATGCCTAGCCGGAGATCAGGTCGCGCGGCGGCCAAAAAGGCTGCTGCTGCTCTTGGTACGTTTTTTTCTTTTTTCTTTACAAGAGCCCGCGAGGGATTGCTTTGACGACAGACCTTTGGTGTTGGTTCTATGTAGATGTTGTTGTCTGGCAGTGTCTTGCATATGATTTACAGCTGAATTCTTTTTTTCTTTTCTTTTTCTTCCTGTCCGATTGGAATCGCATCTTGCTAGATTCCACCTTTGTTCACTCGACGACGAGGACCATCATGGGGAGCCGGCAGCGGATTCGAGTCAAGCTAACCCGCCGCACAGGAAGCACGCCCAAAGGCTACGCCGATATCGAAGATGAGCCTATGCCCGATGTCGAGGCAGACGCGGGCGCGAATGCTTCTGCCGACGAAAAGGACGAGGACGTCGATGAGAACGAGGCCAGGGAAGAGGAATCTGGAGATGACGATGCAGAGGGCGCGGATAAGGACGACGATGGCGACGAAGAGGACGAATCAGAGGCATCCGCAAAGGAGCCAACGCCGCCTCCACAGCCCGTGATCCGTCGAAAGCGACTGGGACGGCCTCCCAAGAACAGACCGCCGGACTGGGACAACATGGTGACTGTCACCAAGGAGGAGGCTGATACGCCACGCCGAAGAGGTCGCGGAGGATGGAGAGGGCGAGGCGGCCGCAAGGGAGGCCCCGCGGCGCCCAAGATGGAGCAAGTGATTGATGCTGAGGGCACCGTGGCCGACATTGTCGACGACGAATGCGTCCTCCCCGAGGACCCTGAAGGCGAGACCAAGGTTGACAAGATGGGCAATCTGCTGGATGGGCGCGACTACAGGTGCCGAACGTTCAAGGTGCTTGGCCGAGGCAATCGACTGTACATGTTGTCAACTGAGCCGGCTCGATGTGTTGGGTTCAGGGACAGCTACCTCTTCTTCACGAAGCACCGCAAGCTTTACAAGATCATTGTGGACGACGAGGAGAAGCGCGACATGATTGAGCGAGATATCATCCCCCACTCGTACAAGGGCCGGTCAATAGGAATTGTCACGGCTCGGTCGGTGTTTCGGGAATTTGGATCCAGGATTGTCGTGGGAGGTAAACGCATCATCGACGACTACGCCGTCACACTGGCTCGCGAAGAGGGTGCCGTCGAGGGGCAGCTGGCCGACCCTGACGATCATTTCGTGGTGGGAGAGCCATACAACAAGAACCAGTACGTTGCATGGCACGGCGCCAGCGCTGTATACCACACCAATGCGCCTTCGGTGCCGGTGCCCACTGGCAAGGTCGAGTCCAAGAAGCGCAAGGTCAACGTCAACGACACAAACTGGATGCTGGAGCATGCCCGAGAGGCAAGGTACGTGAAAGATGGCCCCTGACGCACTCTAATGGAAACGTTGTCTAACAATTGGTTGTAGTGCATTCAACGCAGGCATCAATGCCATCAGAAAGCTGAACAACGCCGGCGTCTACGATATTCACACGAATATCATGCAGTATCCGGCTTCAATGCAGCCAACGCTTGCGCGTATCGAGCAAGTAGCGCCACAAGACGAAGAGGCCACCAGAGGCCATGCCATGTTCCCCCCTGTCCCTCTCAAGATGAGCAGAAACTTTTCCATCATTGACACCTACTTTGAGACGCCATCAGCTGGAGGAGCTCTAGCAGCAGTTGAAACGTCGGATCCAGCAGACTTTATCTCGCAGTTTAATGGACTGAGCGCCGTGTCGGATGAAATTAGGGATCTGCTACCGCCAGAATGCCGAGAGGCATTCAACAAGGCGGTGCAGAGAGAGGAGGGTTGGAGATCACGCTGGGGCTCTGAGGCTACACACATGGCACGAAAGGACCCCGTAATCGACAAGGCCATTGTTCCATACAACATGACCGGGTAAGATGGAGGATAGGGTTATGCTTGAAGAGCTTACCTATGTCATGGACAACTACGAAGAGAAGAGAGACATGACATGAAGGTGTCTCCGAGGTTTGATTTTGTAAATGGGCGTCTTTTTTTGGCCCTTTTCTCTTTTACTGCTTATCAAGACGGAATGGATGGCCGGATGCAACAGATGGCGTTGGGAGTACTACCAAGAAGGTGGTGATTTTAGTCAAGAGAGTTCACCCGCCCTAGGATATCTCATCTATTAGCTGAGGGTGGATGCGGAATCACAAACTCGTGAAGTTAGTATTAATACAAACAAAAAAAATAATGAGACTTTACGTATTTTCGTCTCCAAGTTGTAGGTTCGAAGCGGTAATGGTCACTCAGTCGAATGGAGTCGGATCAGCTGGTAAGATTGAGGTTACACTGGGATCCTCCTGTTCAGCCAGCCGCCGGCAGCAAGATGTGGTAAAAAAGGGATGTTGCCGGGCTGAGGCCTTGCATTTTGCCTTGCGCTTGCATTGCATGAGAGGGCGGTTGATTGGAGGTGCTGTGGCCAATGGCGATGAGTTGGTGAGGAGGAGATGTGAATGCGGGATGCACAGAATGGACGATTGGACGGGAGTTGTTGTGTAGGATTACGGGCTTGAAACGCATCTGCCTCTGTTGTCGTGTTCGGTTTCATGTCGAATCGAATAGACGTGCTCCGTGTTGTGCCGAGTCTTCCAGCAGGGATCCTTGTAAAGTCGCAACTCTTCGGCAACGAGTGTCACGATGTTTTCTTCCCAACAAAACTCTCCCACCTTTTGGCTTCTTCTTTTTTCTTTTTTCCCTTTTACTCATCGTTTACCCCTGCAACACGGCTTCTGCGGGATTAATCTAGCAGCTGTCATGTCATGCATCGAGTTTTCCCCTCCTCGAGATACTACTCTCCCTTACATTTGCCTGCAGATGCTTGCACTTGATCATGCTCGTGCGTTAGTGTGCATATATGGTGCACTTTCAGATGGAGGGGTTCCTCCCCCTTGCAATGAGGGGACTTTGAAAGACCCTTTCTTGGAGAATCCGGCGGGCGTAAAGAGGAAAATTAGTAAATAATGCGGACAGTTAGAGGACAGAAAACCCGAAACCTTTGAATTATACGCCTGTTCTTCAAGTATCTGCTACTACATCTACATTTCTCCAATAAATACAAGTATAGCTATATTTCTCTAGTAGCTGCTAGTATATCTATATCTCTCTAATAGCTGCTACTATAGTTATATATATTTATTATCTACTACTATAACTGTATTTATCTAGTTTTAATATTATTTCTATGCGATACGGGATGTTGAATGGTGACATTGAAGTGCTGGCTGAAAGGTAGTAGAACACCTACAACAGCACCACTAGATGAGCTAATTGGGTGCTTATATTGCTGAATGTATGCACTTATTCATTTTGCAGTCTCGCTTTTTCTGACCTCCACCTGACGGAGTAGGTAGGCTACACTTATGCGGGAAGATGGATGCTGGGGTTTGTTGTTTTAACCCGGGGGTTGAGGGATATGACTGGCATGATGGGGATACATTGAGGATGCAGAGGGACGTCATAAGAAGGGTCTAGATGGCTGGAGGGGTTCAATGATTTGAGGCTAGTGTGGGAGGAGAAAATGAGTAATAAATGAAGAGAGAGATTTGGAAGAGAGGAGGAGATGGGGTGTGTGTTGAAGATGTGTTGTCTGGGGTGTATTCGTGAGATGCCGGGACGAGGTGGTTTGAGCTGTCATCGGCGTGCATGGGATGGGCATACATGTGCTGTATGTAACGTTCTTCATTGATATGCATGTAATTTATATAACAAATATCTGGTTTACAAATCACACGCCAACAAACTGGCACAGCAGATGCGTCTGATAGATGACCATGGCATTATACGCCCAGCTCCGCGTATTCTCCTTATCAAAAAAGTAGAAGCCAAACAGCGGCACCACGCCGAGCACCTGATCGTCCGGCAAGTCCTTAACCGCGTCCTTTTGCTTGCCGACGTCAAACATGGTAAAGTCCGGGTTGAAGCGCAGGCCGTGGCGGCCGAGAATGTCCGTGGCACGGGAGGCCAGCGTGATGAAGGCGTCGAGGCTCCAGACGGTGCCGGCGCGGGTGCGCGAGAGGGCTTCCTCTTTCCAGTGGCCGAGCTCGGTGAGGAAGGTGTTGCTTTTGCCGAGGGCGGAGAGGACGTTGTCGACGTCGGCGGTGTTGATGAAGCCGATGTACTGGGGCTTCTAATCTGCGTGTTAGTGGTTGTTGGTGGTGTTGAAGGGTGTAAGGGGGGGCTTACGGGGGGAACAGCTGCTGTTGCGGCAGACATTTTTGCGGTATTCTTGGTGATTGTTTCTTGTAGAAGTTTAGAAGAGAGGAGAAGATGGCAGTGATGATGAGGATGTTGCTTAAACGGCGATACAACTGGCATTTATATAGCTGTTTTTAAGGCAAGATGCACTCAAGAAGGGCATCGTGTAATTCAGAATGCCACAGAACTCAATGGCCATCAGAAGCTGCACAAAGGGTCAAGATGTAGATGAAAGAAAGTCGTACCGAAGCTATTCATTGGCCATTGAGATACATATCTCAGCTGCCAAGTGGTGCTTCATCGTAGCTGAGAGTATGCATTTCAGCTGCCGAAGCGGGCGTGATGCTATACCCAAAGAGTGCGGAATACGTAGAAGGCACATATTATCAACGAATGAGCCACGACAAATGAGGAAGCAGAGATAAATTGCGTTCTAAAAAGAGAGAAAGATCAACGCAACATGTCAACCTTGATCGGGATAATCTTTCGAGATGTTGCTTGGACAGGTAATGTTATGTCTTAAGAGAGGTTTTGTTTGCTTTGTCGTGACACAGCCACAGGTACTTTGATAAGATCGATGAGATGAGGGAACAACTCACGATTTTAGTGGTTCGATTCAAATTATAATAAAAGTAGGGAGTAGCTATTCAACACCCCAAGTTGGCTATTCAGCACCCCAGCGACTACGTGGAATTTGAGCATTAGAACCGGAAAGCCTTTTATCTGACACTACTACAAGTATTTATTCAAGTGATATAATACCTAGTTTTTTAAGACACCTGCTACTATAGCTCTGTTTCTCTAGGGTTAAGTATTCAATCTACATTTATCTAATGACTGCTATTATAGTTATACATTTGCAGTATTAACTACTATAACTATAGTTATCTAGTACCCCGTCTTATTTGCGATATAGGTAGGATGCTGAACAGCAAAATTGGGGTGCTGAACAGGTATTCCCTATAAGTAATGTGTACTATCTGTAGATCTAAATTGTATATATAAAGTTATAAAATGAATTGTCAATATGGAAAACTCGAAGCATCACCATCTGCAATAACCATAGACTTACACCAGTTACATACTCTCCTCTGTCGCATTCAGCCCAAATGCTTCACTCTCCCTGTCAGCACTCCATCCAAACTCCCGAAAATCCCCCAAATGACATGTGATGCCCTCACTCCCACGTTACCAATACCAATGCCATTCTAAAACACATCTTGTCATACACCAACCAGCCCCTCCATCGCACAAGAAGAGGGGCAGCTTCACGAACCCCCCTCATCACGCTCCCGTCTCTCATCTCCATTGGTAGGTTTCTACAACCAGCCAGCCAACCAGCCATATTCGTACGTTGTTGCATTTCCCTCCCGTCTCTCCGTTGATTTGACCTGGTCTAATTCGGCTTAACCTCAAACGGGGGGGGGGGAGCCGAACAAACAAGGCTCGGTGCTCAGGTCAAAAATCATTCCAACCTCTCTCCATCTCTGCCGATGCAAGCCTCTGTTCACATTCCTAGGCAAGTCAGTACACACCATACCCCATACCCCATACTCCATACATCATAGAAGTAGGGGAAGAAACACGTGTTGTTCTCATAGCCTTTTATTTATATCTCGGGGGACTATACACTATCCACTGCAACGATCCCACTGAAAGTATTTTGTGTATATGCCAACTACCTGTAATAGTTTGAGGATCCAATATGAGTAGATAAAAAGAAGAAGAAGAAAACCACCAATTTGACGGGTAACTGCTGAATTTAACCCGTCGACGCCGTACACCAAAAGCCCATGCTCTTAAGCCCCATTAATCTATGTCTCGCAAATTCTTGCTTTTTGCTCAGATCTTGCTTGTATGTTTCTTGATATGAAAATTTCCAACCCCAGCTTGCTTCTTGACAAGTCGTAAAAAAGAAAGAAGATAGCGATATTCGTCCTCGGTGACAGATGAGACCACCATCATAACATTGACTTGTCCCCGTTACTTGAATCGGCCAAGTCGTTCTTCGTCGTCTTCTACTAATTCGTATGCCGGTCGGAATTCTTTGTCGTTGCCCTGTTTCTTCAGTTTAGGATTCGGTAGCGTATCTCCTCTTCCGCCCAGGCTCGTATATCCCTTTCAAATATGTCAGCTCTGTCTATCCATTGAAAAGCACAGCTAAGAGGAAACCAGCATACCTGATCGTATAGGGAGCAGTATGGGATATCCAAATGCCGAGTAAACGCCCAAATCTCAGCTGTTGACAAATCTCGTTAGCACACACATCTATATATCTTTACGCATTCTGCACAGAATCAAGCCACTCACTATAATGCCAATCAATCACAGGATGTATCCGCATAAAATCAGGCCATCCCGCATCCGTCGGGTCGAAATGCTTCAGCTTCTCGCCATGCGGATCCGTCCGCCGAGTCCCCACGAAAATGGCCCGAATGCTGGGGTTCTCCGCCTTGAACACCTCCAGGCCCTTCTTCATCGGCAGCGTAAAGCGGGCAATGTCCAGGTGATAGTCTGCGCTGCTCGACTCGACAAAGTCGTCCACTTCTGCAAAGGGGTCCGCGGAAACAATGTAGACGGCGTGCAGCTTCTCGGGGAAAGGCGGCAGGTTGGCCGGCCCGTTGGGAGCGTTTGCGCCGCCGAGGGCGGACTTGGGGGGCGAGTATCGTCGCGCGTAGCAGGCGAGGAGGACGATGAGCATGACGAGACCTATTTGCGCATGGTTAGCAGTCAGTCAGTCAAAAACATAGCATACCTCGGCAAGAGTGTCAGCAGGCAACCAATGCAGTTCGTCTCAACCTACAATCTTTACCGCCATTGTATGATATGGAAATCTCGTCCGGTCTGTAGTTACACCAATGTCAGTCATTCAGTCCAATCAACCCCAGATATCACATGCATCCCATCAGGAACACAATCAGTCAAAACATACCGATACCGCTCCAGCGCCTCGTCCACCACCCGCACCGAGATGCGCACCTGCTCCTGCGCCCTCCGCAACAACGGCGTCTCCAACTCCTCAGCCAGAAAAGAATCGACTTTTTCCCTCATGGCGACGCATGCCTCGTACAGCGAGCCGTGGGCCAGGCCGGGCTGGTTGGCGTGGCCGTTGACGTTGATCGTGGCCATGGCCTTTGCGGCAATCAAGGGAACGGGGACAGCGTGCATTCGTGATTCGGGTAGAGAAACAGATACAGATATCGTCATTGTCGGCGTGAGCGAGACCTGAAGCAAGCAAAATCCAAAAAGACAAAAAAGCCGGGCGGGAAAAGCAACCCAGATAAATGTTAATGTTCCCTGCGATGCCTCGGGCTGCGCGGGTCCGAGGGTAAGATATGTTGACACTTCTGGTTGCTTAATTGCCGACGAAGCAAACAAGTTGATGTCAGCATGCACTGGCACTTGCACATGCCGAGCCCCGACCGGATTGGCGGGGGCAGCTTTAAGGCCCTTTTTGGCTCTGCGCCCACTTAGACGCTGGCAAATGCTCGACTTCACCGGCCATCGCTACGATTTGGCAGAAGCTTCCACGGTGCTTCCATTTCATTTGCCGCCTCTTGTTTTTAATTTCTGTTTGGGCTCGTTTTGGGCTCTCTTTTACATTCCTCATGGCAGGTTGAGCGTCATTGTCTGTGTGTTGGTGGTGGAATCCATTCAGGCCTGGAATCCCAACATGTCCGTCTCACTCCAATCCTTCATCCTTCATATATGCCATGGCGAGAAATTGTAGAAATGATATCAGTAAAAAATGCCACTGTTAACAATACTACACTATTAATGCCCTTGACTTCATCTCCAGTCAATAGGCAAAGCTTCAATAACATTCAGCTTTGCGTCCGGACATTGTCCCCTCTTGTCCGATAAACATGCCGTGTTACCGAGTAAAAATCGAGCGCGGGCCGGCGCAGGGATCTCGGGCATCGACAACTCCGGGATAGCCTCGTCGGCAGCGGAAAACGCCCAATCCCTCTGACGAAATCGCTGCTCGACTGGAGTGCCTTTTTTGAAGGCACGCTCTTTCGATTGGGCCTACGCAACAAATCTGTTGGTGCTGCCTTGTAGCGTCATGCATAGAACAACAGCCTGACTTGCTCGGGCTGAGTTGGGACGCAACTGAAGTTGAGCCAGATTTCGGCGTTGACTTTGGTTTCAATCTCTGGCATCATCGCCTTTGTTTGTAAGTCAAAGCAAACAAATCCTCATCGTATCGTCGTTAAATTTGCATAGGGCTCATGCGAGAGCATCGTTCACTTCTCACAAGCACACAGTCGAGATCCGTCTTTTCCTTTGGACAAGCTAATAACGAAGCACACCTCCGCATAATGGACTGGACATGAACAACGAGGCATCACCCGGTATAAGGGTCCAGCCATCGCACGTGAACACCGCTCATCAAGATTCACCAGATTCACCAGATGCTTACAAACCTCTTCTCGTTTCCGTATGGCCTCTCCATCCGCCAAAACACCAGAAACAGGTCCGGTGTAGCAAAGCCGCCCGTCCCCGAATATTCGCAGCATGCGTCCGTCATGCAGCATCCGCGCTTAGCGGACTTTCTAGCTGCGGAATGTGTAAAACATCTTTCTTTACATTCCGTTATTTCTTCATCTTTTTTCTTTTTCTCACTTATCATTTTTCTTTCTTTTTCCTCGTGCCGGCCCCGTCTTAGCGGCGCCGGGTTGAGTCGCCCACGTTTCTGCCTCTGAGGAGCCCAACGGAGCCCCAAGCAGCCAATGGTCCCCTACCACAGCCGTGGGCTAACGTGCATTTGTGATAAGCCTGCAGTGACTTGCAGGAGACTCCTCAGGTGCAAGAGGGGAAGCGAAAAAAGAAAAGAAAAATAAGAAAAAATAGTAATACATAATAACGAAAACTCCACAAAAGCTCCGGGTTGACCTGTCGATAGATCCATGCAGCCGTTGCTTCATCGTGGAAATCACGCAGCCCCTCTTCTTGCAAAGCACCCTCAGTCTCTCCAAGGCATTGGTCCAAGGCCCCCACGCTGACGAGGGGAAGCCTGCCGCTTCATTCTTCCCAAGTTGCGCGTTTCAAGGCTGCCTCGTACAGGAACGAGATCGGGGGACAGGCCAAAGGACCGAGGCTCAGTGGTTTCTGCCGGCTGCTAGGTGGCGGCTTGACTGAACCTTGAAATCCTTTGTCTCGAAGCTTCTTCACTTGTACGACACAGAGACGTCTTTCTTTGTCATTCTTGTCTCGTCTCTCTTCCTCCAGCAGCAGTAATCATGATCCAGCCCCGTAGGTAATGCTGCCATGGTGCAAGACACTTCTCTCGTCAGAGTCGAGAGTCGCCGAGTCGGCAAGCCACGCATCGAACGAGCTTTACCCGCTTGATTTTTACCCCTCCAACCCTCCCCCTCACCAGGAACAAGTTTTTTGATGACTTTGTAGTGTATGTAATGTACCCTTCATGCAGAGCCCCTTCACCGCCCTGTCTCCACAGTGCAAAAGAAGGGAAAAGACTGAGAAAGACGAGAGAAACACCGGGCCCAGCCAGTCTCGTTGTGGCATGCTCCCGGTGCTGACGAACTAATATCTTGCTTTGTTCTTCTTTTTTTTTTTGCCGCCGGCGCAATCGACTCTTTGGACCAAGCAGATCGGCTCCCTCGGCGGATACCCCCGGAGGCCGGAGGTGGGGACCCTCCCACAGGCGTGACCAACTTGCTTTCGGGGCCAAGCCTCTCGCACGCTTCCATTCATCTTGTCAGCCATCAGCCAGCCAGCCATTACAAGCAGACGGCATCCTTGGGCGTTCATAGGGGCGAGTCTCTTGGGCTGTGGCGCCAAATCACAGCACGCACCCTCCAGGCCACCGACGCGCAGCTGCTCGTAGGCCATCCCGAGCAGCAAGGGCGGCCGACGCAATCCTTGCGGCGCCGGTACTTGGTCCTCCGACGAACCGGCCCTCGAGTGCTCAAAGGACTGACTGCCTGAGCGTGGCGTTTTGCAAACCTGATCGTGACTGGTGATGACTCGTTCTTGTGTTCACATAGAAGCTGACCACACCGTGATCGTCACGCTTGGATTCTTCCATTTGCTTGGAAATGTGACTCCTTTGTTGCGTGGTCAGTCAACCGTCTGCCGGCTGACGCAGTGGTGGCGATGTTGGTGTTGAGATGGACACATCCTTGCAGAATCATAGACTTGCAGATACCACGGCGATGCAGGTCTCGATGTACAGTGTCTTGGTCAGATGCTGGCCACTAACGATCGTCTACTCATCAACACGTAGCCTTGGTGCATCAATCTGTGCACAAATGCAGGTCGATCGAGCAGATGTGCGTCCTCTAGGCCCCAGAGGGCTCCGATTGACGCTCTATTGGGACCCGTCCAGGGTAGCAAACAGGATTCACCACACACGGCCTCCCACAACGTATACGTGCATGTGCGTGCACTTCATCACCGTAGTAGGCGATGCCGATGGAATATCGTAGTTCCGAATCGTCTTCTTTGTTGCTTGGAACCATCGAGACACCACCACCGTAGTGCTACGGTAAGAATTACGTCGACCTATTCTTAGGCAGAGCCACTCTACGCGTACGGTGTACCCATCCGGAGCCCTCCGCAAACAAGATCAACGCTCCGGAACTTGGCTTTGGGAAAGAAACTCAAGCCAAGTCCCGCGGAGGCCGGCCGAGCAGCCTAGGCAGACGAGATCGGGAACGATATTCCAAACAAACCTTGAATCTTGAAAGCCTGGCCCCGAGGCTTCCACTTAACGATGGGGGAGGGCTGGAGTATTGCACATTGCGACTTGTTTACCTAACAGCTTCTGGTAGCAGCCTGGCCGAGACGACGCGTGATCGAGCAGGCAATACGTGTAAGCCAGCCACGCCTGAGTGAGCACTGCTCCGGCCGGCCAGCTGCGGTCACTGGACAAGCATGAGTTCCTGTAGGTATTTTTGGTACGACAAAGACCCTGAAGCTGAGGCTGAGGGTGTAGAGCACCCATGGGGAATGATCGTCATCGTCATTAGCATCAAATCGAAATAGGCTTGGCGTATGGTCCCCCCTTAGCGGACTTTATTACAGTCCGGGATGAGCAACAGTTCGAGACAGCGAGTAGCAATGCGGGAGACATGGCCCGTGTCCTGGGTATGATTGAGTGTGAGTGTGAGTGTGAGCAACCAAAACCAGGCCCGTGGTCAATGTACTCACTTTCCCGTACAGCCAATGTACACTCCAGCGAGTCTCGGATGTACGAGAATGTACGATGTACATACGCGCGCGCACAAGAGCTCCACCCAGACACATTGGTACGAACTGTTGAGGCAGATTGGCAGGGCGGCGTGTGATGATGTGCAGGCCATTTTTTATGCCCAACCATCGGCTTGCATGCCACTCGCTGCATGGCTCGGGAATGGCAACAAAAGCAGGTTGGGCAGACATCCTGTCTCGTCTGCGCTAATGGCTGTAACTGACCCAAAACAAAGACCGACATTCATTAGATCGAGGCAGGTACCTACAAGGCTGCAAGCCGTGCTACCAGTACTCCAGTCCAGCAGTCGATATTCCATGGATGGACTCCAAGGTACCTGACCTAGCTACTAGGTAGCCACCAGTAAAACACCAGGGCGTTTATGTAGCGCCTTGACCGCCAGGTCCAAGTACGAGTTCTGGCACGGAGTCCGGAGAGCCTACGGGGTTCAGGGTCGTTGGGTAGTGCCCTGTAGTCGTCGACCTGCAGAATCGCCAACGCCAATCCCGGAGTGCTGATTGGGCCTCCCAGCCCAACCCAGCGCTTCTGGATCAACTTTGCCCGCACAAGGCGAGGGAAAAAGCAAAAGGCGTCGAGGCGTTGGGAAAGGCTGAAACCGGCTGGACGTATCGAAATTCAACCTTCATTTCAAGGCGACCAGTGGCATCACAGGGGCTGGTCCCGAGCGGCAGTACTTGGTGCATGGAGCGAGCTAAATCGCGTCCTCCCTGCTTCTGCTCCCGCTTCCCATGATCTCCTATTCTTATCGCTCGGCTGGCGTGGTTGTTAGCGAGGGAAAATAGGAAACTTGGCGAGCTACTGGAAACGAACGCGCTGACCAGGTCTGGCCAGGCTCGTTGATGTCAGCCCAGGCCAGGTAGCAGATCTTCCCTCGGCCCAAGTGCTGGCTGATTCTGATTCTGAGACGCTGTCAGCGCATTTCCGATCCTCTGCTGCGCACTGACGCCGGGCAGGAGCTAGCACTACAGACTTGTGCTAGTCGTCCGAGTCTCGTAGCTAGGTTAAACAGCGACAGGCCGTGGAGCCCGTCTAAAATTGGAGTAATCTCCATGCTTGGTATGTCTCTCTCCTGGGAGCAACCTGAATCCAAGCTCTGGGTACGTGTGCCGCCAGGACTTCAGAACAGGGGCCGGGTCTGGACTTGTTGATCCCGGGCCGCGTTTCATTTTCATTTCTCATACCTATGGTATTCAGTGCGGCGTCATGCACACAAACGCAAAAGAAGGTGGAATAATACACCGAGAAGCACAGGATAATTCAGGTCCATGCCTTGCAGCCACTCCGGCACATCCCTCCTTCAGGCCCATCAAATCGTGGGTGGGACCACTCCAGCACATGGGCGGCAAACAGGGGCTGGTTATTTGGGAAACTCATCCTCGTACATGTAAACGCTGCCTCTGGGGGCCGTGGCTGCGGATTTTGCGGGCTGAATAATACCACCAGCCTCTCACAGGAGCAATTGTTCTCTCGAGACGGCTCATTCCGGATGGTGCGGTGGGCTAGTTCTGTCGTCATGTGTTCTGAAAGAAACAGATTTCTTCGTACGGGGTCGCACATGCATACGTGCTAACGAGCTAGTAGCAGAAAAATAACGAGGCTTGCATCCCAAGGGTCGGCTATGCTTGTTGCCAGTAGTCGCTGAGGGAAAAGAAATTTGGAGAGATTCAGAATTAGCCGGCCGAGATTCTCCTTCGCTTCCTCCGGCGGTCGGCCGTGAAAACTGGGGGAGCCAAGGCGCGAGTCGCGCGTCTGCTGCAAATCCATCATCTCGACAGCCTCTCTTTCGCTGTCAGGACGAGAGCAGCTGTCCAGTTGAGTCACAGCATGATGGGCATCTCGATTATGATTGACGGGATAGCACAGGCGATGCAGAAAGGACAGAAATCGCCTTGCCACTGGTCTTTTGGCTGCATAAGGCCCACCGTCTCAGAGCATTGATAGGCCTTGCAGTGCCTGTAATCCTGCAAAGGCACCGCCTGCTTGTGCGTGTGAGTACTCCGTACTGTACCAGCTCGTACGTGTAAGTCGAGTTGTGTCCTCGCAGGGTGCTTGCCCTGGGCGTTAGCAAGACTCATCGGCCGCTTGTTGACTTGTCCACTTGTAGACCTGTAGACTTGCAGACTTGTCGCTTTTGGTGGACACCTGAGGGATTTCTCTCCGCATTCCCCATCGCCCAAGCCGTGACGGAGATTTTTTTTTTTTTTTTCGTGGCTAATGTTGAGTAGACTGACCGGTGTACGGGCAGGTTAAAGACTGGGGAGCAAGCGTGCACCGTACGTTCCTTGTGAGCGCTACGAGCACTAGACCTCACGTAGGTTAGGATGCATGTAGATGCAGAGACCCCTTGTCTATGCACCGCTGATTGATCCAGAGCAAGGGAAACAAGCAGGCCGGCAGAAAAAGAGTGTGGCAGGAACCGGACAATCTAGGCGGTTGATGGCTTGGCTGGTCGTGGTCGCTCATCAGACTACCTCTGGTAGTGGCAGCCCACGATGGCAGCGTCGTGCTCGGTGGCAGCGATGTTGATGGCCTCGGCCTTGGGTCTTTTCTGCTCTGCTCTATGCTGCGAGTAGAAGGTCAGCAACGCCATGCGCTCTGCTGGGTCCCTCAACTCCGATTCCTTAGTAATGGGATTCTACAAGACGAGTGTTCCGAGCTGTGCGGACCACAGAGCGCCCTCGTATTGGTACGAAGCAGCAAGCAGTCTTTTTTCTGCAAGAGATGCCTACCGTCCGGGCCACCCAAGGGATCCGACAGCTCCGTTCAACGTGCGAGGGCTTGTCGATCAGGGCTCAACTTGAACAAGCACCGCCACGAGAAGGTGATGGATGAAGCGTCGATGAGACCAGACCAGCATTTCTCACAAGACGCCGCGCCGGCGCCGATTCCCACTTCAGCATGCAGTGCAGACAGGGTCTCTGGACCTTATCCACGACGAACATTTGCTGGCGCTATTACCAATGCCTCAGCACAAGCACCAGGAGAAAAAGCATGGCGCCTAACCGGGTTCGCTCCGTGACTCGCAGATATACCTCGTTCGAGAACGGGCATGGCCCCGTGCCAGGGACTTGGCGGACTGGTGGACCCAGCCCATTCCCTTTTGACAAGAATGTGCAGTTCAGTGACGACGGCCTGGAGACGATGCTGGAGACGTGTTGGAGGCACGCCTGGCTCGCCCGTTCCGGCCACCCCTTCAATTTTGCTTTGCGTCACATCCCATCAGACGACCAGTCGCCAAAGGTGCCTGCATGTGAGTCGTCATTCCGGCCACAAGGGCGAGCGAGCATCTGCAATTTGCAGTCACCACAGCTGGCACGGACGGTCATTGTGTATCGCACTCGTACCCTCACCACTTGTCGTAGCATTGAGTAGAGTAGCTCAAACAGTGGTTCTTTGTTTGCAAAATTGCACTTCGGACGGGACCCATTCACCTCTAGCCTTGGTGGTGAATAGGGGCAGAAAAAAAAAAAAAACTACTACGAGTACTCCGTACTACTAGCAGAGGACAGCTGTCGTGGAAAGAAGCAGAAAATTTCTAAAAAAACATCGTGCCACTTCTCCTCCCATCAAGTCGCGGTCCCAACAGTCCCGGACAGGCAGGCATCGAAGTGGCAACTGCGTTAACGCCCCTCGTGCACCGGAAGCAGTCCACTGTGGAAAGGCTTCAGGAGGCACCAAAGGCCCTCCCAGCGCCTGGCACGTACGAGTAAAACCTCCAAGCCTCCCCAGCCATCCATCCTGTGTACGAGCACAGGTACGGAGTTACTCGTACCTCCAAGCCAGTCATGGGGGGGTGCAAGTTGCAGGGTGCGTGCTTGATTGAGTGAGAATTGAAGTACGAAGTGCGAGGTGCGAGTACGTACCTGGAGGAGGCGAGGCACGCTGATGTATTTGCGGAGCAGCCCTGGGCCAATCAGGCGACTCACATTTGCTCTGGCGTCCCTTGTTCGCAAAATTATCCAGAGCCGCGCTATCCCCATTTGACGCAGCAGAGTATGGAGAAGTATAGCCGGCCAAGTACCGTCCCAGCCTCTCTGCGGTGTGGCGGTACTTGGCTTTGGCGGGCTTTCTGGCGCCTGCACTGCGACCCCCATTCCGCTAGGCTCCTAGTTGTCCCGTCAGTGGCTGTTGCTGGCCCCACCCATCCGGGGCAAAAAAAAAAGAAGACAGAAAAAAAGAAAAAAGAACCAGACGAGACAAGTCGACGTACTCGTACCGGAGTGCCGCCCACAAGTCAGAGGACCCCTGCCACAGCCCAAGTTAGGTACCGCGCCCAAGTACCCGTACCGTACCACGAGACAGGTCTAGGTACTACAGGCACTCGTACAATGCGGTAAAGAACCTTGGGCGGATTGGCAGGTGAGAAAAACTGGAAAAAAACACTGGCCCAGGTACCTCGCCGCCTGCATGGTGTCCACCACCGCCTTGGTACCTCCCGCCTAGCCCATAGTGCCTACCACCTAGTGCCTACTGCTCTGCTACCCACTGTCCCACCGCCCATGCCCTAACGCTGTTGTCGCTGCAACGTACTTGTGCCGCCCGTAGCCTTCATCATCTCCAGCCCGCGCTCTTCTTCTTGCGCTCCCACACCTCAACCTCTTCTTTCATATTTTCTTCTTCAACCCTTTTCCCTCCCTCTTCCCTCCTCCACCGAATTCCGAATCCGCCGATTTCACGACAAGCCTCGTCGCGAACTTCTCATCGTTCGTCGACGTCTGGATTCAGGTTTCTCGCGTGAGCCTACTCCTTTTGTTTACCTCTCAGCTCGCTGCTGTGCAGGTAGCTTCTTTTGTGTTCCCACGGCTTGTTCTGCAGTGGCCGCTATCACGTCGGTCACGTCTACTTCCGTTCGACGTTCACATCTTTGGAGGGTTTTTAAAAGCTCCTTCCGGGACCTCTCTATCGTATAGAGGTTAGTAGATTTGCGTTACGTTTTTCGATTGTTGTCGCCGTTATGCCTCTCGACGTCCCGCGTACTCTCGCCGCGACACCAACGATTTGTCTTGACCTATATCCTCGCTCTTACTACCTACCAATACCATCGATCGATGACCGTTCGAACATCTCCTCATAGGAGTTGATTATTGATAATTGGGCCATTTGTTTTTTGCCAGTGGCGAAATTCGATCGATGTGTAATGCTCTGTGACCCTTGGTCCGATACTTCCATCCATTTACACTTTCGATTCATCCGATTTCACTTGTTCTTTCATTTACTTGCGCGTCGGCTTGTCTTATACTTTTACATCGTCTCTTATATAATAGACGTGTCTGGTGCTAACAGTTTATTCAGAAAGCTTTTCCATCCCACCTTTGCATCCTTTCTCCCATCTTTTCCTCGGTCTCGCTTCTCGCTTGCGTAAACGCCCATCTTTGGACTCGACGTTTCGCGAACTCTGTACCTTGGACGGCCATATTCTTTGACCGACTACTCCGTTGCGATATCATTTTGTTACGTCTTTTTCCATTTTCAAATCTCTTCCAACAGATTTCACATCGTCGTACCTCACGGCATTACGATATACAACGTTAAATGGCTCTTGCATCCCAGTAGAGCCAAGTCGATACCTTTTCTTTTTTCTCTTTCCTCGCGCCGCTTCGTCGTCATCTTCGCTTTCTTGTTACGAGACCCCATACAAGACAGCCGTGCACCGTCGCGAGCTGTTTTCGTCTCTGACAAGTATTCATCATCCGACAAAGGTCATTTCGATCTTCGTCGGACCTCCTCCTCAACCGTCATCATGCCCGGAGGCGTTTGTGCCGTCCTCGATTATGAGGTCGACATGATGGCTGAGTATGTCGCCGAGATGGCTACTCGCGTTGTTACTCCCGAGGCTAGCGTCACCTCTCCCTTCCGGAAGTTCGTGTCGCAGATCCTCACCTCCACGAGACTGCCCAGTACGACCATTCTTCTTGGAATGAACTATCTCGCCAAGAGAATCAACTCCATGAAGAGTCAGGGTCCGTACAAGGCCTCCGAGGGTCAAGTTTGGCGATTCCTCACCGTTTCGCTCCTCCTCGGCAGCAAGTTCTTGGACGACAACACCTTTCAGAACCGATCCTGGTCTGAGGTTAGCGGTATTCCCGTCTCTGAGCTCAACACTCTGGAGTATGATTGGCTTCAGGCCATGAACTGGCGCCTCTACGTCAACCTTGATGAGAGCAAGGACTATCAGGCCTGGCTTGACAACTGGCGTGAGTGGCAGCAGATGAAGAAGCGACGAGCCGCCCAGGCGAGCCGCGAGCGCTTGGCTGCTTTGGTCCCTGCCATCGATACCGACTTGGCCAGGTACAACAGCAACCGCTGCTCTCCTCACTCGCGCTACATTCAGGCTCAAATCGCAGAGTATGAGCGCTACCAGGCCATGAAGGCCCAGCAGCACACCTACCGCTCTCGCGAGACCACTTGGTCCAACAACCCGTGGAATGCGCCTCTTACTCCTCCGGACTCTGGCTATGGCACTCCCGAGTACGCCATGTCGGCCGCCTCTAGCAACGCTCGCTACAACGAGTGGTTCGCTCAGGCCGCAGCTCAGTACAGCAGCCGATACCCCCAGCCTCCGGCTCACAATACGTTTTACCCCAACCGTCAACCATCGTATGCATCTCACTACCCGTACCACCACCACAGTGGTTGGGAGCACGGTGTTGCTGAGTGCGGTTGCCCGGGATGTGTCGAGCCCATGAAGCAGACGCCTTATTTCATGTCCCATGGATATGGCCAGCCCGTCATGGGTTAATGTTTGAAACGATTTTCCTTTTTTCCCTTTTTCTTCCATCTTCGGGCTTAAATAGAGCCCCATTTTATTCCCTTTTCGGTCTCGGAAAAAAACGGTGCGGATTTCGAGTTTTTAATGGCTACGAGTTTTCGCTATCTTCTCTGTTCAAGAAGACGCGTGTTTTTCAGATACCCCCGGCACGAAAAAAAGTCCTACACACGCGATCAGTTTCAGCACGTCTTTTCTACAGCCTGTTTATGATGTCACCATGGCATGACCATCACCGATACCAGGGTGCCCTGTGAACATACAGGCATTTCTTCATGGTCATTGATGGCTTCAACTATAAACAGCATTTTTTTTTTATCACGGTACATGTTCATAATGGTTTGGTTCGGCGCAGGGTGACTCTTATATCACTACAAAATGTTCCTGGTGCAAAAAGCGAGCTTGGTTCTTCCAGCAGCAAAAGGCAAATTTTGCCGTCTTTCCGTCCGTCATCGATATCGGACTCGAATTGCTGGAGGCCTTACCAGCTTGCAACAGCACTGAAAGTGAACATTGTCCACTCTTTCAAAGATTTTTCTCTCTCTCTTGATACCATACTTGATGGGATCTCTTGCGTTTGCGCGCGCTGCACATATAGACCTGGCATTGGTACCCTACATTGGTACCTCGATAGATCTGGAAATCAGTCTTAGGCACTGCCTACAATCGGAGGCTTCACTTCGAAAATAACGAGGGTTCGGGCAAAAGCTCGGCGCCCACACAAAAATTAAAGGTCTGAACCGTGTCAAGGTCCCTGCTGGCTCTGCGCCCCTGTTTGCGGGTTGGTTGAGATACCAAAATATTTGCGCTGGCCACGGCGACATTGTTCATGACGCAACAAAAGCAATAAAGATTTCAAAAGTTTGGGGATAGCACATATGACACTATACTTGTTTGTTTGTGGTGGGAATGGGTGTCTGTGCAAAATGGGTATTTTACGAGGGCGCTTTCATGCATTGTCTTCAGCGGGTAAAATGGAAGATTGGACCGGCTATATTTTTTCTCTTCTCTCGCGGCGCATTTTTTATATCATTTTCAATTTTTTTACGGTCTTACATTCCGAGGCCATACATCGCGACCATGATACCCCCGCTGGTGTCATGTCAAGCTTGGCCAGCATCCTGTATGCTTTCTCGGACTCTTTCTTCTTCTTTCTATGAGATGTTAGACGCCTTTTTTTCATGGGTTGATTCTGTAGAGAAGGAAAGCCTGGTGGCGATGGCGAGGCGACGATGTTTTTTTTGTTCGATTAATGAGTTTCTCTTCTTCCTTTCGCATGAATGCGGACAGATTTTCTGTATTCATATGATCAATTCCATATCTGTTGTCATGGAATACTGTTTGATGGCGGGCGGGTGTGATTCAAGAGTGATGCGATCACTGGTTTGAAGATGGATGGCGAAGGTTTACTCTGCAGCTCAGAGTTGTTTATTGCAGATGCAAAAATGGGCGGAAGTTTGTCTCATACGCACGCGTTTGGGAGGCTGGGCGATGGTTGGAGAGTTGCATCATTGGAGGCTCTTTGTCCCATCATGGGCAGCAATATGAAGGCCACGAGAAGGCTTCAGTCAAGGGCGACGTCTCTGGTGGTGATCCTCATGACATCCCTATTGTGAGATTATAGTACAATTAAATTGATGAACAGCCCCGGCTGGACTTCATTTGTATATTTCGTGATTCTGTGCCTTTTCAATTTCATACTTGTGCATGTGTGCTGCCTGGGTGAATCTGGATTCGCTGAAGTATTCGGTTGATTGTCGGAATTTGCAACTGACAAACATCGGTTGCATCGTTCTACACACTCATGAGTATTTCAGACTACATACACTTTGCCTGTGAGTTTCCGTGGCCGCCAATTGCACAGCTCGTTTTCTCAATTTTCTCTCTTGACACGTCTTATACATAATTAGCCATTTGCCCTTGTAAATCTTCTAATCGTCTTGCTTCAAAACGCCACTGATCCAGCCCTTTTTACGCGTCGCCATCTCTCCGAACTTGTCAGCCGCTCACAAACTGAGCCAGCCTTTCTTATAGTACTCCTCGTACACTGCTATTGGCGGCTATATCCATCTCTTTTCAATCCCGTTTCTTCCAACGCCTTGTTCATCTACTCTTTTGCTGCACAATTGAATCATGTCTAGCCGATTCGTTTCCGGCGGGACGATAAGCGGCGAAGGGTCAAAGGACGAGGCCGTCGCTGCTACTGCTACAGCGAGGGAGCCGCTGGCGAAGAAGAGCGTGGAGTGGGAGACGGTGCAGCATGAGCTTGATGAGGAGAGGAAGCGGAGGGAGCACGCGAGGGCGGAGTTGGCGGAGGGGGGGCAGCAGAGCTTGTATGACATTCTGCAGGCGAATAAAGGTTTGTAGTACTTCTTCTTCCCTGCGTCTTCTCCTTTTTTGTTGTTGTTGTTGTGTTTTTGAGAGGGCATGTGCTGATTGGGATTTTTGTATGAGGATAGCGGCGAAGCAGGCTGCGTTTGAGGAGCAGAATAAGCTGAAGAACCAGTTCCGGGCGCTGGATGATGATGAGATTGAGTTTTTGGATGAGGTGAGGGCTAAGGAGAAGGCTGAGGAGGAGAGGGCGAGGAGGGAGGTTGAGGAAGGGCTGAAGGCGTTTCGGGAGAGACAGAAGAGCAGCGGCGGCAGCGGCGGCGAGACTTCCGGGACGGCGAAGGAGGATGCTGGAAGGGAAGAGGAGGAGGAGTGGGCGGTTGGTGGGAGGAAGAGGAAGAGGCATGAGAGGGAGGTGTTGGGGGTGAAGAAGAAGGCTGTTGCTGGTGATAGAGGGGGAGGGAGGGATGAGGTTGGGGGAGTTGATAAGAGTGATGGTGATGATGGGAAGAAGAAGGTTGAGAGTGAGGGTGAGAAAGTGAAAGAGAAAGAAAAGGAGAGGGAGCCTCCTAAGGAAGAGAAGAAGGCGAGCTTAGGGCTGGTGGCATATGATTCAGACAGTGACGACGACGAATGACACAGCGAGAGGAGAAGCGCGGACGAGCCTCGACTCGGAAGAGGAGAACTGTAAGTGTGGTGGTTGCGAATTAATACAGCTGCAAAGCTAGATAATGTGTATATACGCCCTCTATCATAACCAATCCATCCAATCATCCATCCATCCATAGCTCGCTCTCGGTCGGTTTTTGTGAGTGGGTTTTTGTTCCTTCATGCCCGATATACAATTAGTTCACTCCTCGCATACATACAGTAGTCATACAAGCACATGCCCCGTTGTTGATACAAGAATAATAAAACATGACACTTCCATCCGTCATGTACACATCACATCGTTGGAATCCTCTTCTTTTTAGGATAATTTTTTTTTCAAACACCATCGCTTCAATCATCATCCAAGTTTCCCACATTAGGGCCCGTGGGCTTGCTGGCGAAAGAGCTGGCGCCCCAGTGATACAAGCTCCGCAGGCTGCGCTTGATCCAGCCCTCAATCTCTGCCTCCGGAACGACAATCTTCTGCGCGCGAGCCTCGTCCTCGGCCTGAATCTCGAAGCGGCGCATTCGTTCCACGATGCGCGAGTCGACTACCAGAGGCGAGGCCCAGATCTTCTCCTTGGGCGGCTCGGCGGCCTTTTTGGCCTTTTCCGCCTCGTCAACGGGCTCAGGCTCGTCCTTCCAGACAAACTTGGGCCAGTCGTCTTCCTCCTGCTTCAGGACAAGTTGCTGCTCGTACTGACCGTCGACCTCACGCCAGTCTCGCGCGGCGGCGAAACACACTGCAGCGACCTCTCGGCCAATGTCATCTGCCAGGTGACGGCGGGTCAGGAAGCGGCCAAGGCGGACAAAGGTGTGACGGAAGCCGAGGCGGTGGGGGAAAGCGATGGGGGTAGAGGGGGAGAACTCGGCGGGGATGCTGGCCGGGAGGGCTGCGGAGGGATAGTCGTCGGGTGAGTTGTGAGGGCGGGGCTGCGGTGGTCGCTTGTCCTTCTTTTCTTCTTCTTCCGGCTTCTTGTCCTCGGGCTTCTTGTCACCCTCGCCTTCTGTGGATGGGGTTT
This sequence comes from Trichoderma breve, assembly GCF_028502605.1. Lineage (NCBI taxonomy): Eukaryota > Fungi > Ascomycota > Sordariomycetes > Hypocreales > Hypocreaceae > Trichoderma > Trichoderma breve. The sequence continues at coordinate 2,455,699 of NC_079232.1, forward strand.
CGGGTTCGGGCTTGTCTTCGAGAGTTTCAACGACTGGCAATGGCGGTGCGTCGAGGGGACCGAGCCATCCCTCGTGTAGTCCTCGAACATACTCTTTCCAAGTGTGTCGACCAATGACGATATCGCCCTTGATGCCTTCGTATTCTGGTAGCCCAATCTTCTTCCTCTGCTGTTCCACAATGGCTTCATCTGTTTGCGGCAGCTCTTCGCCCGGCCGCTCGGTGGCCTTCCTGGATCTCCTAATCTTCTCGGCCACAGCCGCTCGCACGTCACCCTGCTGCCGGCCCTGAACAAACTCCCAGTCGAGACCCGATGCCGCTAGAATAGGCTTAACATATTCGATGAAGTGATCCTGAGCAGTGCGTAGACCATCTCCAGGAGGGGCCTCCAGATAGACGGTAAGTTTGCGGGGCAGCTGGCTCGAATTGGGGAGCAGCTCTTTGGAGAGGGGTGCAACAGCTCGGCGCCATTTCGCTGTTGCGCGATTCTTTTCGCGCTTGTCGTAGATGATTGCGCCGGCGATGGATGATGAGACGGCCCAGAAGATGAGCCAATTGCGGGAGGGGAGCTTGCGAGGGAGGGCCGGGAGACCCATCATCTTGAAGACGGGATTGCGCGGACGAGGAGGTTTTGAAGCGCCTGAGCCCGAGGCTGGCGGGATCGAGGGATTGGGATTGGCGTCGGCCATGGTGAAGTGTGTGCGGCCTTGCTTGTGTGCTATCTTTTGGTGAAATAATGAAAAACAACGAAGGGAAATGGTGGCCTAGGTATGCTTTTGCATTGTTTGCGCGCGAGCTACGTTGAGCAGCTATCGATGAGTTATGCTGTCATGAGGTTGGAAAAAAATCGGATGCGATAAGGATGCGGGACACGATAAGGGCCTCGGTTTGCCGCCAAAATGGACAGACAGGTACTTGTGCATCTGTACTTGGGCCATGGTGCAAGCAATAATTTAACACTTTTCCCACCTAAGAATGAAGACAATTTTGTCTAGAATAGTTGATGTCTTATAATGTAATTTTCAGTATTATTCTTGGTTATTGCAATTGGGATTTGAGGAAACCTGCAGTTGATTGCAGACTGTGTCTCCATGATCAGCAGGCAAAGGCAAGTTCTACATGCATGTACCATGTTTGGTGTCAAAATTGCCTGCAACAGGTCCTATAGTCATCGTGATTATTTCGTCAAAATGCCTTGTATGAAGGATTTCCGTTGGGGTGATAGAGAAATGAGCATATAACACTTGAGATGCAGTAATTTGATAATTTCGCCTTTGTAACATGAATTATTGAGGTGAAGGATGCCTTGTCCATAAGAGAACAGGGGTCTGCCCGTCGCTCACCGGGACGACAAGTCGGCTTATTTAAACGGGCCCTGCAGGAGATGGTACGGGGGGCTTTATATCCTGCTTGCTTTTAGATACACCTGCTACTGCGGTGCATAGAGCGTGTATTGGAGCAAGGCCTGAAATTCTATCGTGAGAATATGTATCAAGGATTGGCTGATTGTGTAGATACTACTAGTGTTGCAGGTCAACCTGAGATCTAGTCAATGCTACGAAATACTTGGCTAGGAAATGGATTGCCAGGGATCTAGCAACTAATACTCCTGGCATGTGAATTTAGATCTCCAAGCACAGCAGAGATAAGCCGGATGGGTAATATATTCCGTACAAGACGGAACGGCTGGACCCCTGAGATGGAAACGGCACAAGTGCCGGTGGGGAACACGTTCGATGTAACAGAAGGGCCAGCAAAGGCTGGACGGAGTAATGCATTGCAATGTGCTGTTGATAGAGGGAAGCAATTGGAATTGACGTGCTCACATCCAACTGAAGATGTTAAATACCATAATACAGGCCACATATAGAGTCAATAAGAGTTGAAATTGGCATTTGATCTAAAATGCTTGGCGGTGTTGTTGCCGCTACCTACCCATCTCACACAAGCCAGGCTTGTTTAGACCAATCAATACCCTTTCCATTTAAGTGATCAAGGCTTCTCGAACAAATTCTATAATTTACTTCTAGGTATTCAACATCGAATGAAGCCTTTTATCTCCCGACTCAAGCACCATTCAGGAAAATAATAATAGCACCCGTGGACCAGAAACTAAAGATAGTCTAGTGGCAGCTCAGTCGAGCATCAAACGTGTCTAGGCCCCGACCAGAACAATTTAGCGGCCTACCAACCGCTGTTCCCACAGCAAGCCCCCTGGAACCTGGAGGATACCTGGGCTTATTGCCACCTGTGACGCGCCCGCGCCCATCTGGCGCACCGCAGGCAGGTACCTCGCGAGTATTCATCACCCCGCCCATTGTCTTTGGCGCATCTACCTAGCAGTTTGAGGTCTGGTTGACCGCCCCCCATTTTCCCCTTGAGCCCAAAAGCCAAAGCCAAACCATCGTCAAAAGGGTCTTTGACTGGAGCTTCTTCAAACTGCAAAGACGCCAACTCCAAAGCTCAGGCCCCAATCAGCAGCCAGGTCCTTGCCTTGCTCCTCTAAAAACTGGGCCAGCCCGCCTTGCGCTGCAGCGGAGCAATTCTCGCTTCGAATTGGCCAGTCAGGGCTCCATCTCCAGCGTCTCTCCCCCTTTCCGACGAGACGACCCCTCAGGCCGTCAGGCTCGCATACAGCTGATTATTACCTGAGATCGATTGTCTTGTCTTATCGGCGTGGATATGGATTCCAATCGTCTGCACTTGAACTTTGACAACCAACGGCCGGCTGCCAACGATCGGACCTTTCCAACGACTCCTTCAACCTTTCCCCAGCCCGTCTTCCAGGGCCAGTCTGGCAGCATGCAATCCTCCCAGCAGCAGTACGGCGCCGGCTACCCTCCCCAGCAGGGCTACTTTCAGCAGAACCAGTATGGCCAGCAGCAGTATCCTGGCCAGGCCGTCACCAGCGACTATCCCAACGCCGGCTATCCCCCGCAGTCTGGCGCGCCCGGCACCAACGACCCAAACACTGGTTTGGCTCACCAGTTCTCCCACCAGAACCTAGGCGGCGGTGCCGCGAGGGGAGGTCAATATGCTGGTCGAGGGCCGTCGTCAGGCCGTCCGCGAACTGCTGGCGGCTCAGGGCAGCAGGCCAGCTATGGCAACTACGCGCCTCCTTTGCCCAACTCGGGCGTTGTCTCGTCGCCCGAGTTCCAGCCCATCCCTGAGAGGAACCCTGATAAATACGGCACAAATGCCAATAGCAACCAGAAGAAGTGCTCACAGCTAGCTGCAGACTTCTTCAAAGACAGCGTCAAGCGAGCTCGCGAGCGTAACCAAAGGTACGAACGACACTTGCGAATATCCATCATCACATGGCTTTTTCTAAAGCCTAAATCAACCCCTTATCACTCTGTATCAATAGTCCATCAACTTACTAACATGTGAAACACAACAGGCAGAATGAGTTGGAGCAGAAGCTGCAAGACCCCCAACAGAGCTCAACTAGAAGGGAGCAGCTGTGGTCGACCGCCGGCCGGAAAGAAGGCCAATACCTGCGATTCTTGCGTACAAAGGACAAGCCCGAAAACTACAACACTGTCAAGATCATCGGAAAGGGTGCTTTCGGTGAGGTCAAGTTGGTGCAGAAGAAGGGAGACGGCAAGGTCTACGCCATGAAGTCTCTGATCAAGACTGAAATGTTCAAGAAGGACCAGCTGGCCCACGTCCGCTCAGAACGTGATATCCTGGCCGAGTCTGACAGCCCTTGGGTTGTCAAGCTCTACACCACCTTCCAGGACGCGTACTTCCTCTACATGCTCATGGAGTTTTTGCCGGGTGGAGATTTGATGACTATGCTCATCAAGTATGAAATCTTCTCAGAAGACATTACGCGATTCTACATTGCCGAGATTGTCTTGGCCATCGAGGCCGTCCACAAACTTGGCTTTATCCACCGGTATGTTTTGCTGGCTGCGTCCCCAAATATCAACGCGAGTTAATGACTGACTTTTGGTGGGAAACAGTGATATCAAGCCCGACAACATCCTGTTGGACCGTGGTGGTCACGTCAAGCTGACTGACTTTGGTCTCTCCACGGGATTCCACCGTCTGCACGATAACAACTACTACCAGCAGCTTCTGCAAGGCCGCTCCAACCGCCCGCGTGACCGAACCTCAGTTGCCATAGACCAGATTAACCTCACAGTTAGCAACCGATCTCAGATTAATGACTGGAGACGATCTAGACGGTTGATGGCTTACTCCACCGTCGGAACGCCAGACTACATCGCCCCCGAGATCTTCACAGGCCATGGCTACACCTTTGACTGCGATTGGTGGTCGTTGGGTACCATCATGTTCGAGTGCTTGGTGGGCTGGCCGCCTTTCTGCGCTGAAGACAGCCACGATACTTATCGTAAGATTGTCAACTGGAGACAAACCCTGTACTTCCCCGATGACATTACGCTGGGTGCCGAGGCAGAGAACTTGATTCGAAGGTATGATATCCTTGGAAGATACATCTTGCTTTTCAGGAGTGCTTAACGGCTAACCTTATCTACTTTATAGCATGGTCTGCAACACTGAGAACCGACTCGGACGGGGAGGTGCTCATGAAATCAAGAGCCACGCATTCTTCCGTGGAGTCGACTTTGACAGTCTGCGCCGCATCCGTGCTCCTTTCGAGCCCCGGCTGACGTCCAACATCGATACCACTTACTTCCCCACCGATGAAATTGACCAGACTGACAACGCGACTCTGCTCAAGGCCCAGGCCATCCAGAACCGCAATGGCCAGGCACCTGAGGAGTCTCCCGAGATGAGCCTTCCTTTCATCGGCTACACCTTCAAGCGGTTCGATAACAACTTCCGATAGAAGGTTTTTGTTGTTCCAGAAGATGAAGCGGGCATATGCAGTAGAGATTTTGAATTCGAAGCGAATTAGAGCTGCAATTAGATGATGGAGACGTTGGGATTTGGAAGGGGAGAGGGGGGGTCTATGCTTAATCGGCTGGCCAAGATACGAGGAGCAATCTGCATCAGAACCAAAATGGTACATTGTCGTTTATTGAAATGCATTATACTGGGCATGGAAAAATCGTGCTTGACATCCCCTTGTTCATATTGCTGAAAGATGCTTTTCATTTTTCTCATACGCATGCGTTAGTCTAAGACCGTGGATATATCAGTTGCGAAAGAAACTTTATTGGTATTGCAATAGTATATGATTTGAAATACGTGATTTGTAACAGGGCGCCGTAAATCCAATTTCCGATTTAGTATATATATACATGTTTGTGTTTCATTATTCTAACCCAACATTCGTAACCTTGATTGTGCTAAAGATGGCTTGTGTCCACCTTTGTGCTGTTTTACCCTCACTCATTCTAAGGCCAAGTCGACTGTTGAGCCAAATAGCTAGTTGCAAGTCAGCCAAAAATGAACGCTGGTATTGAGCCAACAGACAGCCTCTTACCCCATGAGTTGTGATATCGTTGCCTGCTAAATATTCCACCGCGTTCGCGCTGTGAGCGCCACCAAAGACGGGGCTATACAGAGGTCTTTCCGTCCTTCTTGGGTATCAAGAGTCGTAGCTCTGGCGATCATCAGACAGCATCTCCACGAAGCCTGACGATTATTATCTTCTGTCCCTCCTCCCTTGTCAAACAATTCATCTCCTGGCCGTCAAACCAGGAGCAGCATTAAAGCGCTCCTCACGCTCCGTCATGAACATGACTTGAATCCAATACTCCTTCGAGTCCGGGTCCCAGAAGCAAAACTGCTTATCCTCTCGCTTATCCAACTCTCGCGCAGGAATCTTGAATCCCACACTCTCGTACGGCTCGGCTGCAACAACCAGGTACTGAAAGTTCTTGTCCGGCTCCTCGGCGCGCTGCGTGAAAGCGTTCATGACCTGCCACTTGGGCGCCAGCTCGGGCGTGGCATCCGGGTACTGCAGCTGAAAGAGCAGGCCCTGCTGTCGCGTCACGGGGTCGCGGATCTTTGTGATCTTGTACCCCGGGCGGCCAATCTTGACAACGTTACGGCGCGCGTTGAGGCCGGCGGCGACGCTGGCGGGCAGGCCCGTGGCCGGGTCGATGTTCTGCTTGCCCTCCTTCTGCTCGCGGGCGGCGCGGCGGGCGAGGTTGGTCTGGTGTTTTTTCCCCTGGGTGTGGGCGAGGTAGGAGCCGTCATTTTGGTGAACGGTCAGGCAGAGGCGGCACTCGAAGGAGCCGACGTGGTTCTTGAAGAAGTAGGGGTCCTTGTCGAGGTCGATTGTCTCGAGAGCGAGCTTGCGGAGGCGTTCGCGGCGGTCGGCGTTGGTGGCGGAGTGTGAGGCGACACCGCCGCCGCCGAATTTGGAGCCTGCGCGGTTTTGGTAGTCCATTGATATGGGCTATGGGGGATTATGGGATGTGTGGTGGTTTGGTTGTGGCAGTTGGGGCTAAAAAAGAAAGAAAAAGAGTTTTGGAGGCGCGTGTGATGCAGAGCTACGAGAATCGATGGCAAAAGTTACAAGGTGGATAAGGCTGAGGATGGGTGGATTATGTAACTGGACAAGGCTAGCCAATCAGTAGGCGCGTGTGCTGCCACACTTATACTCGGGAGTACTTAAACAATCTACCTATTGAACCAGCTACATGCCCTTCCTTATTGACCTTTCATCGCCTTAAATCGCCAAAATGTCGTTGTGCTTTGACACAAACGCCTTCACAGCATCCACAAATCTGTCCAGCTCCGACTGCGGCGTCTCCAGGATCAGCGCAATGAAGCCTCTGCGCGTAACCCAGAACCGCTGCTCCAGCATCTCAAACCAAAACAGCTCCTTCAGCGCCTCGTTTTCTTGCACATCATCTCCACTAGCAATATCCTTCACTTCTACATCTCCTTCAATGAAATGGGAGCACAGGATAGACCCGATTCCCGTAAAAGTTAGTCTTGTTCCTTTGACTGCCTCCTGAAGCCTGGATAGAAACGCCGAGCCCATCTCGGTAAACTTTTCCGCTACGTCGGCAGTGTAAATCTTGCTGAGACCCGCGTAGCCAGCATGTGTCACGAGCGTGTTGTTGTTGAAGGTGCCAGAATGCGAGATCGAGGTGGCGAGTCTCGGATCGAAGGCTGCCATGATATCGGCTCTTCCGCCCAGGGCGCCAAAAGCGAGGCCACCGCCGAGATACTTGCCAAACGTCTTGAGATCAGGCTTGATTCCTCGCAGGCCTGCATAGCCAGAAGCTGATATTCTAGAAGTCATGACCTCGTCGAGGATGAACACCACGCCAGCCTATATGAGATGTGAGTGAGCTTAAGTGCAGAATAAGTAGGTGAAATTTCTGTGTCTCCTCACCTTTGTAGCAGCGTCTTGGATGCCAGTCAGGAACTCTTTGGTTCCAAGAATACATCCTCCGTTTCCTTGCATGCCTTCCAACAGGACAGCTGCCACTCCCTCACTCTGAATTGCCTTGGTGGCAGCATCGACATCATTGTACTTGACGATGATCCAATCGTTTGGGTCAACATTATTAGGCGCTGGTTTCCCGTCTTTGAAGCCCAGCACTCCTCCATGGTAGCCTCTGTTGAACACAACCACCTTTCTCTTGTTTGTGAACTTCCTCGCAGCGGCCAGAGCATGGAGATTGGCCTCAGTGCCAGAGTTTGTGAAGCGCACTCGCTCAAGTCCAAAGCGCTGGCACATTTCCCGAGCAAACAATTGCTCCTGGGATGTCGTTGCGCCAACATTCATGCCCACGGTCTTGAGGACGGTGCTCACGGCATCGAGGATCACGGGGTTAGAGTGGCCATAGAGCGCTGCCGTGAATTCACATGTAAGGTCTGTGTAGCTGTTGAACCTTGGGTTAACAAGACGAGAAGCCGAAATATATAATCATGTCAACCTACGTAGTCCCATCCTCAGAAGTGAGTTGATAGCCTTGGCCAGACTTCATGCAGATGGGGAAAGGATCAGTATGAAGCACCGTCCTGGTATTGCCGCCAGGGAATGACTTGGTGGCTTCTTCGTGGAATGCCTTGGATTTGGCATTTTGGGCTACATAGCGGGCCTTGGCTTCAGAAAGGGCCAGGGAAAGCGTGTTAACCGAACCCATTGTTTCTTGTTGGTGTAGTGTACGATATAGAAATTGGAACTCAGTTCAGTTGACATGCAAGGTGAAGCAACAAGGACGAGAGGGGATTAAACATGCATCAACACCGCATCCGTCTTATATATAGTTGTAGTCTGTCTTTCATATTGGCTGTACTTCTCGGCTTCAGGGTGGGGATTCTCACTATGAGCCATTACGAGCATCACGACAACAAGGATATCCAAGACTAGCATCTCGCATCTCGGGTTTGACTGCCTCACCCGAGATCGGAAGTGGGCATCAAAGGGCCGTTAGGGTGATTTGCTCGACAGGAAAAGGAAACCCACGTCGAATACCCGCCTAATTGGACCCTTCGCATTGCGGAGAAGTGCTAATACTACGCTGCATGTATCTTTCAACTGTGACATACAGCAAAGAGTACTTCGGCCTATTACTTGAGAGAAAAGCTTACTAACGATTCCAGGGACTGCTCTGCTCTAGTCTAAGAATTTATCTGCAAAAAACAGATGGGGCCGATAGCAAGGCGGTGTGGAGCGCCGCCGGCAGAATTGATATCCCACTTAATTTTTTTTTCTTAGCACGGCAACCACAGTTGGAGGCACGCCGCAAGTTGTTATCAAGAGAAATCTACGATTGACAACGACAAATCACAATGGCAGGCTCAATTAACAAACCCAAGAGTATGTTTTGATCCGGAGCAGCAACCACTCAACCCAAATCTACATTCACTCTCAGTCCTGGGCTGCCCCATCACCTTTCCTTTGCCTGCTAACCATGGCGCAGAACCAAAGTCCAAGCGGACAACAACCCGCCTTCGCAACAAGATCCAGAAGGCCTCAGCGGCCAAGCAGAGAAAGGATCGCAAGTTCGCCAAGAAGAACCCAGAATGGCGATCCAAGCTGAAGAAGGACCCCGGCATCCCCAACCTGTTCCCCTACAAGGAGAAGATTCTAGAGGAGATTGAGCAGAAGCGCGCAAAGAAGGCCGAGGAGGCTCAGAGGAGAAAAGAGCTGGCCAAGGCTGCCAAGACGGGCGGTGCTCAGGACAAGGACGAGGATGCCATGGACGACGTCGACGGGGCTGAGGATGACCAGATGGATGAGGACGGCGACTTTGACGAGGATGTCGACGAGTCTAACCCCATGGCCGCGCTGATTGCCAGTGCTCGTGCTGCTGCGGAAAAGTACGACAAGTCTCTTGCCGCAAGCGACGATGATATGGATGACGACGATGACGAGGAGAGCGACAGCGATGCTTCTGACGATGGCGCACACGTTTCCATTGGCCAGGCTTCGTCAAGAAAGACCTTTGACAAGGTCTTCAAGCAGGTCGTCGAGGAAGCCGACGTCGTGCTGTACGTCCTCGACGCCCGGGACCCAGAGGGCACCCGCTCGCGAGAGGTCGAGCGCAGCGTCATGGCCGCCGCCTCGGGGGGCAAGCGCCTCATCCTCATCCTCAACAAGGTCGACCTGATCCCGCCCAAGGTCCTGCGCGACTGGCTCGTCCACCTGCGCCGGTACTTCCCCACGCTGCCCGTGCGGGCGTCGCACGCCGCTGCGAATGCGCATGTGTTTAGCCACCGCGACTTGACTGTGCAGAGCACCTCGGCTGCCCTGTTCAAGGCCCTCAAGAGCTACGCTGCCAGCCGCGACCTGAAGCGTGCCGTCTCCGTCGGTGTCATCGGCTACCCCAACGTCGGAAAGAGCTCCATCATCAACGCCCTTCTCAGCAGATTGAGCGGCAAGGGCAGCAACAACGCAAAGGCCTGCCCTGCCGGTGCCGAGGCCGGTGTCACCACGAGCATCCGCAAGGTCAAGATCGACAGCAAGCTCACCCTGCTCGACTCCCCCGGTGTGGTCTTCCCCTCGTCCTCGTCCCTCCAGTCCGGTGGCCTCGTCGCCATCAAGAACGCCACCGAGGCCCATGCCCACCTCGTCCTCCTCAACGCCGTGCCCCCCAAGCAGATTGACGACCCCATCCCCGCCGTCAGCCTCCTTCTCCGCCGTCTCTCCACTACCCCCGACCTGCTGCAGAAGCTTACCGCTGTGTACGACATCCCCGCGCTTCTGCCCAACAGCACCGACGGCGACATCACCACCGACTTCCTCGTCCAGGTCGCCCGCAAGCGTGGAAGGATCGGCCGCGGAGGCATCCCCAACATCAACGCTGCCGCCATGACCGTCGTCACGGACTGGCGTGACGGCCGTATCCAGGGCTGGGTCGAGGCCCCCGTCCTGGCCGTCGAGTCCGCCAACGGCGCTGCCACCAAGTCTACCGTCAAGAACGCCGGCGAGGAGGATGTCATGGCCGACCAGAAGGAGATTGTTACCGAGTGGGCCGCCGAGTTCAAGCTCGATGGCCTGTGGGGTGACAATGGCAACGGAGCTGCAAATGAAGAGGATGCCATGGAGCAGTAAAAGAACTCTCACGATTGCAAATGCGGTTGGAATTTTTATCATATATGACGCGGTTTTAATTATTTCTCATAACGAGTTTGGCGTTGTAGGCTGGTTTGGTCAAAAATAAAACGGACTTGGGCCGGATGTACACGTTTAGATATGTCAAAATACATATAGATGTACACGTCTTTTTCAAACAAAAGAAGGATTTCCCTGAGATGCAAGCCTCTCAATCCTTTTTCCCTCTTTATTCTCACTCTAGTCTCTAACATTCGTGAAATGTCTTCTCAAAATATTATATCTCGTTAAAATATCATGCCGTAGTCCACTTATCTTCAAGCACTCACCAACTCCATCTTGACGCCCCTCTTACCCGTCCTCTCGTCCTTATCATCATGGACTCTAACCACAACCTTTTGGAAAAGCTCTACTTTAACAGCCTTATCGCCCTTTGTCGTCAGCGTATACGTCTCAGCGTCATACTCGCTCTCAGGCTCAGGATCAGCCAAATCACGCAGCCGAATCAAACCCTCAATACCGAACCGCGGCACCAGGACCACGAATCCGTTGCTGAAAATCTTCATGACAAAGGCCTCCTCCTCAGCAACCTTGCCCTTGAGAGCCTGACCGACGTAATAAGCAATGCTAGCTCGGCCGGCCATCTGGGCGTTGCGATGGCGGACGTTGATGTTCTTGCACACTGCCTCGAGGCGACCACGGCTGCGGACAGAGGGATGAACAGCCTCGTAGCCGATAGCCGCGGCAAGTTGTCTATGCGCAAGAAGATCTGCATATCGACGAATGGGGGAAGTAAAGTGTGTGTAAATCTCAGATGCGAGACCGTAGTGGCGGAACTCGGGGTATGACTGCGTTCCGGAACAGAAGTACTCGGCGCTCATCATGCACCGCGTGGCCATGATACGGACAAGCGTGTTGAAGAATGGATCCTTCTCATCGACACACTTGTCCAGGGAGTCGGCCAACGCCTTGCTGGAGTCGGTGCGCAGCTCCAGCCCACGCTTGATACGCAGCTGATCGGCCAACTCGTCGAAATTGGTCTTAGGAGGGGCACCGTGGCGACGCAGAATAGCAGTTTGAGGAAACGCCTCGTAGATCTTGGCGGCAACACTGACGTTGGCGAACAACATGAACTCCTCTACAAGAGAGTTGGTGTCGAGAAGTTCCTTTGTCTTAACGTCAATGGGGTCCGAGGATTCTGACTCCATGTGCACCTTGATCTCAGGAGAAGACAGGCTCAGGGCACCGGCATCCATACGCTTCTTCTTGAGCTTCTTTGACAGCATGAGCAGCATTCGCATGCCTTTTGTGAGGTCATCCTGCTGCGACTCATCGTCAATTCGAAGCTGTGCTTGTTCGTAGCTGAATGCCTCGCGAGACTTGATAACAGACTTTGTAAAACGGACGTTTACAACGTCAGCATTCTCATCAACTTCCCAAATGACTGTAAACGCAAAACGCTCAACATAGGGTTTGAGAGAGCAGAGATCGGTGCCGAGCAGCATAGGAAGCATGTCTATGCGCTTGTCAACCAGGTAGACTGTGGTGCCACGAATGCTTGCTTCCGTGTCCATTGCATTTGCAGGCTTAACAAAGTGCGATACGTCCGCAATGTGGACGCCGACCTCGTAGTTACCGTTGGGTAATAGCCTGGCGTGAAGAGCATCATCGATATCTTGACAGCCGGGAGGATCAATACTGCAGATGAGAAGATCGCGAAGGTCCTCTCTATCTCTCCAGCCTGGATCCTCCTTGCTCTCGGGCACCCTCCAGTTATGGCCCTCTTTCGGGAGGCAGTCAAGCACCGTTTTGGGGAAAGGTCGGTACTGGACGTCCCATTCCAGGAGTAGTGCCTCTGTCTCGGCTGCCTTGGTCTCAAGCTCTCCCAAGGAGCGAACCAGATGTCCCACGGGATGTCTTGAGTCTCTGTCCCATGAATCAACAGTGACCAACAGTCTCTTGCCCAAGAGCTCAGAGACTTGACGAGTGCGGAGACGGATCTTGGGGATCTTCTTATCCATGGGGATGAGGAAGACGCTATCGAGTCTACGACCTTGTGATGGACCCTTGCTGGCCGTTGAGGGATCAATGTGACCGACGTACTGTCGCCAGTTGCGCTTCACCACGCCCACAACCTTGGCTGTTGGTTGCAGTTGGCCCTCCCCTGATGCCTTTTGTGTCCTCTTCACCTCCTCCTGAAGTGCCTTGCGCTCCTTGTCCGACACAAAATCTTGACGCTCTTCTGTGTCCGCATTTTCGTTCTTTGTGATTGTGTCCTCCTCAATGATCTTTGTTGATGGTGACTTCCATTGATCTTGTGGAAGAAGCTCGACGACGACAACATCACCATCAATAGATCGGTTAATGTTCTCGCGGCCGAGGATAAGCAGAGGCTTCGGGAAAGCAGGCACCTTGATCGACCCTTCGAGGTAGTTATACGGCGACACATTGAAGATTCCCTGATGCAGCAAGCCTGCCTTGACCCCCGTCATCATTCTTGAGGAGGTATAGTACTCTGGATAAAGGGGCTGCTGGGAAGCCTGCTTGAATCCACCTTGGGCTTGAGACTGTGACTCGGCAATCATGTCAAGCAGCCTGTCGCCATCTTCTAGTTCGCTGACGTAGTCCGCTAGCGAAGACGCGTGCAGGCCTTGCGCCTTCGCTTTCCTCAAATTATCCCGATCATCGCTCAGCATAACAACCGCCGGGATTTGTGCCGCCTTGGTTAAAGCCAGGTGCTCCCCATACCACTTGACAGCCTGTCGAACTGCACGGTCATTTCTGTCATTGACAGTCTCATTGGCTTCGCGATTGATATACGTCTCTAGTCGGAACTCGTTAAAGAAAACGTAGAACCTCTTATCCTCGCTCTTTGTCAGTCCAACAAGGCGATTGTAGAGCGGCAATGAGCGGTTCTTAAGCTCCTCCAAGACAGTCTGCAAGATGATAACGTCGTAAAACGATGAGCTCTGCTCAAACAAGTCCATGGCGTTTAGCAGCGCGTTTGTGTCTGGAACTAGGTAGTGGCCCTGAGGATACGACTTTGTACCAGCCGGTCTGGCCGACAGGACAAAGGGCAGAGCTATCATAAGCTGTTAGTCTCACTTCTCATCTTCATAACTTGAGATAGAAAGAAATAATTACCTTCATTCACTGCATTTCTGGGTGCTTGGCTCAAGCACGCCCTGCACAGGTTCGATGAGCATGGGATGTCCGTTCTCAAATAGACCTCGCGGACAATCTTCTGGACCTTTCCACTCCGTGTCGACCTGACATAGACCTTGTTAGAGATGTTCTGAGCCAGTTGGTCAGACCCCTGAGGTCTCTTTAAGCTCGTCATGATGGCTGTCTCTTTGGGTGTTTTTTGGGTGTGAGTTTTCACTCCTGTCAAAAAAATGCTGATGTAAAGTGAGATGCAAAGGCGCTACGAATCTGGAAGTTCCTAGTGGGGTGCCTTATCGATATGTAAAAGAGCAAACCGCAAATTGTAAGGATAGAGAAGTTTGGCTATAACAAGACTTTTGCAATACTAAGTTTGAAAAGAAAATTATTCTATTATTTGCTGCTTCTAATAATTCTTGTTTTTCAATCTCTCGGTGTGTCAACAAAGATTCTATCCCGTCAAAACTCACTCAAGTGTGGTCGACATCACGTGATTCTTGCTCGACGATAGTGTCACGTGAGCCCTCATCTCATACTGCCTCTGAAACTCAAGGGACGTCAATCTTACAGCATCTCTATCATGAACCATCAAGAAAAGATACCTTTCGAGTATACCAAGTAAATGAGTTCTATTCAATAGGGCTCTCAATTTACTTGCAAAAGTGCGTGCATCTGTGCCATGGTGCTTATCCATACAACACTATTAGCCCTGCTACCATACACGTGGAATAGCAGCCAACTCCGGATTCAATCATCATGGATAAACTAAAGTTCCAATCTTTTACCAGGTTGTGAGATATTCTACTTGCATTATCCGATATACGTCAATCTAACAATCTAGAATAGATATCCATCGCTTGTCAAGACGGCTCAAGGTGCAAGTGGCCAAGAATCGTCATGAATGCAACTTCAACTTCCAGCATGTCACCTACCTAAACATGTCACTTGCCACTTACCCTAGCCGGGCGAGCCCAACAAAAGGACGCAAAGGTTATCAACGCAGCTCGGGGAAAAACTTGGCCCCGATGTTACCGAGCGTATGTTATCACTAAGCAGTGATTGCACCGCACCTCAGGAGGGATCCTTCTGTCCATTGATGACCTCGTTTCTTGTACCCCCTCGGAGCAAAAATCACCTCGGAGAACTGGACCGTCTTGGACCTAGGTTGCTGCTTGTATGACTCTGGATTCCCCGAAATATGCCCTTTATCCACTGTTGGTCAAAAAAGAGCTCAATGTTGGTGAGACATGACATTTTTTCACCGCTCCAGGCCATATGTACTTCACCACTTGTCACCATGGCTGCAGGAGGCGACGCGTCGAGGCTCTGTAGCCATAAACAGGCCGTCGGCTCCATCTCTAGGAGTGTGTCCATGTTACTGCTATGGTAAACGGTGTCTGTATAGCCGATCCTTTTCGCATATCTCCGCCGCTCGTTGGGTCTTGCGGATACTACCATCTCTCGGTGTACAACATTTGGCTGGCAAGGATGACGCGCCATGTTCTTATCGAAAGGGAGTGGAAGCCGGATTATTGGGTTCGTATGTGTCCCCCTCCCATCCTCAGAGAACGAAGACCGGTGTGTGTTGGATACAACGTGCCTTGCAACCTTGTATTGTTGCTTCTGGTGATAGGTCTCTTCGCAGTCGTCATTTTCGTCTCATCTAGATCTGAACAAAGGTTGAAAGTCTGGTCCTCTGGTGTCAACTGCGAGCCACTAAACAGCAAGGAAGAGGCGTCGCCTCGCCTCGTACCCCCATGCTATGGGGGCAAGGGCATGTGCGTGCGTTTGACTTCGACTAGCAGAGCCAGATGACCATTTATTTCATGCACGCTTTCATCATGTAGGACCACAACGCAACACTCGCCGGCGTTCTCGACTAGTCCATTTCATTGCTGTGAATAATCCTATGTGGATCTGTAAAGTCTTGGAAACCAGTCTTGGTTTATACGGCAGAGTCGCAGAGCGTGTATCGCGACGTCAGTTGTGGCGCCCTGATTTGATAGCCAGCGCCGGATTGAGTGAAACTAAAGGCAGGTAAGCGCCTGTGGTCTGGTCCCTGGCAAATGAATTTTGCATGAGCGGGTAACAAGAATAGATCCCGTGCTCTATGTACAGTCTAAACGGCCCCAATTGTCATATGGAAGGGCTGCGGGCGCTGATCACCAAAGCCCTCTTTTTGCCTTCTCCGGCCAAAACCCCAAGGGGTACAAAGATGATGGAAGGGTTCCAAAGTCGTGTCTCTGAGCCCAATAGTACGGGTCTTTCGGATTGGATCCCCGTCACTGCTTGTCAACCATGGGCTGTATGGACATATTCGTCTCATAGTGGGGGCAGCATAGACATGATCCCACTGCCAGTACTTCGTACAGCTCGACATGTGCCAAGGCAGCAGGCTATCCTGTTCTGCTGGCCTCGAAATGCATGCTAGCTGGCTTCGCAGCCAATAACAAAGGCCACAACGGCCACTGGCGCGAGAAGCTAGAAGAGGAGGACACCTTGCCTCGCAAGAGATCAACAGCTTGCCCCTCTCGGGGCGTTAAAAGCTGGAAAGCTGGCCGGCAGACTTACACTGGGTAACCTCTGAGATGCATCCTTGCCTTGGCAACCGACCTGTTGACCCGCAGTCACATGGCTAGATGCGCTGCCTGATGTGGGCTCGATCAACGCTATTCTTTCAAGTTGAGAGTCTCGTGAGAAGATGGGGTAGCATCGCGAAAAATGCAAATGATGCCAGAAAGAACAAGGATGTTTAAACCCGCAGCTGTAAGTGCAGTGGTCAGATGTTAGCCCTCAACACTATTTGCCGGTGTGGAGATGAAGGGGAAAAAAGATCCAAGGTTGCAGACTACAGGCTTCGTACATACCTGCAAGCAAGGCTTTCCACTTCTGATTTGTATGCCTTACTTTAAGTAAACTGTTGTAATAGCATGACCAGCATCCAAGATAATTACGTAGCCGCTATCCACAGGATAATGTGATTGATAACGAGAATTCATGCATTGCATTGCATTGCAGGGTATGGTGACGCTAATTTGCAGCTCCTCTGTTGTAGGCCATTAACAGAGCTGGCTTTCTCAGCCGTCATACCCCGACAATCATGTCTTATCGTCTAATTCGATTCTTACCCTTTCTCTACACATGACTCTCGAACATCATCATGTTCTATCAATTATAGCGAGCAAGTGGGGTTACGAGTTCCAAATTTGCACGTTCCTACCGTGCCGGTACGATGACGTCCCAGAAGATGGCTGTCCATGATAGTAGACTGCTTGAGAAAAACCCCTTGCCGGCAAGGTCTCCATTAACGCCTCCAGTTCCTGAACAGGAATTTAGCAGACAAGCATTGGCTGTCAAGGAGACGAATAGTGGCAGGGCTTGTGCAACGACAAGGGCAATGCTTCACAGATCATGACGCTAGAATGTTAGTGGCAGGAAAGAAGCCAGAAAAGCAATGAAAGAGAAGGGGGGTTTAAAACAGGGTGGAAAATAAAAAGAAAAAACCTCCGGTGCCAGACTGGCACCATCCATCTCCTTAGGGGCCTCCTGAGGTGACGATCTGGAGGTGTCGGCAATCGCAAAATGGGATTTGCGTTGGTGTGTGTGTCACTAGATAGATCCGCAGTGTTACCCCTGGCTTCCTGGGAAAGGAGTGTTGGTGGTGTCTATGAGGTACACAAGCCCATTCACAAGGGGAGGGGGCTGGTACGAGAAATCTCGAGCTAGTGCTACTTTGCTGCCACGGGTTGCGAGGTGAAAAGAGGTGCATGTGCTCGTGAGATTCATGTCATGATTGCTTCGGTGCGATGTGGGGTGGCATATCCTAACATCCTTGGCTGCATCCATCTGCATGGCCTTTCACTGTCCTACCTTTGCATGCATGCTGAGAGTAACCGCACCGGGTAAAGATATGAGCCGACGAGAACATGTATATTCCCACGTCCTCGACAGAGTCGATGGGACTCTGATATGCGGGTTCCCCTGACTCGGTCAACCTGGGTTTGGAGTGCGGCAGTAAAGATGATGCATGGTGCCGAGACCCTGCAAACGCGCGATACATTTTGACTGCTCGAATCTAGTTTCGTGTGTAGGCCGTGAGTATGGCGCATCGTTAATCTAGCGCACGAGGCATGGGACAGGGGCATGGTCCATGGCGCATTCAAGCAAGATTCAAAGACCTCAGAAGACACCAGGAACCCACCACCATGGGCTGGTCGGTGTGTAATGCAATATGGCCTTTGAAGTATTCAAATACATTTACCTGTACAGGCAATCTTGAGCTCACTTGGCTCATGGCTTTGGTGAAAGCACCAACTGGAAAAACGAAATGTGCCTCTCATGGATGAATTCGACGACAAGCTGGTAACGAAGAAAGAGCTTTTCGCCTTTCGCCAGGATTAAATCTGTGGGTATTTCGTACGAGCGGTTCCCGGCAGTAAATCCTTGAAATAAACTCTGCAGAAGTAGGCACGGAAAACAGAACTTGCTAAAGGCCAACAGCTCCATGAGTCTCCATGACTCATTACCTAGTAGGTATACGAGTGTTGGAGTGCGTTGCGTCGAACGTCCATATCGCAGGCCGCGAGTATACCGGACACCTCCGCGGCAGCTTGGTCTCCAGCCCTGGATGCAAGAAGCGCTGCTCGCACCATCATAGCAGATATAGTGGCCGTTGGAGCGACGCTAGAGCCGGCGGGAAGATGCTGGTGGTGGTGGGGCACTGGAATGGAGTCGTTTTCGTTGCAAAGAACTGATGAGGTGAGGAGTGGATTTGCCTAGCGTTGAACTAGACCCCGTATCTAACAATCGCTGCCAATACCACTTCAGGTATGTACGAGCTGCCACCCCCGTCTAACGCGGTTGCAAGGTCAAGATCGCACTTGTCCTGTAGTCGTAATAGACGCTATTCCGGCAGAGGTGGAGAACACATTGGGTTGTGGATTATCAGCAGACGACTTCGGCTCCGCAGATATCGTTCTTGTGGCAGCGGCGGAGTAATCTTTGAGAACGGAGCATATCATCCGCAGGGGGAGACATGTAGGAGTCCAGGTGGAAGTTTTGCCAGGCTATGGACAGACATATGTACAGTATGCATAGTACTCGTGGTAGCAGCATCCACAAAACTGTTCAAGGGGAAGAGTCTAATCGGTTGCTGATCCCACTGGACATGGAATCGAATAAGGCAAGAGGCCAGAGAGTAGGCGAAAGGGCGTTATAGCGTGGCGGATACCGGGTTGCGGGTATCTGTGCGATGCACGCCCAGAATGCTGCTCTTCTAGGGAGGGTGGTAGAAGCTGTGGTAGGTGCTGAAAGGAACAGGCGTCCCAAGGAATGCCAGCCATCATGGGGCTACCGTTGCGGGGGACGAGCAGTTCCGATGCTGTTGGTCAGGCTGTGTGAGACGGCCCATGGGAGGGCTTTTTTGGCCTGTCTGGGGTCAGCGCGATCGAATCGTTCCCGCACCACACACTCAGAGCAGAGGTGCCCACGCAAGGCCGCCACCCTTGCAGCCATGACCCTGGCCTGGTCCCCATGTTTGTGTGATCACCTTGTGAACACCTGGGGCCAGTGATAGAGCGGCGCGCGTCTTAGCGTTGACCTAGTGCTGCCGTGTTGCGTAGACGCCAAAGTTGTAGCACATTGGCATTGTCGTGCAGTGCTACCGACTATGGCGTCCTATTGCTGCCACTCGTACATAGATTTCGAGATTGGCCGAGCCTGGCAAGCGCCGCCTGGTGCGACTCGGGTCGGGAGAGGATCTCGACACGCATCTGCTGCCTATTCAATATTTCCCGCCTCTTGTTGAGTGAGGCATCGGTCTGGATTGTTGAGAAAGGCTTGGGTCAGCTTCCTATCGGCCGCCGCTAACACCATTAGGCCTTTACAGCCGTGATCGGTTTGCTGGACAGGGTAGACGGGAGAGCTGAAAGAGGGGGTGGCCAGACCATTGGGGCTGAAGCGCGCAAGAACAGAGACGACGACTGGGCGTTTCGATTGTTCTGAGGCATTTGTTGGTGGATCCTCTCCTGTTGATCAACTCTGTTTAGGCACTACCATGCGTATCGTTCGTTTCGGTACGGGCGAGTTCTGCTTCCTGTTGCCCTGTTCTGGAAGCCTGGATTCGCGGCGCAAACTCTAATCCACGGGCGCAATAGTGGTTCTGGGGATGGTCTGGCATGGCTGTAGCATGGCATGGCTATGGCATGGCAGCCTGGGGTCGCGTCGTGGCGCTGGAATTGCTCGAAGCTTGTTATTGACAGAACGCCATCCAGAGACAACAATCCCAACAACATGGCATGTCGCGATAGACAATAAGAGATGGTGTTCTCCATCCAAGGTACCGTTCCTTGGGAATCTGCCCACTGGCGGAAGCGCCTGCCAGCCCTGGGCCAATCCTGGCTTGCACTTGCACTTACTTGCACTTGCACTTACTTGCACTTGCAAGAGGAGGCCTGCCGATCGAGTTGCGGAAGGCGCTCAAGGCCCTACGGCGTGTGCTACAGTCGCACTACCTCTAGGTACAGGCAGGATCCTTGAAGTATGAGTACCAGCGTAGGACCTTAGCTCGCTTCGTATATCGCTCTTCAAATCCAAGTTACCGTAGTACTGGTACCCATGCCAGCCTCGGGATGCCGTCTTGTTACACGTGCGATCGAATTTAAGCACCGGCTTATTCGGGCAGACCTTGTCAGCGGTGATGACGGCATCAGCACTCAAGGGATCCAGCATACGGATACTAACGATTATATCAGCCTTTAGTAGCAAAAACGAGGCCTGCTCGTGCTCGCGGAATGCAAATGCAAGCATCTATCACAGGCCCCTCCTTTTTTTTTTTTTTTCTCTCGAGGCATACGACTATGGCTATATCAAATATCACATCACCATGTAGCACGAGGTGGCCATTGCTCGAACGAGGCAGCGAATCAGACGAGACATCCTCAATGTAGGTCCCTGGTATCGACTAAGCCATGCACGTACAGTACGTGTACTACTGCACCTGTGAATGGGGGTCTGCCTTTGGCTCTGGCTTGTTAACAACATCTGACTTTTGTTATTTGATTCGAATCGATTCATGTCTCGGTTTACATGTACTTTTAGAGAAGCCACAAGCAACAAAGGCGACAAGCCAGCGTCCGGAAGTGGCGTCTTCATGGCCCGGAAAGAAGCTGAGATGGAGATTACGAAGAAGATTACCGCTGCATCATTATCCAACTCGGCCGTAAGACATTGGATAGTAAGACGTGAGCCTGTCGGGGAAAAGACGTGATGGGGAGGCACATGGTCGAGGTCCAGGTTCAGGTAGACCCAACGCATGAGATACTTGGGAGTACCTGCCGGCTTCCCCTCCATCCCGCCCGTCCTCGTAGGTCCCTTCCCTCCATTCAGCCAAAAGCGAGGCCCCACCTCCAGGCCAACTCTATCCGGCCGCATGGCCAATGCGGATGTTGGTGAAAGCAGCGCCATGCAGGAGCCACGTATGAGCCAATGGGGAGGCGGCATCGAGCCAATTTATTGCCCAATACTGACTAGCCGGACAGGAAACTGACTGTTGCTTCCGACGGGCTGCGACCCAGAACGCCGAGATGACGTCGTTGGCCCAGCTAGCGGCACCGACATGCCAGCCAATGCTGTGACGGCCAAATCATGCAGCAGCTGGTTAGGACTGGGCCATGCAGGAGATGTACATAGACGATAACTGGAAACTGGTAAGTACGCGCAAACTGATTCACATCTGGCATGAACTCAAGGGGCAACTTGGGCCCGATTTGCCACGAAGTATGTCTGAGGCCAAGTCTAACTAATTTTTTTTCTTCATCACGCATGACCGATGACTCCATGGACTTTCTCACAACACGGCCATCAGCTTTCGAAAATAGAACCGCGCGGTCCATAATAACGTCAGGCCGGGCGCAGACCAACACGAGCTAGGAATGACTGATCACTTCGATGCATGGAGGCGCACGGACGCACCCGGGGTGGCCATAGCGTTCGCCGCTGCTCTGCTCCGTACGATACATGTTCCTTGTCATGTCTTCCCTTGTCTTTCTTGTCCACCTCGACTTGCTCCAGAGCTAGCCTCTATGCGATGCAACTTCGGACCTGGGCCTGGCCGGTCACTTGTGTTGTAGTTTTTGTCGCAGCTTTTGATCCTCTTGCGATGTTGCTGCTCTGCTTCTTCTTCTTTTCCATTTCAGCATCCCCCCTTTTTCGGGCCAAGACATGACCCATGCCCCGTTCAAGTGTTGGTCCTTAGCTGAGCTTGGCTTTACTTGCTTTGCTTTGCTATGCTTTGCTAGCTCTCCTAGCCCTCAACGCGGTCACTGTCTAGGACCGAGCTGCTGCGACTCTGCACGCGCGCACGCATCAACTAAAATAAGCGACGCGCAGACTGGATAGACCACTAGTGTCGGTTTTTGAACGTGGCGGCTGTCGTATCAAGGCAGAGGCCGGGAATCTATTTGGGCAGGTAAAACACAGGGCCAAACTCACTTAGATTAATAAATCCCATGAGCAGAAGCAAAGCGGGCAGAGAGGCTGACCTGAAGGATCAATCAACGGAAGCTGCAGTTCCCAACAAGGCACTATTGCCGAGTGCCATGGCGAGCCAGCAGGGGTGTTTTGGAGCCCCGGGTTCGAGGGCATTGCTTGCATATCTGGAGTGAGTTCATTGACTGCACGCCTTACGGAGAACAGGGCAGCGGTTGGCCGAACCAGCGGAGGCTAACGGGGGTATTGATGGATTATCAATATTTGATGCGCCTTATCAGCTTATACTTGCACACGGCTATTGTCTCTTTGTGTCTGCTGTAGCGAACCTTACGGTATATTCCAGGTTGTAACATGGAATCCATACCGGCTTATTACTGTATTACCTGCCTTGGGTACTACCTTACCAGAATTTGATACTATACTTGGGGGCGGAAGTAATACTGTGCAAGTATGTTGCTACTAATAGCACCTTTCAAACAGTATTCTATCTCGGGAATATCAGCTTTCCAAACAGCAGGGTATTTTTGCTGCGGACGGACGACGACGACTCTTCCTCGCACGCTTGCATGTCGTATAAGTGGTACTCGTATGTACTAGCAGCTCACGATGGCGAGCTGCAGGGATGCTCCTCTTTGATGCTACTGGTACCGACGAATCCCAAACCCGTGCTTGGATGCTACTGACTCTGCGCACGGCTGAGCTGCAGCAAAACCCCGGCTCGTCAGAAATAACCGGGACGCTCATCTTGCCATCTTTCCATCTAGCCATGATTCATTGCTAGACTACTCGTACATAAGTCGGTATATTATCCTCGTCTTTTCAGCCGTTGTGCTGCATCTGTGCTGTCATTCCGCCCTTTTAGCATCCATCCATCCATCCAACCATTGATCTGAGCCACAGGTACCGCTAGCATCGCACAAGCGCCACTTGCAGTACCCCGTACCTGCGAGTACTTGGCATCTACCTGGACCAAGTTGCGTCCATGCTCTGCTGAACCGGGTTGCCTTGCCTCAAACTTCATCCTCCCTTGCTTCACCTTCATCTACTTTTTTCTTCTCCCACGCCCCCTCCAACGCCTCTTTTACAAGAGAAAAAAAAGTCTCCAGCCGCTGCGTCTTTGCAGCCAACCATGATTCGTCGCCATCCGCTTGCAGCCCTCCATCCGCGCATCCACAAATAAAATCCAGCATCGCATCGCACCCTCAACCCTTGGCCCAGCCTTTTTCTTGTTCCCTCTCCCCCGCCCCGTCAAGCCCGCTCTTGTTTCTGCAAGTCTCTGCGACCTCTAGCGTGCGAAAAGCGTGCTAACGTACGACATACCTACCTGCCACTGTCCCGTCAATTACAAAGCTCCTCTTCCATCTCCACCACCACCACCACCATAACCACCCTAAACCACCCTCCCTCTTCTTGCACACAACCTCCCGCCAGACATCGCGCCCACATCCGGCACAAGGTCCCCCAGCTCCTCGCGACTGTCTGCGCTTTTGTTTGTTTTGCGTCGTGCCTCGCTGCGCTACGCTACTACTAGTAGTACTTCTGCCACTGCACTGCTGCGCTCAACTCTTCAGCCCTCTCGCGAGTCTCCACCGAGTCGACTCGAGTCGCGCTGCTTCTAACCATCGCCGATTGCCTCTCTGCAGAACAGACTCGCAGAGACGCGCACGCACGCCGCAGACAAAAGTCGGTCGCCGCTCGTGTTTCCTGACTGCCGCCTGGTGCGATCGTCATCGTTACTGTCGCACACGCGTCGCGCTCCTCGTCCATCAGCTTGTTGGACTGCACTCGACTGAATACAAGGTAACAAGACGAACAAGAAAAGTTCCTATCCCTTCCCTTGCCTCTACCCCCCCAATCCAGCCCACTGGCCCCCCTCCCCGCGATATCAACCATCGCAGAAAATAAAGGTGTATTGTGCCTGTTTTGTCTGCGCAGCCATGGCCGGCTCTTCATCGCATGCCTCGTTGCTCTGCCTCGAGCTATTATTACCTTGAGAGCTGGAGCTTTGAAGCAGCCGCCTTGGGCTGGCGCCGCACTCGGGCTACACTACACCACGTTGCTCTGTTCTCGTCTGCTGCCTGTCCGTCTATCCATCCGGCTGGTTTCCTTCGGTTCGCCTCCGGCCACTGCCCGCCACACCCATCCACGCCCCCATGGAAGCCAACCTGCAGGACAAGCCCATTCTTCTGCACCTCCGTCCATCCTTGGAACTTCGCCAGCCCAACTATTTCACGACACGTCGCCGCCATCGCCGCGCTGCCGCCACCGCCGTTGCTGCTTGTTTGGATCTTCTTGTCATGTACTCCGCACAACCAACAGGCGCCGACGGTGCGACAATCAATCCCGCTGCCCTCAACTCTGGTGAGTTGTTCATTCCTCATGTCATATATTCTCTTGTCAATGTCATTGCCCCTCCATCTTCAACTCTTATGTTGGCCCCCCTCCCCCGCCAGATCTTGACTGCGCGCCGCCTCTAAGAAAAAAAAAATCACCATGCGATCTGCCGTTTTGCGCTGCGCATTGCAATCTCCTTCCCCTACTGCATTCACAATGCCTCGCGCGCCTCTTACAGCCTCTTTTTTACGCACCTTCGTAATGCTGACCCGCCGACCGTCCTAGACATCTTCAGCGCGCCGCCTCGGGGTATTAAGCGGAATCGATCTCCGGACCTTATCGACTCTCACCGGCCTGGCGATGACGGTATGTCGGCGAAAGATCTTGTGTAGCCCGGAGTCCTGCGCCGCGTTTCACAGGGCCTCCGGATATCCTTGACATGTTACATCCTGCCCAGTGCGACGCTGCGCAAGCATATGGCCTTTGGAGCGACGAGACGAGAACCAAGCGACGAGACTAGATAACTTCATGCATGTTTGAGAACGGCGCGCTGACTATAAATCTTTCGTTTTCTAGGTGATCGCTATCTTCAGCCCAAACGAATAAGACCAATGAAGGCCCGAACGACAGGAAGCATTTCCGAGGCCCCCGGGCAAGCCCCGGGCGGACCCGTGCCTCAAGCCATCCCGCCGCCTCAAGCGCCTCAATCGCAAAACCCTGCGATTCCGACTCAGACGACGCCATCCTACTCGACTCCTCAGGCGCAGCTGCCTCCTAAGCCCGCGCCGGCCAAGACGACCCTCAAAGCGCTGCCCACGGTGCGAGATCATACCACTGACCAGCTCAACCCTTCGGGCGACGAGTACATCCCGCGTGAGACGGACGAGTTTGGTGAGAAGAAGGTGATGCCTAATGGCCAGCTCCTTGGCAACCGCCAATACAGGTGTCGCACATTCCTGGTTCCAAACCGTGGAGACAAGCTCTTTATGCTGGCCACCGAATGCGCCCGAGTGCTGGGATACCGAGACTCGTACCTCTTGTTTAATAAGAATAGGTCGCTCTACAAGATTATCGCTAGCCAAGCCGAAAAGGATGACCTTGTCCAGCAGGAGATCTTGCCCTTCTCGTACCGATCGAGGCAGATCGCCATTGTTACCGCCCGGTCCATGTTCCGACAATTTGGAAGCCGCGTCATTGAAAACGGCCGCCGAGTCCGAGACGATTACTGGGAAACAAAGGCCCGGAAGCAAGGCTTCACCGAAGCCGATCCCGCTGGAGAGAAGCGACCTGGAGCCGCCAAGGCCAGAGAGGCCGCCGAAGCAGCGCAGAACAATGTTCTGCTGGGCAACCCGCATACGGAAATCGTGTATAACAACACGCCTGGACCGTACCCCGGTGCGCCTCAGCCTCACCTCGTTCAAGGTATGATGGGAGCACCTGGAAGCGCCACAAGAATGCCGGCATTAACGGTTGGACCAGACCTCAGTGACAGCAGATCCAGGGACTACGGCGGTATCGTCAAGGGCGGCCCCCGACAGGAGATCACCGGACCGCCGTACCAAGATCAGACCAGGCCCTCCCCTCTGGTGGAAATCCATTCGCAGGCCCATCACGCCGCCGACTTCAACCGATCGGTGAACCAGCAACGTGATATGCGCGACAACTACCTTCAGGGTATTTGGCGCCGGCCACACGAGCAACCTACTCAGTCCGCCCTCGGCCAACAGCCCGTTGCTGCATCGGCCGACCCGACTATTCCCACTAGCCGGCCAACGAATTCGCCTCACACCAGCGCAGCTGGCATAGCCCAACCCGGCATTGTTTCGTCTCAAAGCCCACAGATGATGATGACTGCGGCCCCATACTCCCAGTCCATCAGTGCGCAAAGCGCGCTCGGTCAAGCTCCCATCAGAGGTATGGCCCCTTTGCCTTTAACAACCAAGCTGAGTATCCGCGAACCAACACCTTCTGCAGGGTCTACCGGTAGCATCAGCGCTGGAACGGCTGGATATAGCTATCAACAGCCGGGCCAGATGTGGTCTCAGAGTCCCCAGACGCCGCAAACTAGCTACAGCAGCTATACAACGCAGCCTCAGGCCCAGCATCCTTCCCAGTCTCCTGCATCTCAGCTCCGCCAGACTGGCGCCAGCCAGATGCAGCCGGGCATGCAGTTCCCCGGCATGGGAAGCATGCAATACAGCACCAGTCAGGGCATGTATGGTGCAGAGCAAACACCTCGTCAATACATGCCTCAAACTACGCCTAGTGCGCAGTCAGCCTCTCAACCATGGTCGGGCCAACACCAACAATCTCAACAGTGGTGGACGCCTCAACAGCAACAGTAATGCACCTCTGATATGGCATTGCGCTGTGAGTGGTTGGCTTAACTAAGGCTGTAGTAGTCGATATTGTTAAAGCATGACATGTTACTGCGTTGCTTGCAGCTCTTCTTTTCTGCACGTTCTAGTTTGGAGAACTGATTGGTTCCGTTGGCTTTGTTTTTATTTCTGGGACCGAGCTCCTGCAGTATTCCAGATACCCAAGCATACAGGTTGGTTGGAGCGGCTTTTTGCTTTCTTGAGTCAGCGGCTCGTTTTGAACGATGCGCAGCGTATGGCTCAGGTAGGATAAAGGAGTCGGAGGGAGGTCGGTAGGATGTATTTCTTTGCTTTTGGTTTTTCTTTATTGTTTACCCCCTTCGCTTCTTTCTCCCATCTTCTTCTTGCCTTCACCCTTTTGGACCAGTGGTTTTACAAGAACCCTGTACCTTTTTATTGCCTATGGCTCTCTGATGTCTATCTTTGCTCTTTTTTATTTTTTTAACGGCCGAATTCTTAGCAGGTGTCCAGAGTGTTCTCTGGACAGGGATTTTATGTGTTTTTTGTAACGGTATTCACGAAGGGAGGGAACTCCTACTTGGCATCTCTTCACGGCTAATCCTCAATGTTTTGGCGGGGCATGTTTCGCGTTTGATGTTGATACCACTTGGTTTGCGTTAGTCGTCAAACACACTTGATGAGAGAAATTGAGATTCCTTCTATGGTTTTTTTTTTGTATGGGCTTGACGGTCTCCCTTGATGATTTGCACTCTGGCCTCTGCGGATTTTTGCAGGGGCTTGGAATAGCTGTGTTTGCTCTCTCGTCTTTCGTTTAATGTCTGCTCAGACGGCTTATTTGTGGGTATACTTTGGTGTTGCGTAGAATGTTGCTGATTCAGCTCTGTTGATGGAATAAATATGGATGACTTGATTGAGTTTGTCTTGGCTGAAGTCGGCGTGACTAATAATTGGAGCAAGGCGTGACGTTTGTGATTCTGCCTTGTTCGAATTGGTGAATGAATACGGGAATATAATGCCGATGCGTTTGAAGAAACTTTGTGTTTTCCCACTTCTCTTATTACACCAAGTGTTTAAAATACGTTGCTTCTGCCACATCTGAAACTAGTCTATCCCAATCCTTCCTGCTTTATTTGATCCAGTAACACTTTTTAAGAAAAAGTTGAATTCCTGAAGAAAACGAAGGGGTGCCGCGATTCTACGGAGCGTGTCGTATTATGCTAAAACCGTGATTTTAGGGTCTACGGTACCTATTTCAACAGAGTTTGGTGTAGTATCACGGGTTAGATAATGGCATTGTTTGGTATGAAAGAAAAGAAAAAAATAGCTTTATCACGACTCTATCCTTTTGTTCGAATACACGCCATCTACATACTTAATCACTCTCATCGCCTTCCAAGGCCTCATCCGCCTCCTCTCTACTCCTCCTCTCCTCCAACGCATCCTGCGTCTCATCACCGCTAGCCTCACCCTCTCCACCATCTTCCTCATCGTCTTCATCAACAGCTTCTTCATCATCTTCATCATCCTGGGCATCTTCGTCACCCTCATTCTCATCATCATCATCGTCGTCGACGTCATCGTCCTCGTTGACAATGGCATCGACTTCCTCGTCGTCACCGGCAGAAGGGTCGACGCGGGCCTTTTTAGCACGCGGGCCAGACGAGGCGGAGGCTTCTGAGGCAATGGTTGTGTCGGCCATGTCGGTGTCGTCACCTGGGCCGTGCTTGGAAGCGGAAGCGCGGACTTTTTGGCGGTAAGAGGTGCGTTTTTCAGTTTGTATGGCGTTGAATTCTGGGAGGAGGTTAGAGAGAGGATAGGAGAATGAGGCAACAATCCACAGAGAGTGGTCTTCATGTGTGTATGAAACGCAAAGGTCGATCATGACAAGAAGTCTTTGTTCTGGATGGGCACTTGTGTGAACGTACTGGCAAATTCAGCCTCAAGAGGCTCTTTCAAGAATGAAAACTCAGTGTCGTCCAATGCTTTAAAGACATCAGCCGGGAGAATGGTCTTTTTGCCTGCAGCGACAGTGTTTTCATTGGCGCTATAATACCGTTATGTTAGCACCACATGCCTTGAATGAAACCATGTATGGTGTATGACAAATGCAAGAAGAATATGCTCCCAGTCCACACATTATAGGCAATGTCGGAGAAGCAAGCAACAAGTAGGGGTAGATCAACAATTGGGTAAAAGACATACTGTGAAGCTAGATAGCTAATAAAGACGGTAGCGCTCTTGCTCAGCGCCAGGATTGCGTTGCCTTGAATCTGTGTATTCGGGGGCAGAATCCCCTTTGCCAACCTCGTGATGATGGATTTTGGAAGATTCAAGTCCTGATAAAGCATGTTAGCCAGAAGGTATCTCATATATCTGTCTGAAGCAGATCATCGAAAGAGATGGTACTGTAAGAAAAAGAAAGCTTTACCTCTATAGTTACTGGGTCTTCTCCTCCTTTGCCCTTGTCCTTGTCCTTGTCCTTCTTCTCCTGTTTATCCTGCTTATCCTGTGCCTGAGGAGCTTTTGCTGGAGGAGATGCCTCCTCAGCGGCAACAGGAGTTGCTGGCCGAACGTCGGATTTGCGAGGAGGCATGTTTGCCTTTTCGTTTAGATAATGAAAGAGGGGTATATTCGGAAAGGTAGGAATGAGATTAGTGAGAGATGAAATGAACGGTGGTGCGATGAGATGAGTGAGTTGGTTTGGTTGGGGTTAATGTGTGGCGTATGAGAAGCCGGTGAAGAAATCCTGCGACCAAAAAGAAGGACAAGCAAAAGTGGTATATCCCCCCAGAAAGCCTTTATATATCGTAAAAGAAGAAGAAAGAAGAAGAATTCGTCAATAAATATCGGCTGTTGTGAGAAAGGAAGAGCGAGAAGAGAAGGATTTGAAATGCCCGATCCAAAGTCCGATACAGCCCCTCAAAAAAAAAACGACACTCTCACGCACCGCCCTCTCAAGCAGAAAGCAGCAAACCGGGCAAGGCAAAGCTTCGGCACAAATTCAGGCTCAGTGGCAGATGTGTAAGAAAAGAACCCAAAACAGACTTCGGTAGGACCAATTGGACACCCAGAGGCCGTTCAGATGCGTCGTAAAGCTGTTATTAGGATTTTCTCCAGGTCAAGGGGGGAGGTTGAAGACCAGTATCGCCGCGGAAAAGAAGAGGTTTATGGTTCCTTTTATCTGAGATATCAGGCCTGGCGTTTGTGACAGGAGAGGTGATCCGGTGAGAGCGCGTCAATCCTGGATTATTACGGTGCAGGTCTGTACAAGTCGAGATAGATGGATTATGGAGCAGCAGAAGGCAGGAAAAGAAAAGGCACGTTGAGGTTAAGCTTAGTAGACGCGTTGCCCCCGCCGTGGCGCGCGTTAAGTGATTTTGCACAGGGCCGCATGTACCCCATACCACAGCCGCCGCTGACCTTTGCCGTAGCTCACGGTATACGATACTCGCAACACTACCAAAATGCAGTCGTGAATTTAATTCACTTCAAGATTCAAGCACAGATGAGGCTTCTTTTCTTGTCAGAGTGGTCAATTTGGCTATAGTATTTTCTCGTGTATTTGCTTCCTTCCGAGCATACCTCACTACCATTCCCCGGTCATCCTTCCCCGTCTCAAAGGGCTCATAACCATCTCCAGCATGTCTTCAAGCCTTCATTTCCATCCGCTTCCTTTCTCATATTCCAACCTCAAAACAACATATAATAAAAACCTCCATGGCAGTGATATGCGCCTGCTCATGGTACATAAGAAAATGTGGGTATATCCGTCATATATCAAATAAATCATACTAGAAAAAAAAGGAAGAATCAAGGCTCAGCCTGCATTTGTTGCCGCTTACCAATGAAGCGGCTAAAGGTGTCTGGCACACGGATCCTCCGCAGGAGTGATGACACCTGCGTATGCGAAAGGAAGAGTAAAGGTACGGAGTAACGCTGATAGAAAATAAAAAGAATGAAAAAACGTGTGTGGGAAGGAACCCGCCGCGAGTCTGCGACAATTCACGGACGAGGCCTCTTACACCCAAGAAGTGTGAACAAACAGTCATCACTGTCGTATTCTCCACATAGGTGGCCGTTAGAACGTATATTTCTCTCACTCGTCTCAGTGAGTGAAGCAAATCAATATCCAAAGTTCATTCATCCTCATTCGTCGTACTCAAAAGTGTATTGAGTTGGACTGACGATGGTGAGTTTTATCCTATGGCGCGCCCAATTTCGGCTCTGAGCACCACCGGTCGTGGTGATAGACCAGTCAAGGGGACGTCATCATCGGTAGAGATCTGACGAGAAACATGGTTGGCCGGTGTTGAAATGGTCGCCCTGCGTGATGCCGGCGCCGACTTGGAATAGATATCAGCAGAGGGCCGAGGTGAGTTTCCCTCTGGTGTCTGGCTGTACCATTGTTCACGTTTAGCGCTGGAACCAAAGCTGCTTCTTGTGCTCCGTGAACTTTTGGTCCGAGCATGACGAGGGGAGTTGGTCTTGGACAGACGCGCCGATGGGGTACGCTTAACGTTGACGTAAGCCTGGTCACCCCGAACAGTTTCGTCCGTTAGGCCAGGCCGAGAGTTTGGTGCTCGTGCAAGGACTGGTGTTGGCGGGATATCAATGCTCTGCTTCCCCCGAACAGGAGACCAAGGCTGCTTGTCTTCCGAGACCCGATTATGGTAAACAATGACGCTCGATGACTTTACTGAACCAATAGATGTGCTTGCATGATGAGAGTGGTGAACCCGCTTCGGCTCGGTTACAGCCGATTTGGGAGAATCGGGCGGCTTCTCATCGTCGTCAACGCTGTGTGTCCGATCAATCTTCCAAGATTCAATCTCTTCATCGTCAATCGGTGTGATTCCTCGGTTGCGGAATCGAGCCTTTCGTCTTCTAACTCGGTGGTAGATGACGGCTGCCAAAAGAAGAAGGAATACGGATGGTATGACTGTGGCCAGAACGATTGTGACGGTTTCGTGTGAAGAAGATGAGCTAGCCATGCTGTCTGTTTTGTTCCGCTGCGCGTTTCGTAGAGTGGTGGCAGTGGTTGAGTGGCGATACCAGAACTGGAAGGTTGGCTGGGAGCGTCGGTTTGCCGGTATCACAAGGCCATTCGGACGACTCTGTATATATTCTGGATCCTCTTTTCTTACTTCAGGAGAAGCAAATGTCGGCTTTGATTCAGAGGGACCTCCTTCTCGATGTCGTCGTTGAATGAATTGACCACCTGAGATTTGATCCGGTTTACCCAAGCAAGCTTCTTTTCCAAGTGTAGGAACAGTGCCGAGTATTCCGAATAAATGATAACGGTAAGAAGTGATTGATATCGAATACGTTGAATGGAAAAGCGATCGGTTTCCCTTCCTGTAGTAGAAGAAGGGTCAAGAAGAAATAGCGAATGGCAGCTAGTGCCCACTGATTAGCTTTTCCCCTTCTGTTTTCTTTTCTTTTCTGTTCTGGTGTGTCGTTTATAATACAGCTCTTCCGAGACGACGGAAAGAGCTGAGATGAATTGCAAATATAAAAGGACGCAAAGCCAGCGAATGATCAACTCACGCTCAAGGCTCGAGAATCATATTCCAACCCTGTATGGACCCAAACAAAGAGCGAGTACTTGGAAGCAGCAGCGTCCAAGTACAAGTGCCCTCAGGAAGCAGAGGAGGAGAAGGGGGCTATCCCAAGAAGCGGGTGGGCGGGATACTAATACAAGTGTGTATATGCCAGTTCAAGGAGCCGCATGCGGGCGTGGGTGCATGTACCGGTAGTGGTAAAGGTGGTTCTCATGGTGCAGTGCTCCGTATAGACAGTACGAAGCATGTACAAATATGCACCCAACTGGAGACCATGACACCTTTTTTGCACCTTCTATGGATGGTGTCAAGGTGCGCAGGCGAAGGGACCAGGGGGGTGCAAGACGAGTGCCCACCCGCGATCCACACGCCAGCCCTGGTTCAATGCAAAACAGCTCAAAAGTCTTCACGGTGAATTTTGTATATAGAATACGGAGCATTGTTCCGCAGGGACTACTCCATATAGAGTATGGGAAACGGAGAAAGTAGCAATAGTACACACAGTAGTACGAGTAGCTGTGCAAGTCCTGCTGGTAATATTTGATCCTTCGTAATAATATGAGTAGAATGATAAGGGGATCATGCTCGCTCGTACAGTAGGCCGTAGTGGTGTCAATATGTTGCCATCGCCAGAGGCGGAAGAACTGCTAGTGTGCTCAGCTGGTGGCCGTGTTAGCTCGCCCAGACGAGACCATTGAGCCATTGAGCCATTGAGCAGCTCCTCTCGCCATGGACGCAACGCAACCCATTAAGACATGAATGGTTCATGAGCCTTGGGTGTGAGTGGGTGTGCACGGCATATCTTTCTCATTCCGGCTGGCTAGTCGACGCCGCGGTTCAGCAACAATAGCAGCGCCATCACCCGCGCAAGACGAACAAAGTCGCTCTCCATCAGGTGCCTCCCCTTTGAGACCTCTTGGCCCTTTTTTGGGGTCGCTGTCGGGGATGATCAGGGGTTAGCGGACGCGTGGGGTCTCGACGAGCGAGACCTGATCCTTGGCCTCTCCCCTCTAGCCTCTGGCCCCCTGGTCAAGCCGCAGGGAAACGTGGCGCATCTCGCAGACGTGTCAGAGGCACTACAGCACAGTCCTGACTCGAATGGGCTGCTCGAGGGATGAGCGTCTCGGCCACGGCCTCTGGTTGGAGGAAGCTGGAGGATTGACGGATTGAGAGCGGCCGATCGTTGCGTGTCGGTTGGATGCCGCCTTGCCACGCAGTCACGGGAGGATGAGGAGAAGCTTCGCAGGTAGATTGAGTGATTGATTGATGTTGTGTCTGTTGGTCGACAATTGCCCGCTTCGCTCCGAAAGCCGCATTCCACCAACACAGACCCGTCGCGGCCTTTTCTCTTTCTGCTCCGAATCTCTCATTCTTCTCTATTTGCCGTGCCAGCAAAAGTCCGTTTACCAGCGAGCCCAGGCTAGGGCCAGGAACCAGGCACAGAATCTCACTCCAGGACCGGGCCGGCAGTTCTGTCTGACGTCTGTCCTGTACAGTCGCATTGAGGGCAATCTTAGCCCAAGCTTCGGATGGCCAGCCCCAAAAAGAGCAGGCGGCCGAGTGATTCCTGGAGCTGTCTCGACTGAGTCTAGATTGTGATATGTGTCGTATTTACTCCGTACAATCGGGTACTTTGAATTGTGTCTTGGTATTGGAATCGGTGCTGCCTGATATTACAGGCAATGACTGTACGTACCTCACTGTACTGCAAGACTTGATATCGAGATACCAAGAAGGATTGGCACTGGTACCATTTGCTCATGTGAACCATATACCTAAACTAGTAGTACGTGTACTAGATGCCAATGTATCAATTGATCTCGAGTGGCATCTGGAGAGGGCTGCAGCATTCAACATCGCCATAGGTACCTCCTCCTCTGCATCACCGGTATCGAGTACATCGCCATGCACCCCAATTGACTTCAACCCATCAAAATCTGTCCAGCTTGACGCAATCCCAGCCTCTGTATCATGGGATGAGGCTATTTACTGCCCCTTGCATCGCGACGTGACGGCAATGCATGCGACCACCAGCATACGAGCATCACCGTACCCGTAAGTGCTGCTACCCACCGCTTGCTCGCTGCAGACTTATCGAGCATCAATCCCTCCATATCACCTCAATGTTGTGGCGTCTGCATCGCTAGCCGTGCTTATTACAGCTGCCTGCGACTGCCTGTACTCGTATACAGGTACGCATGCAAGGGCACTCGATCTCTCGCACGCAAGCAGGTCGGATCGGACTCTCTCGGTCACCCAAATCGGTTGCAGGGGCCGATGTACTCAGACATACATGCATTGGCTCATCGCCATCCGGGGTCAAAGACAGGATAAGGCAGAAAAAGGGAAATGCTTGCACAAGGGAAACGAGTCCGGCCCAAATCAAGAGCGCCTTCCCTCTATTGACCGGAATTGGCACCTCGGCTTTGGGAGCCTTAACCCGCAGAGGAGATGGTTGGAGCTACAGTCAGGCTTACAAGGACACGCCTTGGGATACAGCTAATTCATCCTCTCACGCCTCTCAGTTGCTGGACCGGCAAACCCGGAAGCATACTATGCAAGGGACCAGAAGTATTTTCTTGCCTACTGTTCCAAAGATTTCTTCCTCAGCAAGGTACCTCCATCTCAAGCTTCTGAAGGCTTGACTCGCCCTCGACTTGAGCTGCTTGATAAGCAAAGCGGGCTGCGATTCTATCATATAAGTGATTCCGCACGTCTCTGCTCCGTAATACCAAAATTGATACGGGGATGGACAAATTAATATCGAAATGGAAAGCCGTTTAACAAAGTAATCCTGGATTCTATTGCTTTTTCAGCATCCCTTGTTGGATACCACCGGAATACGACTTTGACACCCTGCCTACTGTGGTATTGCTATCGCGAATGCAAGCATATCACCGGCAAAGGTCAACACTGTCGTTTCCAACCTCCCCTTCTAAAACCACCAATACCAGTGCAAACAACACTCAATAAGAGTATTTAATGCAATGGAAGAAACGTCAGCAGCCGCGAGCCTCAGAAGCCAACATCGCCCTCTGTGTGCTGCATACTACTGTGAGAATAAATGACTTGCGTTTACCCGTGCTCAAGCTGCATCTCGCTCGCTTGTTCTTCTCCAGGTATCCGCTCGTGGAACGACCCACCGCTGGATAAGAATGGCTTTCTCTTCTATCGCTAAGAATAATGCGCCGAGATGACGGCGGGCTGAACGCTTAATGGCGTCTGTTCGTCTCGAGGCGGTTCGAGCTAGTGCTGGTACTTGGCGCCCGAATCGATAGATCAGCTGTGTTGCTTCGGCGCAATGACCCTAGCAGAGCAACCCAACCGTCGTTGGAAGCAGTATAGACGCCTGTTTCACCCGCGTCTTACCCCAGCAATCGAGGAAAGCCACGAACATGGACGACAGCCACCACCGCAGCCACCGTTCAAGACTAAGCTCCTCCCGTATCCTGGCGCGTCTGTCTCCGTCACCTAAGTGGTCCAAAGAACCGCCGAGCAGCGAGTGAGCTGGCATCACGTCCTGGGCTACAGCGTACGAGCGCTTTGCAGAGTATTGCTACTGCTACTAGCACGAGTTTGTATGAGTATGCATAAGCTAACGAGAGTCTAGCTATTCCCGCTAGGAAATCTGAAGCACTTGCAAACGCCACAGCTCATTTTCCCGTCGATCAGTCCAACATTGCAGAGGCGGGATATGAGGAGTAGCTTCTTTTACTTTTTAGCTCTCCAGAGTGCTTCAGCCATGGCGGAAAGGTTCGGCACGCTCATAATCTGCCTCTAGTGAGTGCTTGTCTAGGATTCAAGTCGCCCAGCATCGTGTACCAAAATATGGAGTACACGAAGCAGTCATCTCCGATTATCCTTTCAGACGTATAGAAGGCGTTTTACATCGGCCGATGTGCTCTTTATGCCCGCCGCATCCAATGCAGAATTGGGAAAACTGCCCGCTTGCTTGGGCACGTTTTGATAAGTGTGGGTAATAACCTGCCTGCGAGGTGCATGTCACTAACACCCCCGGCTTGGTTTGGATGATACAAAGATTTGGGTGTCTTGCAGATAGCGATCATCACATTCGAGAGGCAAAAAGAAAAGAAAATTCTGCATATGCCTGCAGCGAGATATCCGGCCTGTCTGGCTGCAACTCTGACCTCCCATTCCGCGTGGAGCTGGCTTATCACGGGAGAGGCCGTCCATCGCGAAGTGGCTTGAGCGATCGACTAGCGAGACTTTGTTGAACAAGGGATCCGCTTCTCCACTGCTTTATGGCCAGGAACCTCTTCTAGCGTCTTCGTGAACCCTTGCTCCATGCGATCATGTGCCACCGTTGCTGGCTGGTGGCGTTTCGTTTCACCTTCTTGACACTCTTGTCTTTCTTCTTGCTGGGTCAAACAGCACTTGGGTGAAAGTGTGGAGAAGTTTTTGACAATTATGGAGTAGAGACCGGGGCAATGAATGACGTGCGGGAAGGGAAAGGAAAAAAAGAAGATTAAAAAAAAAGAGGGAAGCAAAAAGGGGGCGATAACACGCATGAATTAGAGAGAGAGAGAAGCGTCCTTTGCATTCTTCCTCCACTCACCGCTAATTCTAGCGAGATTCGGCCTTCTTTCTTTCCCACCTGCTCACCCTTGCTTTGGTGGTTAGCATTTTTTCCTGTGGCAAAGTGGTTCTTGGAGCTTGAGAGCACGCAGAATCTCGCGCACACCATTGATATTTTTCTCGTCCTCGCGTGCCACGTCTGCAAGGGGCGCAAGCTGACCCTTGCTTTCCAATGCAACCTATCAAGATGGCTATCAGGCGACGGATTTAAGAAAAGCTCACCCGTGCCGTCCATCCCGTTTCCAAGACTCTTGGAGCTGAAAGAGAGCTTGGAAAGAATGGTGGGCATGAGTGCCAGCACATCAACCATTTCTCATCAAGTGAACAGCCACGGTGCGGCAATTGAGGGATTGGCCAGTCAGGGACAAGCTCACTTGCAGTAAGTTGGGGGGTTAATTAAACTGCTTCCTCGCGTCCCGCACCATCCCACACCTGCGCCTCCGTGCTCTTTCTTGCACGCATCTAATCCTTCTGCCGGAAGACATTAGACCACCGGTTGAGGCGGATAAACAGAGGAGATCTGCCGGGTGGCATTTCGTTTAGCAGCAGTGCTTGCAGCGGCTTGGGATCTTGAAACCAGAGTGACGGAACATATGGATACTTTGATATGGCTGGTTCATGCTCAAATCAAAGAGGCCAATGATGGACAGCCGTTTATAACAGGTGCTTCCCGGCTTATCCATCATCATGGCCTCCCAAATTGCACGATCTAAGGTTAAGACATTCTTATCGTTTTGCTTCGAGCAACTTTTCATCAGAGACATTGGTGAGATTAGCCGTACATGAGCTAGTCGCTCCATCGGCACACTTGTAGTCTTACGGCGCAAGACTGTTGGTTCTATTTTTAATCTGCGCTGTCCCTTTTGCCATCTACAGTACATACAGTACGAAGTGGTAATGGCACAAATTCACGCGGGGATGCTCGGAGGATACAAGTCTCATGTTGATAGACACATTCGTGTCAATCAGGCTTGGCCCGCTTTCCCCCACGTTGCCGGGCCATTGCGAATGATCAAAACGCTCAAGATGAAACCTTTTTCTTGTCATGCATTCGTTTCTTACTTATATGATCCCAGCACGTGGAGTTTGAATTTTGCACATTGGAGCGCCACATTTAC
The DNA here is from genome assembly GCF_028502605.1 of Trichoderma breve. Lineage (NCBI taxonomy): Eukaryota > Fungi > Ascomycota > Sordariomycetes > Hypocreales > Hypocreaceae > Trichoderma > Trichoderma breve. The sequence goes on from NC_079232.1 coordinate 2,493,757, forward strand.
ATGATACAGACCGGTATATACGGATGCACACGGAGAATTACTCCCTTCGCACATACGATTAAGCCGATCTTTGCAATCTTTGCAATTCTTTGGTGGATTTTCATTTCGGTGGAACTTGATGATTATATTCGTTGCGGCCGTCAATTTAGCATGTAGCACTCAGAGACGCGGCCGTTTCTAATGGGGACGAGTCCTGTGAATTACTCGTCGACGATATCCACCATGGAGCAGAATTGTCATCAGCGCCGTGCACAGCCCCATGTAAAAGAAGTAAAGGTCAGTTTCCCCTCCAAATATGCTGGAGCTATTGGATTATATTTCCATTTTTAATTTCCCCCAGCTTGAAGCTATTATATACTTATACATTAGACTTATATGACGATAGTGTTATTCTACAATGGCCGGCGCTGGCAGTCCGATAGTACTCGTACTGTACTTGGACCGAACTGAACCCAGCGGCCGATGTGCAACGGCTAGTAAAGTACTGCAATAAACCGCCGTATCTACATGCCGATAATCCTTCAAGCTCGAGCAGAGCAGGGGGAAACTGTGCTAATGCAATAATGTTACGACCTTTTTGATGCATAAACGCTTGAATGCCTTGAGGCCAATCAGAGCCCTTCTCATATATGTGGCTGTCAGAACCACAGAAGGATGAAGCGGCCCTAACGCAAGCTCTGGAATGCGCGTGTAAGAGCTGCATGGACGCAAGCCAGCCATTGGCTAGTGAGCGAAAGAGCCTCTTGGATCATGCTGGTAAGCCTCGAAGCTGTACCTCCCCGAAGGAGTCTAAGGTTCGTCGAGGAATCGTCGGTGAGCCAAGCTGGCACCCAGCTTACTGTTTCATGTCGCGTGTTGGATTTTCAGCTGTGCGAAGCATGTGAGAGGAATTTTTGTGATTGATCAAGACACTTGAGCTATTGAAGCAAGGTGAGATGGATGCTGACACGAACCATTAGGCAATCTGCACCGAGACGCGTGATGGGGAATCCAGTTCGTACACTAATAATCCTCTTGAGCAAGATTGATGCTTGTTTCGTCTCGCCCATCCCGCACCACGACGTCCGGACGCCGGCAAGAATGGGTAATTGGTCATGATCCAAGTTCCTCCATGGTCCTTCTTCCCGGCGACATTCAAATGCCCGAGCCTTATTCTTCGTTCCCGGTATACTTTGCGCTAGCATCCAAGCCTGCAGTAGCAGTGGCATTGACGCCGAAGAGATTCGGGCATCGCCCAACAGCTACGACGCTGTGCTGTCAATTAGTCACGGCCAAGCAACTGTAAATTCAGCTGGGCGGCACACACCACTTGCTAATCGATCCAAGCGCCGGCTTCCCCCTCAATCCTCATTTCTTCTTCTAGTCAAGTTTGCGGAAGTCATCGCCGACCAAGGCAGATCGCACCGGCTCCTCTGTGGCCTTTGTGTAAGCCGGCTCCGAAGCCATGAGTGTGTCGAGTATCAAGGGATGATCCGAGGGTAGGATTCGTGTTGCATTGTGCAGATGACGTGTAGAAGAAGTAAGTTTAAGACTAAACTAGATGAACACTTACAACGAGGGGGATGTTTGAAGGTGCCCGGGAGCTGAAGTTTGGGGGCTATTGTATCGAATTGAGTGACCCCGTGCAGCTGCTTCGGACCCGAGCAAAGTCAAAGCTCTGTCCGAGAAGCTGTAAGCGAGGTTTGGAGTGTGTAAAAGGGAGCATCATGTGCTGAATGATGATACAAGTTATACGAGTATGTTCGTCTGATGGGTATCAAATGACACCCTCAATGTTACGACGCTGAACCATCTTGCGTTCAAACTTTCACAGCTGTAAGAATAACATGTGTGATAGCGCACATTGCTAGCATGAAATACGATTGGTTCCGTGGTCTAGTTGGTTATGACATTTCGTTAACACGTTTAACGCCACCGAAAAGGTCCCCGGTTCGAGCCCGGGCGGAATCACCATTTCTTTTTTTGCATCCATAGCATACGTGAGTATGTTTGGTTTCTTTTTGTCTTTCATGACTGTAGAATTGCGAGTCATCTTCTGTAGCTAAACGGCATGTTGATGGCGTGAAACAGAACGTCGAAGAAGCGTAACCTGATGTTGTAAAGCAGAATGAATCAATGATAGCTCAAGGCATATCTCACCTCTGTGGCTACTGTCAAGTAGACAGCTCGGCATAAGCTTTACAAAGTTATAACAAAAGTGTATCTATCTATAATTCCTTGTAGGGAAAATGTCCCATTTCTCCCAAGTCCATCCTTAAAACACAGAAACAAACCATCCTTCACGAGGACCGCCAAACCCTTTCATTTACACTCAAGGCAAAAGCTTAGAGATCGTGCATAAAACCGACCGAACTTTTGGGTCAGGAATGACGGTGTTGTCAAATAATGACATGGCGTCAAAGATGGCCGATGCACCCGGATTTCTGCAGTAATCGTTCCTAAGGGCAAAGTATTAGCCAAAGGTGTTTAGGGAAACAAGAACCGGGTTAGGGGATCAAGACAGGAACTTACGGGAAGAGTGTACAGGAAACATAGTAGGGGCTCGGTGGCACCTCGAGTTTCACTGAGTTCACATTACCGATACTTGCGGACTTGTTAGGACTCTGATTTGAAGAATAATTATGACCTGGAGGGGGAGGGCAGCATACAGATTGGCGGGGAGCTGCACACAATCGTCGACTCTGTCTACGACGTAGGATTCTCCTTGGAAGTTTTGCTCGGAATAGATTGTTGCCTTTGTTAACTTGTTAATTCTTGTCACTAGAGAATGCGTACATGTATGTGCATGTTGACAACGGCTGGGGAATCAGAGGAGAGAGGATTCACCAGTGGGCCGATGGGGATAGTAAGGCCAACTGCAACGGTAGCAGAGGCTATAATACTTAGAAGTAGCTGACTGAGATGCATATCTGCTGTTGAATGTGATGAGGACAAGTATATGCGATTCTAGATATTCCAGAATATGCAAACAGGGACACTAAACCCCTTCAACCAAGAAACGGCCGTATGTGACATATATGTACCTACTGTTCTATATTTACTCTGCCAGGTGTTCTCATTCTGTGTTTCACACGCGATGTATTCTTCCATGATATTTGTGAAATAAACCAGCAAAACTTCGTGGGGGTGACAGGCCGCCAGAGACATAGCATTGAGTGTCCGTGCCATGTATTCTCTCTTGGAATGGTCCACCAACATACTTGCTGTTTGACACTTGGCGAACGATTTGCATTTAACCTACTTCTTCCCACTCCTTGTTCTTAGTTGTACGTTTTTATTCTAGTCCACTCAACTCCATTGCTGTCACTCCAAGAAACTGGGGCGTCGGGTTTATACTAACCTCATATTCGACAGTTGACGCATCTAAGGCCAATCAAATATAATGATTCCAGAAATATGCATAAGCTGAATACATATTAGACTCAATAGATACAGCCAATAAATATTAGTACATGACGTCAACGTTAAACATGTTGAAGTATGTAGCAAGTATTTATCTCTTCCACTCCATACGTCAAATACTCAGGTCGCCACCCTCAGCTCCCCCAATACCAAGCACGCGAGTTTGCCACACTCATTTTCTCTCTCAAAATAACAGTAACCGTAGGGATTAGAATCAGCTGCATAGGAATGGATGCAAAAGCCCCTTACAAGGGATGCGACAGCACGGCCGTCCGCTTCTAGCGATACTTGCAGTACACTGATCGGCTCATCGAACTTGCAAAATTCTTAGGGCTGTTGGTATTTGCGAATAATTCGATGTGCGGAGCGGTACAATTAGCATCGCTTTCGAAGCACATGATAGTGATTAGCTACAGAAGATGAAAACACATTATTGGCCAAATATCGAAACTCACGAGTATAAAGTGCAGACTACAGGAAACGACCCATACGTCTGTCCCGATACAACATGGCCATATCTTCCAGTCCTTGTCCATTAGCAGGTATTCATTAGGCGTAGGAATACAATATCCATAGCTTCAATTACCCATTATCTGGTAGTCTCAAGCACTCGTTGAGGGACCAAATGCCCAGCCTAGCCCCTGATAGATCTCGCCCGCTATGTAATGATGCCTTGCTCTATATTTAGTGATGATGACTATAAAAGGACGCAATTCTCTCCCATAAATTGAGGATAAACTTACATATTCCGCAGCAGCTACAGCCCCAGATGTCGCTAGGATACATGAAAATGCCTGGGAGAGATGCATAATAGCAGCTGTTTGATGGGGGTCAAAACTCAAAAAAGGAGCAATTCTAACTTGGTGGCTGTTATAATTAGGGAGATACAATGTCTTTTGCATAGGAATGCGAGATATACATACCTACAAGCGGGCTTTATAAGCTACAGTTCTTCCCATTACTCCCAATGTCTTACATGACGTTATTTTGCGGGAGATATTCACGGATAGACCAGCGAGCCATCGGGACTGAATGGCACCCGAGACACGCTATATGGAAACCCGTCGGATACTCTCATTCTTCTCCTCTCCCGCTTTCACACATCACGGTGCAAGATGATAGTTATGTAGCTCAGTGAAAAGTCTCAAGACTATGAACAGAATAGGTTGTTTGCAGAGATCGTGCAGAGATTCACTTGGCTATGTGCAAGTGATTGCACTATTAATATAGGAGAGTACACTAAATCGGTGCAATCAAGTAGACAAGTAACTGATATTCCATCATCTCTTCATCTTCTCGTAAGAATATGTCATTCCAGGAGAGTCTCATGATAAACAAACTGCCTCTCTCCCTCGTTTCAGACCCGCCAATTGGGGAAAGCAATGTCCCAATTTATCCTCAAACAGCGAGAGCCCACGTGCTGGCTATAAAACCGCCCTTCCCAGCCAGCCATTACTTCTGAATCTCTTTACAGAGGACAGACCGTACGTCAGTGTTGCGACGGATATTGACGGGGCTATTGGATGTAGTAACGTAGAATATAGCAGTGCCCTCATCGCAGCTATTAGTCCTAACGATAGGAACAAGAAAAATACGTCATGTTAGCCAAGAAAAGAATGATGTCGCATATTTAGGTTGACCCACGAATATAGAGTGCAAAACCTATTAGGGGGTGAGTTTGGCCACAGTTTCGCGGACTGCACATGGCCATATCTTTATTTGGCAAGTTAGAAATCTCAAGGGCTTGGATTCCAAGACGGTCTTGGAGAAGTACATACAGAGAGCCGGTGACTTTTACGCAGGTACTCCTGCTCCGTACATCAAATTGGTCTCCAGTCCAGCCAAGATCACGATACAGTGTTACCTTTGCAATCTCTCGTTAATATGGAAACAGTAACATTGAGCTTATACAATAAGAAATGAAAAACTAACAAGGGGAGCCACGGGAATCTCCTCAGCGGGAGCAGCAGCGACACACGTCGCAAAAAAACAGAAGAGAAGCTTAAACAGAAGCATAGCTGCTGGTTCAAGAAAGAAAAAAGATAGAGGGTTATAGTCTCAGGTTTTGTCTTCAGACAATGAAGAAAAACACGTTTGTATCGTGGGGGTAGATGCGCGAAAACAGCAAGAAAGGGGCACACGCCCTTATCCTGTATATGTATATTTATATGCATGTACTTTCGTTCATCAACCTCAACTTGCTCCTTCTTCCAAGTCATGTCTCACATTACGCTGGCTTGGGTCGGATACATCGACGACAACATGATGGGCAATGCTGCGGAGATGCAACTTCCGAGACATATTAGGTGAGAAAGCTCAGCTCCCTGCATGGATTTTGCAGCTATCTTCGTCCTCCCTTGCTAGGCAGCTCGTCTTGCACTCATCCCTCTCCCCCTTTCTTTGCGGAAGCTAGCTCAGCTTTCTCCCTTTATCTTCCGTCCTCTTATAAAAAGGGAGAAGATATATTATTATCTATGTACGAGTGGAGAAAAGCATTTAGTTCACTCTAAATATATAATTGAGAGATGAGCTCAAACATTTCGATATGGAAGCATCCTCTTGTCATTTATTCCGGCAACATCATGCCACTTTTATAGAAGCTACCGCCAACGCGTAAGAGATCAATAGCTTGTAGTACATAGATGTGGCTTGCTTTAGAAACTACAGAGGGTCTACACGAGTTGATTCAGTCCTGGCGTTTTCAGGCTTTCATTGTGCAAATAATGGAATTCTCTGCATTGATATGACGATGGCATCGTATAAACGATTGTATGGTATTATTTAGCAGTCAACACTGCCAACGAAATCCAACATACCAAGCGGGCGCGTTTCCCTCCTTGGCATTGTAGCAAGCTTAAAAAGATCCATGTTATCCATCCCATTTCCTTCCCTTGACGCCGATACTATGCAGAAGCAAACCTAAGCTACCAAAGCAACATAACCATGAACTATCTATCATTAGAGGGCTGGTCCTCAGTCAAAAACTCCAGCTGGGCAGACGGATCATCCACCCCTGTCAACAGATTATGGGTATACTCATTCGCCAGGCTGTTCCCGGCCGTCCACTCGTTGCGGCGCCTGTGAATCTCATTCATACCCTGACACGCCGTCTCGGCGATATAATGCAGCTCATCGAGAGTATTTGGATTACAGTTTGTGAAGACGCCGTCGATGCTCTTCTGCCATCCTGACGTGGTGTTTTCCACGGCAGTCTGATACGCGTTGGTATCATAGTCTGTCACTCGTACAACCCCCGGTCTGTCTGTCACTCGGTGGAGGAGATAATCTTCTCTCGAGTCTTGAGGCAAGTATTCAACAGGTTCTCCAGATGGTGTGGGAGGCTGGCAAATTCCCATGACAACTTCAACAAAACGCTGGGAGAGGCTGCGAGCGAGGCCACAAGGGTCGACGAGGTCAAATTCTGGAGTGGTATTAACGTCTTCCCTGATATAGAGGTCGTAGGCGAGGAACGACGCTCGGCAGATGCGCAGATTAGGCATGGTGCAGCGCAGCATCATGGCCATCCAGCTATCATCCTCTTCCGGCCGCTGATTAGCGATGCCAACCCACAGAACTTTTTTAGAGTTCTCATTCCAGTCGCGCGATTGCTCCGTCTTCAGGTACACTTCGTTGAGGTACAGCTCCTCCATGAGGGCTCCAAATGCTTCAGCGAATCGTTGAAACACGTCTGGAGAGATTTCCACTCGCTTCAGCTCCAGACTAGTCAGGTTTTCGAGCATGATACGGGGAGGCGGCAGCACACGTGCTCTCCACTCATCAACGGGCATCTGGTAGAACCTCGTCTGCTTCAGTCCTCGAGGTGGTCTATCGTCATGCTCCATGCCGATTATGCACAAGGTTACCAGGTGCTGTGCATGCTCAATAATGTTCCAGAAGCACGACCCAAACATGCTCACACGCGGCGGATCCGTTTCGTGCCGACGGAGGGCAATCACTAGGTGCTCCAGCACGGCCACGGTGCGCATGATATTCATCACATCGCTAGGGTTCATCCAGAGGTGGCATACGGCGATATCGGTGACATTCTCCAGTACCAAGACCTTCATAGAAGCCGAGTCTTCTTCTGGGCGCGAAGCCAACGCCTTGAAGGTATTGGCAAGGATGATGGTTGCGGCGTTGCAGTGTCGGCCGACCAGTTGGAATGGTAGGCTCAGTCGCAGCCGCTCAACCTCGCGGCAGTTGAAGAGGAGAGCCTCGATAGCATCGTAGTATTCCTGCTCGGTAAATGACATCTCGCCCATGCAGTAGAGGTTTTGGAGGGACTGGCAAAAGTCCATCATCCAAGGAACGCGAGCAAAGACTGTGTTTAGAAAGTCGACTTCCACTAGCAGACGCAGAGCCTAGTTAGCCAAGGGTATTCCCCGCTGATCAAATCTGGGAATCTTACTTTCATCGCGAAGAACCATCAAGTCGATGTAGAGGCTCTTGCAGTGATACCCAACCGTCTGCAAAGCATCGGTCCGAGGTCGGCCAAGTCGGCTGGTCTTGCTAAGGCGCGAGAATTCAAGCTCGAGGGTGCGACATGCATAAGGCTTGAGGATCCGGTCAAAAGCTCGACACACGAGACGAAGGTCGAGGATGGAGTTCTTTGGGCCTGCTTCGACGCATTGCAGCAGAATGGCGTCGACGATCTCGGGAGGCAGGCGATTCATCGCGTCGTCTGGTGGGTTGGAGGCGGGGGGTTGAAGGCCAGAGCGGGATGCATCTGGGCCTGGAAGGGAGGGAATGTACAGCTATAAGCGTGTAGCGGATTAGAATGAACAGCAGCTGAGTTGGCGAGTGAAGGGCTGTTGCGGCGATGGGAAATAAACAGGCTGCATATATCGAGGCTCACTTGATTGGCGATGACATGACTTGATGCAGCTCGGGAGTCTTAGCGTCGATGGCGCTACCCAGGAGCTCGCTATCTTATCGGGGTCTTTTCTTATGTCATGACCTACCCTGGAGTTTGGTCGAGCGCGTGGGGGGCAGCATTGGAAGGATATCTTGCAGTGTATGTGATAATATGCAGCTGTTAAATGAGAGGGCATATGTAGAAGATGAACATGGTTCTTGAGTTGCAAACAGATGGTGTTGTGTAAGAATGATACAGAAAGAACAATTAAGACCTGTGAAGCCTTTTGATGGTAGATTGGCTGATTCACCTTTAGAGCAGCATTAGTATTGCACATACAATTAATACAATCGGGATCGTTATGAATAGATAGCACATGAAAATGCTCCGCAATATCAGTAGCAATCTATCGACGAACTATTAAATACGCACCGATAGTGAGTATCTACGACAATAGAAGCTTATTATGTGCAAGGCTCAAGTCAGCATCAGCTACTGTAAAGCGCTTCAAAAAACGTTCCCCAAGCTGCAGCTCGGGAATGGCCGTTCGTTTGTACATTGTGGGGCCAGTGGCGGATGGCGGCCGCGACTAGCGGCATCTTGCAGGCGGATAAAGATAGAGAACGCTTTATCTTCACAACGGCTAAACTCCCAATCTTTATCAGGGGCAGCACCAGCCCGTCCCATCATCTGCGTGAAACGCGCTGGCAGGTTCATCAAATAATACGCACGGGAACCGACACATGATGCTGTACGGGTTCGTCCAGTGTCACGCAGCACACAGCAGGGAAGGTGTGTCAAGGCCGTCTTTCCTCAACCTCAACCTCAACCGCGGTGCATACGATTTAGTGAGGCAAACAACGGAAATTAAACTGCCGGTGACAAATGCCTGATAAATAAGCTGCGACAAGGCCAGCGTCGACCTCTGGCCCCGTGACCCTCTCTAGTTGGAATAAGGAGAGTGGAGAGTGAAGAAGCCGGACAGCTGGCTGCGCCCGATCTCTTACACGTATATACTCTCGTACGCAGCATGCCGAAGATACGATGAAGAAAGAGAGACATGACGAGGGCCACAAGGAGAGAAGGCAATTTGCTGGCTTAGCGAGATTTTGTCTCGAGACGAGAATCAATATTCCGTATAGCAGAGCCCGCCAGGTCGGAGCCGTGGAAAGAGGAGGCCAACCGCTCGCTCGGCTCTGAGGTGCCGGAATGAGGGACGCTTGCAAGGCGCGAAACAGCAGTGACGGCAGCAAATTTGCGGTTATCGATAGGAGCCGGCACAGGAAGCCGAATGGAATAGTATTTGATGCCAGGCACTGGTACTATGCTGTTGCATGACTGACCGCAGAAGATGTCAAAGATGATAGACATCACGATCATGCAAATGCAAATGCGTTGGTGTTGAGCGCAGGGCCACAGATACAAATGTCCAGCCACACACCCGATGGGATTGCATGCAGAGACGGCTGCTAGGACTAGGGGCAGATCTCACCAGCTGGTGGTGTATGGAGTCATATACTATAGAGCTAGAGCCCTCGTACGAAGGTACAGTACAGGCTGAAGTGGTGCGTGGTGACTCGGTCGTGTCTCGTCTTGTCTGAATTGAGGAGGTTTCATCGGTCTCTGCGATAGGTCGTGGCCCGGGCCCCGTTAAATCCAGGGACGGCGCGCAAAGTGCCTGGTCCAAAGTACCTCAGGCCCGTGCAGATGTACCTTTGACCCCTGTCATGTATCGCCAAGTCTCTGCAAGCGTGGCCCAGGGGAAATCGGCACGAGTTGCGGGGCGCAATTGGCGTCTCTGATTGGCGAGCCCCCTCGGAGCTCACAGCTGGCTTGTGGCGGGAGCTTCCATTTTCTTCTGCCAAGGAGGGAGCTTTTTTTTCTTTCCCTTTTGCTACGGCAAACCGGCCCCAGAAGCTCAGGGTAAAGTCAAAGGGAAATGAGCGTCAGCAGTGAGGCCGTCGCAGATCAGATGGAGGATGCCGAATTGACCCGCGGGAAAGTGTGGGCGCCGACGTTGCGTGGCTCTTTCAATATTTGGTGCGGAACCGGAGTATTTGTACTTGCACGCAGACACGCAACGGGAACACGGCACTAACATGGCCAGGTGTTGAGTATGGACGGTCTGAAGCAGAGGAGCGCTGAAACGGCCCCCTTTGGTAACGTTGAAGCTGCCGCATAACATGCTCCCGCTCTGCGATGACACACTGGTGATGTTGAGAGCACAAGGTAAGAGTGCGCAGGAAATGAGTACGAGTACATGTCTGGCACGGAAGTATTTAGCTGTAATGCCAACGATGACGACACCGCCCTGCAGCTGAGATAGAGAAATACTTTGAGACAGAGTGCGCACTATTGTAGGTAAAGATTCTTGGCGAGGGAGCCGACGAAGGAAGAAAAACAAAAGAAGTCCATGTCTCTGATGGTCACATGTACAGAACAAAGTAACTACAGTCCCGTACGAGGCGGAGAGGGGGTGCCACAGCTAACCTTCTTTTTATTCGTGCTGCATCGCATACTCGTACTGGACGACAGCATCGTCATTCTCGTAGCCGAGGCGGTGGCTGGAGGATAAGGTCGCTAGGGCAAAGTGATTTTCCACCGACTCTGGACTATCTCTGGACTGGGCATGGTTTAGTTGCTTTCAATGGTAGTATTGGCAGCATCACGAACTCAATTGCAAACAGCGGCGCTTCCCGTGGACAAAGTACGAGCATTAAATTCCCCCATTCCTTCTATTGCAATGCTTCACCATCCCCATCCTTATCGTGCCATCATCGCATCGTCCCCCCCTGAAGAAAAGCATCCGCTAGCTCGAGTACCAGTAGCGCTTCGTACAGGGCGATAGACCACGGACTAAAGGCTCCCAGCACCTTGGCGCGCATCCTGGATACGGAATAGGGCCGTGACAGCGACCGCCTCCATTACGACATTGTGCTTTTTGGTGGGCTCACCTCACGATGCTGCTGTTGCCTCGCCTGCGAGACTCAGTTGAGTCGCCGCCATGGCAACGCCGGACACGGAGCGCTGTTGAGGAGGGGGAAGCATGAGGCATTGTCTCGCAGTACGAGCTACAGTACGAGTACAGAGTCCGGAACGCCCTCAACCAGCCACGTGAATCAGCGCAACGCAGCTACTCGTGCGAGTGCTTTGCTTCGTCTTTCCATGACATCAAGATACGTCCGTCGTGCAGAGAACAGTGCTTCAGCCACGCGAAGCCAGCTGCACGCAGTACGAAGTGAGTGCGGTTACGGTCTAGCAGCCCGCGTCTTTAGCACCAAGTAAAAGTACCGACCAAAGTAGACATCACCAAGACAAGCAGCCGAGTCTCGCCCTCTTCCCCCAAAAAGACTCCCTTTGTATCCATGATACGGAGTAGAGTACATACGAAAATGCCCACACCACCATGACAGAAACCCCCCCGCCAGCCCCAAAATGCCCATCCCTAGTCAATACGGACAACTCGGCGATGGTGGTGCCGTCGAAGCCTGTGATTGGTGCAACCCTGGTGCATGTCTGGCCCTGACGGGTCCTGAAGCCTATCAGACGCCGCGCGAGCATCTCAGGCACTGGGGCCGGATGTACCCAAGCTACTTTGGGTACTTGGGGTACTTGAGGTACCTGCATGCGGACGGCGGTACTTTGCCGTCGCGAGAGACAAAGGACGGCCCAGAAAGAAAGAAGCAAGAGAAAAAAAAAGAGAAAAAAAAAAAAAAAAGTCGAGGCCGGCCATGCACCACGTTAACCCCATGTCATTGTCCTAGCGGTAATCAAAAACCGTCGCCGCTTTCCCATGGTCTGTCGTCGGCCTCGCCCTTGCTTTCTCTTATTTAGGTGACGGCCCTGACAGCTGGCAAGCCTTAGCCTCTCTTCCTCCCTCTCCTCCCGCCTTTGACCACCAGCAAAAAATTCGACGCATCCTCGACCGGGGCTTCAGTTTCTCTTCTCTCAACTCCCCATCACCGCATCTGCATTCAGCATCAGCATAATAGCCTTGTCTTCTCTGAAGCCATCGCCTCGCGCCCCCGTTCTTGGAGTTGCTCATTTGCGGTCTTTGTGCCCTTTTTTTCTATATCTCTTAACTTGATACCCTTGTTTGTCAGCCAAACCGCCTTCAAAATGCGATCCTCCGCCATCTTCGTTGCCATTGCCGCTGCTGTGGTGTCGGCCCAGGTCCCGACCTACAAGAGCTCTCTCAACATGACCATTGACCCCAACTCTGTTGCCCAGCAACAGCGAGGTAAGCCATTTTCCTTTTCTTTTTTGACCTTTTTGTCGTGGAGGAGTAATCCGCTGCGGAATCACGCCAAACGCTTGAGCCAGGTTTTGCTTTGTTGTTTTTTATTTCACCGTGTTTGGCGCGAGAAAAGGTTGCTAACATGACTTTAGCCGTGTGGTGCCAGGCTCAGACCAACACCTGCCAGGTTCTTTGCGACAACAACTACGATGAGAATGATTGTGACCAGGTGGGTTTGCCCGCAATCGCGGATCGATCTCTGTGCGGAACAGGGAACTTGCGCTGATCCATACTTGTCTCGTCACAGGCTACTCTGACGTACGACTGCACGTGCGCTTCCAACAGCTCTGCTCCCGGTCTCCAGTACTACACCCAGACCCTGCCCACCTTCATCTGCGAGCAGCTCTTCTCCAACTGCATTCAGACCAACGCCGGCAACCAGGATGGTCAGAACGCCTGCAAGACCAACATCCAGAAGCTCTGTGCCACCCAAAGCCCTCCCACTGCCGCCGAGATTAGCAGCCTGGACCAAAGCAGTGCTCCCACTGAGACCACCTCCAGCAAGGGTGCCGCCTCCACTCACCACACTGCTGCCACCACCACTGCGCCCCAGTCTGCTGCTAGCAGCGCTGCCCAGTCCAGCACCTCCAGCGCCTTCGCTGCCGCTACCCAGGGTCCCATTGGCACTGGCGCCTTTGCCATGGCTGCCGCTGGCCTCATGGCTTACGTTCTCTAGATGTGACGAGCCATTGAGTCTAGTCTGAGCCGCTGGCTTTTTTCTGGGAATCCCAGTCCCCGGTAATGGTACGCAATCTAGGAAGGAAGACGAAGGACACTGGGTCGATGCTTTGGTTGAGGGGCTTCGCTTCTCTGTAAACCCAATTTGTTATCTAGTACACTTTTTGTTTGTTTCCCATCAGAAACGTGATATCACCCCCTTAACGAAACCCGAGACGACGAATATGATCGAGGGCATAATGATGGCTGCGCGCGTTTTGCTTTTAAAACCTTGTTTCCCCTTTTCTTTTTTCCTTTTTGTTTTACAAAGATTCACCTCGTGGATATTGCACTCTGATGCATGCCATTCGGTCACCTTTACATTTAATCTGTGGAAGGCGTAGCAATGGTGGCCGTCGCGTCAACTCCGGGGGAGGGAGAGCTTTTTGAGTTTGCTTTGAGATTCTAAATTTCATATGGCAGAGGCGAAGGGGAGTAGGAAAACTGTCTTGAGCAATAGAAGAATGCGAAACATTCTTTTACAATTTGACGTCTGAAGTCTGTGACTGTAAATCTGTAATGTGCCGGCTGGGTAAAATGTTTGGTATGTGCTCATATCCGTGACATGGATACATCGGGAAGAATGTTAAAGTACTCCAATAAACACGTTTCATACCTACTAGTAGGTAGTCTACAATGCCGGCATATTCATCGTCACATATCAAACCAAGGTAAAAGGGCTATGCATAGTAGGCATTCAAACCATGATCCCATTCATCTGTCTACAACTTGGTAGTTGTCTGTCTGTATACACCCAATGCCTAACCAAAAAATGGCCCAAATAGTAGTAAAACCGCATAACAAATAGATTAGCCCGCAATTGGGAAATCACATTCACACGCCGTATCATGCCCAGCTTGGTATTATTGCCAAGAACTGCTTTTTTGTCCTCCGCCCCCATCGTAGCCTGGTTTTCTGACCCTTCCTGTTGTCCAGGGTTGGTAGAATAGACCTTGCTTTTTTAACGCTGCTTTCCCACCGTCTATAAGGTTTGATTGAAAACGCTCATGACTCATCCAAAGACCAAAATAATAAAAATAGGAAAAGAAAACTAATGAAAGGGAGTGGTGAATTAGATGCCGTTGGTACCGTTGGTGCCCTTGGTGAAGGAGACGGCGAGCTCCAAGGCCTGGAGCACGTCGTTCTTGAGGTCCTCGGCGTCCTCGACACCGCAGCTCAGGCGGACGAGGTCGTCAAAGACGCCGACGGCCTCGCGCTGGTCGCGGGGGATGCCGGCGTGGGTCATGCTGCTGGGGACCTCGCACAAGCTCTCGACGCCGCCCAGGGACTCGGCGAGGGTGAAGATCTTTGTGACCTGGCAGAAGCGCTCGGCAGCAGCGTGGCCGCCGCGGATGCGGAAAGACAGCATGCCGCCGCCCATGCCTTCGCGGTGCTGCTTGAGGGCGATGTGGCGGTGGGGGTGGGAGTCGAGGCCGGGGTAGTTGACGGCGATGACGTGGGGAGAGGCCTCGAGGGCGTGGGCGACGGTGGTTGCGTTCTTGCTGGCCTCGCGGGCACGCAGGTGCAGGGTCTTGAGGCCGCGGTGGGCGAGCCACGAGTCAAAGGCCGAGGGCACGGCGCCGATGGCGTTCTGGAGGAAGCTCAGGCGGGTCTTGAGGTTGTCACTGTTGAAGGCGGCGACGCCCATGACGACGTCGCTGTGGCCGTTGATGTACTTTGTGACGGAGTGGACGACGATGTCGGCGCCCAGCTCCAGCGGGTTCTGGACGTAGGGGGACAGGAAGGTGTTGTCGACGACGACCAGGACGCCGTGCTTGTGGGCGACGGAGGCGACGGCGCGGATGTCGACCAGGCGCAGCGTGGGGTTGCTGGGCGTCTCGATCCAGATGAGGCGAGTCTGGTCAGTGATGTGCTCGGCAATGTCGACCTCGATCTCGGGCGTGAAGGTGACCTTTACGCCGTGGGCCTTGGCCACCTGGGTGAAGTAGCGGTGGGTGCCGCCGTAGACGTCGGACACGGAGATGACATGGCTGCCGGCCGCCAGGCTCTGCAGGATGGTGGCCGTGGTGGCGCTTCCGGAGGAGAAGGCGAGGGCATACCGGGCGTGCTCCAGGGCGGCCACGGCGGTCTCGAAGTTGTCACGGTTGGGGTTGGACGACCGCGAGTACTCGTAGATGCCGACGGGCTTGCCCACAGCCGACTGGGCGAATGTTGTGGACAGCGAGATGGCCTCAATCACAGCGCCCGTCGCGGGGTCGATGGGGGCGCCGGCGTGGACGGCCAGAGTGCCAAAGGCGTGGACGGGAGTCGGGGGCCGCTGGGGCGTGGTGACGGGGTCGGAGGTCACAGGAGGAGACATTGTGTGTGATGTGATGGTTTCGAAGTTGTGTGAAGTTTTGTGTGAAAGAGGAATTAGAATTGGGCGGTGGTGAGAGAGATCCGAGTTGATCTTCTCAATCGCTCCCTAGGTGTAGTTTTGGAGGGGCTGATTTTTTTTATGCAGGGTCTGCTTTCTTTATCTTATCTGCGGCAGCTCGGGAGATCCTGGAAAAAAGAAATCGTGAATGCAAAAGTGCCCGAGTGGAGATGACGTTGTTGGTTCGATCTTGCGACGCGAGAACAGGCTCAACACAGAATATATTTATCAGATTCTTCACAATTGAGGAAGAGGTGATCGGGAAGAAAGAGGCGTTTTATGTGGACACGGGCAGATTTCTTTTTATAAAAGAGCCAGCAACCTCGAAAGGAAAAAAAAAAAAAAAAAATTATTACTCCACTTCAGGGACGAGAGCAAGACAACTCTAAAAATGGTGTCATCAGCCGGGCTGGTGGGTAATGCGTCACTGGCTTCGTTTCGGGGGGGCGTCCTGTAGGGGGATAGGGAATGGCGAGCCAATTCCGAGGGGGGAAGCTCGACGCCCTTTTATGTAAAAACGAAAAACAAAAGGTCTACTCCGTAGATGGCACGCAATCCGTCAAATTGCTTCCCGCCCTTGCAAATCACATCATCGTGCTCGAAACAGACGGCCTTTGTAATACGGCCTGGCCCCCCCTAGCATAGTAACTGTATGTAAGCCACGGTTCAATTGCTAATATGGCGCCGCATTTCGAGATACTTCTGTGTCATGGCGTATGCAACGGCCATCGCTGGCCTCCGTAATCAGGAAAAGCCCGACCGACATCCGCACCTCCATTACAACAAAGCTGTTCTGGTTCTATTACCAGTCGAGTAGTATTTGTGTCTTTGGGGTAAGTAGCGGCGGTCACAGGTACCGATGGGATGCGACGCAATGCGATGGGGCGCGAGTTACTGATACCTACCCTTTGCGATTCCGATCTGTCATTCAGCTGGAATCTCACCGCCCCCTCTAGAGTCAATTAGATCATCAGTGCTCTGGGGGAATCAATCAACCACCCCTCGTTTTTGCTGTATGTACTGTAGGCGATAGGTGAGTTATTCGATCCGGTTTCCGATAACCTGGATGTATGAGAACCGGCGTCTGGCGCCATTGCGACACGGCGTTTTCAGCACGGCGTTTATCCCCAACTACACATCACCCAAAAGTATAACACGGGCTTTGAATCGCGGAGTTTTGTACAACTCGGGCCTCTATCGTAAGACAGAGCAAAACTCCTGCGGTAATGAGTGAAGCCGAAGATAAGGCCATTATTTTCACCATTTCTTGTCTCGCTTGAGTCTGTTTCAAAGCACGAATCGTTGGGGGCAGAGCTAGCAGGATTTCGATATCGGCCAGCGCCGGCTCACAAACTCGCACCGAGTGGAATCTCTTATAAATCATTTTTATTTCACAACAAGCGACTGTTTGACGAAATGATCATGCGGAAAGGGAATTCCCCACGTCGGCAATGCTGGTGTTACATGTATGAGTTTGTCTGTACCTAGGAAGTATTCACGTGGACTGTCTTGAAGCATTTGGCCAAGGGCTGTTGGGTGAGACGTACCTTTGCGTGCTTGTGCATGTGCTTGTTGCGAGTCAATGTTGACCTACGACACGCACCGCTATCGCCGGATCCTGCTGGCATGTCGGAGTGCGGACCTTGCATTTGCAGTAGAGTGCATATCGTATACATGTTACCTGTCCTATCTCACAAACGGGCAAACAAACAGAAGGTGAGAATCCGGCTGATAAGCACATTCATTTATTGATGTGATACGCACCCCATATCTTTGATACGACTGTGTGAGCTGGCATCCCACAAAGGTACTTAAACATGCGAGTACGACCTCTCGCTGACCAGGTATCGGGTTGAACTCTGCAGGTTACTCTGCTCGCTTGACAGTACATGTACCAGTGCATACGCTCCGCATATGCCTCCATAGCCTAATGCCCGGGTTGGTAGGTCCTACGAGAGAGGTAGGTTCTAGGGTCAAGTAGCCTAAAGGAGAAGTTCATGGAGTTGACTATTTTCTTCTTCTTTTTTTGAAGCTTTTTTGTGCTATCGATTGAACTTGGCTACTAATCGAGGCACCAGGGGCTATCACTAGGGGATAGTGCAACTAAAATAGAGCTCGACAGCCCTCTCATTCATCAGGGTTAGCACTGCATATCTTTGGTGGTCAGTCGACCCTTGAAAGAGGTTGCAGTGCGTCGATCCCGGCAGCTAGCCGCTCACCATCCGCCATAATCTTCGAGAGCATTCCGCGCTTCTGACTAGAGATAAGAGATAACAAATGCATTGCCATGATTTGGCAGCCTTCCATCAACTGACAGTCTGACACCCATCGGGAGGAATGCTGCAGCTTGTTCCTGTCTTCTCCGGTCCATCCACACACAACACGCCGTCAGTACTCCGTATTTACTCCGGTACCTGTTATTTTACTCCTTATATGGGGTTCTGCTAGGGCTTGCCAGACGCTTGCTTGTCGTTATTTTGGAGCCGCGAGAACTGCAAAAAAAAAAACTCCAATGGCAATCTCGCTAATCGTGGCTGCCGCTCATTAAGCTTGTATTGCTTTGCTTTTTCCGGGAATAGCAGTCAATCCCATCTCGTAGCCCTCGCCATGTCCTCCGTAATCTCACCAGATACGTCATCCTTGATCCTCTCTCACTCACGCGGCTGCAGCGCAGGACCGGCGGTAGTTCGACCACACAAAAAAGACGGCCCGGATGCCGCGGGTTATTAGCACCTGCTTCGGAGAAACGAGCGCCCGACCCATTGCACAGGAGCATCCCGTGTGGCAGTGCTTATTAACCAAAAGAGGCTCATGTTCTTCTGCTGCGCCCTCGTACTCGTAAAAACATCGCCATGCAGGCACTCGCCCCTCCAGACATCGATATCCGGGTGCTTGAAGCAACTATCCGTCATCGGTTTTAGCATCACGTACTACCCTTCATTTTTAGCTCCGGCCTCCCAGGCGCTTCCAGCTCCAGCACATCAACTTCGCCGGATGCTGCACCATGCGCATGTAACGACCCGGAAAACCACGTCGGATTTCGCGATCTATCCCCTACACACCATCTAGCGACCACACGCCAGCTCTTGACAGGCCCGCGTGGGCAATGCCGCCTGTGCGTGGCGCATCTAGAACCCTTGCTGCACGTATTCAGCGACGTCAATACTAAATTCCTCAACTCTCCTTATGCCTCCCAGACGGTCACACAAAAAGTCGCGCGCGGGGTGTCGGCGATGTAAAAATCGAAAGATCAAGGTAAGATGGAAGAAAAAAATCACTGGGGAAAAAAAAAGTCCCCGACAATTCCCACCGCTTTCCCTCTCCGACTTCCCGAATGAGAATCTTCTTCAGCGGTCTTGCGAATACACCAAACTAATGCCGCCGGCCTTTTCCTTTTGAATAGTGCGACGAAGTTCATCCACGCTGCGGAAATTGCTCCAAGCATGGCGTTATGTGCGATTTCGAGAGCCGCCAAGTGCTCGATGAACTGCATACACTTCCCACCCCGGCCACTAAGAGTCCCCAGGCACCTGTGTCCGCGCCGGCTTCAGTGAGTCCGAGACCCATGACGGCGACGGCGACGACAACGACAACTTCGACTACGATTGCGCCTACGACAGCGCCAGCGCCATCGACAACAACTATGCCCACGTACGATAATCGTCGAATATCCCCTTCGCGGCTTTCTCCCCCTAGTACGGTCTCAACGCCATCGCTCACGCTACCATCCGTCCCCATCACCACATCTATGACTAGGCAAGGGGACAGGCTCCTGGAATTTCAACTATGGCACCAATACATCACCAGCACATCCAAGACTCTCGTCATGAATTCTCCAGCTAGTACCGACATTTGGCAGAAGGATGTCCCACGATTCGCCCTTGAGGGACGGACCTACCTGATTGACGCAGTTCTCTCAGTGGCAGCTCTACATTTGCGCTTCAAGAACCCCGATGACAAAGTCATGATTGAGGCCTCCCATGCATATTCTGCCTCTACCTTGGCAGAGTATTGCCGCTCATTAAACAAGGGCATTACGGCGGAAAACGCAGACGCCCTGTTCCTCACCTCATGTCTCATTGCATTCCAGGCTACTGCGTCTCGGCTATTTGTCAAGGAGGATGGCGACCCGTCGGATCCAAGTGAACCTCATCGTCGATATGCATTACCCCTATCTTGGTTCCATGCTTTCCAGGGCGTCAAGACGATTGTGGCTACGTCGTGGCAGTGGATCCGTAACAGTGCCACTGTTAAGGTGGTCATTGACTCTCAGCCGGGCTTCATGCTTGACCTGAATCCGCTAGGCCCAGACTCCTTCTTTGGCCATCTTCTCGATGACTTGGATGAAGAGCTGGAACAAGAAGACGAAGCCAACAGAGCGGCAACTAACCAAGGTTACTTCCATGCCGTCTGTGTTCTCAACTGGGCCCACAAGAACCACTACGCTCCTTCAGCATTGGCCCTTCCATCAACCGTTTCACGGCGTTATGTTGAACTTGTTGAGGCTAAGAGGCCTCGTGCTCTAGCTATTCTCGCCTGTTTCTTCGCGTTACTCAAACGTATGGATAACGTGTGGTGGTTAGATGATGTTGCTCGCCGAGAGGTTATGGGTCTTGTGAGCCTGTTTGAGACGGGTTCGAAATGGTGGAGGCACCTTGAATGGCCCATCCGCATTGCGCTGTGGGATGGAGAGGCTGATGCCATCCCGGCCGAGATATGGGGCGTGGAGCGCAAGGAGAACCCTCCCGCCGACACAAACGTCCCATCCGCGGAGACGATACTGAACCACATCGATCTTATGGCCAAGATGATGGATAGGGCCCAAGGACCACAGTCAATAGAGTCGATACCTGTGGTGGGTGATTTAGGTGGCTTGGTTCCTCCGCCTCTTGACTAGTCGTCTTTGAGCCCTGCATCTCAATCAGAGTAGCCGTTTCAGAAACATACGGTTGTCGTCTTATTGTGGCTGTTTCTTCTTTGGTTTCCCCCTTGTTTTTTTTTTTCAACATGTTTTGAGAACCCTGGTTCTTCAACAGTGGCGGCGTTGGTGTTAAAGGTAAACACGAAAAAGATGTACCACCATGGATTTTTTTTTTTGATTCTTTTCTTCTTCCTTTTCGAGAGGACTTCTTTTTCTCTTCTCTTTTGCCATTGTTCATCTTTACTCCTTTTTATATCCCCCCTTTTTATACTTGAAGCGTGCTTTAAGGTCGCTCCTCACATATATCTTTTATTGGCGAAGCGTTATTTGGCGTTGGGAAAGGGATGAATGGACAAAGACGGTCTGATAATGGGGTTCGTGGCTAAGACTCCTCGGAGCTAATTGTTTCATGTTGATACGGGAGCGACACGACACATAATACTCTCAGGACTCGTAGTGAGTTCTTGACGAACGTTGCCATGTTTTATTAGCCTTTGGGATTACAATACTGCTTGTGAACGTGTTGGGATGTGAATGTGAACGTGACAATGAGTGAATGCGAATCAGTTAAGAAATGCCAGTGCTTGTGAATCCAGACCCATCATTCCATCTAACTGTGATGCTTTGATAACAAATCTCAGGACACTATATAGCAGTAATTGACAGAGCCGACTATGAAGCCACCCAAGGCGCCAAACTCCAATTCCAAGGATTTAACCACACCAAACATCTTCTACCCTCTCTTTTCTTTTCTTATGACATTAGACTGATGTGTTGACCGGTTCATTTCTTCGCCTTCTTAGGTACTTCCTCCGCGATAATATCCTCTGGCTCGATTCCATCATCACGAGACCTCTTCAAACCCTTCATTTTCCTTGTCTGCAGCTGGCCCAAGTCTTGCTTGCCCAAGTGTACACGACCAAGCTTGTCACCCATGGAATCCATGGTAACGTTCTTCTTTGTCCGCTCCTCGACGCCGCGGGGCTTCTTCATGGCCTCCTTGAGCATGGCCTCGTCTGCCTCCTGCATTCGTCCGACCCGGAGGTCCATCCGGGGCCCGATTTCCTCCACCTCGACGCGGGGCAGCTTCTGGCCGCTGCGCTTGGTGCTGATGACATAGACGCGGATGTGGATGGGGGGCTTGGCGTCGCCCTCGCCGGCGGTGTCCTCTGCGGCGACGGAGACGATGTACTGCAGGCCCTCGACGTCGATCTTGTCCGAGGGCTCGCCCTTGAAGAAGTCGAGAAGGAAGCTCTTTGCGAGGGTGTACTCGTTGGGGACGGGGCTCTCAAAGGCGCTGCCGGCGAAGAGGATCATGGGCCGCATGCCAATGGCGAATTTCTTGGTCTTGAACTGCGAGATGGAGCGGTAGCTCTCGTTGTCGAGGTACAGCTCCAGCATGTCGAGCACCTTGTGGCTGAACGTGCGGATAAAGGTCAGCGAGTGCGGGCGCTTCTTCTGGGTGCTGCCAAAGACGAAGAGGCTGGCGTCGTTTTTCTCGGAGAAGAACTCGATGGAGGCGGCGTCCTCGAAGGGGTGGATGGGGTTCTTCTTGGTGAACTTCTTGGAGAGGGGCTGGCGCATGGAGAAGAGGTCGTTCATGGCGTCCTGGACGACCTGGGAGCAGTTGTTGCCGCGGAGGAAGAGGCATGTCTTGGGGTTCTCGACGGCCTTGGGCTCGCGCTTCTCGAGGGCTCTCTTGGAGCGGGCGTTACGGGGTTTTCTGGGGGAGAAAGGATTGCGTTAGATTTGCTTGTTTGGGATTGTGTGGGCGACTCGGGGAATATGTTGGAGAACTTACACTTGACGAAGCATTGTGAGATTGAGCAATGGCTTGTAATTGCTTTTTGTATGCGAATTACACTCCAAGCGGCCGAGATGCCTTTTCTGATGAGCGAAGAAAAAAAAAGTTCAGGTAGCTTATCGATAGAGCCGCAGCAGCAAGCAGCAAAGAGCACCGCCACAACTTAGCCCAAGCACATGAAAACCATTTCGATCACTCAAAACAGCACCGCCACACCTGTCCCGTCCCGTTTGTTGATACCCCACAGTCACGTGCAGCCCCTGAACTCCTCAGCCCCCCTCCAATCCCATTGCTCCAACAACAGATTGACGCTTACCAACCCGGACGGACCGGCGATAGCCTCGGTAGGCGCCTGGCATTTCCCCACACAACAAACCCAGCCCAGCGTTTCCTCCTGCAGGTGACGTGCCTGGAAGCGCCTGTTTAATTCTTTTCCCTTAAGCTGGAGCCGCTGTAACTGCTCGTCCTTGCTTCTTCCCGGCAAGTGCGTCTTCTTCTCGTGTCCACTAGCCAACGTTTGGCGCATCACAGCCGCGGCAGAGCCCAACTGATTATCACATCCTTGGTCACATCCTTGGGTTGTTGTCGATTCGCCTTCCATCCCCTCCATCTAATTTCATCCACCTCCAACCTCCCGCCCCCAACCTCCTTTCTCCTTGTTTACAACAGCAAAAACAACAACAAACGACCATCGATCGATAGCTCGCGTGCGCATACCACATACCGTCGCCAACATGTCGTTCATGGGAGGCGCAGAGTGCTCGACGGCTGGCAACCCCCTGAGCCAGTTCCAGAAGCACGTTCAGGATGACAAGACACTACAACGCGATCGTCTCGTCGGCCGAGGACCAGGTGGCCAGCTGGGAGGCTTCCGCAGCTCGCCTGCCAATGCGCCCCAGGATGAGGTACGTGATTTGATACATGATCAGTTGTTTTGTTTGTTTACGTTGACTTGGGATGCGCATTACTAATACGTGATCTGTCCCTGGCATTACAGATGATGAACGGTTTCCTCAATGGTGGCCCAGGTCTTCAACAAGAGTTCCCAACCTTGCCAGGCGGGCCCGCTGCCCACCTGAGCGCTGCCCCTATGGGCCCTTCGCCTGCGGCATGGGCACAAGACTTCAACGCCCAGCCCGGCATGGACGTCGTGCTCCAGGCATCGCCCAGTGCCCTCTTCAGCCCCGAGGAGTTTGCGCGCTTCCAGCAAGCCAACCCTGCCGCCGCTGCAGCCATGGCACCTCAAATGCGAGGTGACATGTCTGCTGCGATGCCCCAGCGATCAATGATGGGCATGGGCATGGGCATGAATATGAACATGATGGGTATGGGTATGGGTATGGGATATGCTCAGCCTATGATGCAGCCAATGTACCAGCAGCAGCAACAGCAACCCGTTCAACAACAACAACAGGACCTAAAGGGCAAGGGCAAGATGGTCGAATTGGACGACAACAAGTGGGAGGAGCACTTTGCTCAGCTCGAGCTCCAGGACAAGGAAGCGGCCAAGGAGGCTGAGGCGAATGCCGCCGAGAAGGAACTGGAAGACATGGACAATAAACTCCAATCGGAGACTAATGAGTTTGGTGACTTCGAATCCATTTGGAAAGGAATCCAGGCTGAGACTGCTGCTGCTAGGTCGATGGTGAACGAACAACAATACTTTGATCAATTCGATACCGAATGGGGCCAGGACCTCATGCCCGATCTCAACGGCATCAACGACTGGGGACGATTTGCTGACCCCATTGTCGAGAATTACATGTTTGAGGAAGAGAACATCTTCCGCGAGCAGAAGAATGCATTCGCCGAGGGTGTTCGAGTTATGAAGGAGGGAGGCAACTTGTCATTGGCAGCTTTGGCGTTTGAGGCTGCCGTTCAGCAGAACCCAGAGCATGTTGAGGCTTGGGTATACCTAGGCTCGGCTCAGGCTCAGAACGAAAAGGAGACGGCAGCTATTCGCGCGCTGGAGCAGGCCTTGAAGCTGGATCCCAACAATCTCGATGCCATGATGGGTCTGGCTGTTTCGTATACCAACGAAGGTTACGACAGCACAGCATACCGAACCCTCGAGAGGTGGCTGTCCGTCAAGTATCCCACCATCCTGGATCCCGCAAACCTGCACCCTGTCGCAGATATGGGATTCACCGACCGACAGCAGCTGCATGACAAGGTCACCAGTCTCTTTATCAAGGCTGCCCAGCTTAGCCCTGATGGCGAGCACATGGACCCCGATGTCCAGGTGGGATTGGGTGTGCTGTTCTACGGAGCAGAGGAATACGACAAGGCCGTGGACTGCTTCCAATCTGCTCTTCACTCTTCCGAGCTGGGCACGACAAACCAGCAGGAGCAGCTTCCCCTGCTCTGGAACAGACTCGGAGCTACGCTCGCCAACAGCGGAAGATCAGAGGAGGCCATTGCCGCGTACGAGCAAGCTCTGTCCTTGGCCCCCAACTTTGTTCGCGCCCGCTACAACCTGGGTGTGAGCTGTATCAACATCAACTGCCACCAAGAGGCAGCCTCTCACTTCCTTGCCGCTCTTGACATGCACAAGACGATTGAGAAGTCTGGCCGCAGCAAGGCGTACGAAATCTTGGGCGACGGTGCTTCCGGTCAGGTCGACCAGGCTCTCGACAGAATGTCTGCCCAGAACCGAAGCAGCACCTTGTACGATACCCTGAGGAGGGTGTTTACGCAGATGGGCAGGAAAGATCTCGCAGACAAGACGGTCCCTGGCGTGGACCCGGACATTTTCAGACCAGAGTTTGAGTTTTAGAAGGCTTCTCCTTGCTTTGAGCAGTCCTTTTTTGGCATTTGGTTGAAACATGAGACATTATTTAGCGCAGTGATGATGGGGATGAGACGAAATGGTCTCTTTGGCCCAGTTACTTTACATTGACACAACTTGATAAAATTGTATTTATGATGAGCATATACTTGGAAAGAAGGAAAACAAGGGGGGAAGCCTAATGAACAAAGAGCAAATACATCGTTTGTTTCCCTGGGAGTATAATTAGTTTAGGATGTAGCGGGCATGGGATATAGGACTTTTACACAGAATATATGTTGGATATGGAGATGTTGACAACGAGTTTGATGTAGATGGATTCTCTCTCTATACACGTCATATTCAAAGACATTTTTTTCTGCTTAGGCTTACAATATAAGGACTGAAGAGATGCTCATATGTAAGGGGTGAATACAAAAGAGTTGCAAAATGTGATTCTCATTTGCGCCAGATGATCAGCTGGGGACAGATTCACATTCATTTTCGCATCATCCTTGTCCATGTCTCACTCAAATCACAAAACACATATCTCCTTTCTAAGATGGAGTCTTTCATATTCACGGCAGCTTTTATACATTCACGTTGTATCCATGTGCCTGCATCTCTAATACAAAAAGGTTCTATGCTTCATTAAAAGAAACATCTTGCAGGTTTGGTTCAGGCTCTACTACTTGGAAGGAGTTCTGTGGGAGTTCCGTCGGAAAACTGAGAGACACTTTTTCTTATCATCTTCCCCTTATTGTTAAATACTTTTGCTGCTGTGCTGCTGCTACCACTACCATTACTATCACGATGTTATTACTACGCTTCTCCATTGAACTTCTTATCTCATGCTTTTATGAAAGAGCAAACATGTGACTGGGTAGTATAAGTGCTGCCGCCCGTGTCACGCCAATGGCCACGGAGAGATCTAGTAAGGCCTCACCCTCACCTCCTCAGAGTAACAAAGAAGACCCAGTTCAATCTCATTTTCAAATAGTTCACGCTCATTCACGCTCCGCAGAAACAAGTATCTTGCACATTATTCAATAAGAGCCCACTCTGTACAACCCCATCAGGCAGCCTCACCGCTATAAAATCAAGAAATAAAAAAAACAAGGCTCTAAAATGCTTGCTTCTCTGTCTCAGTCGCAACATCATGGACATACCCTCTTCCCCTTCCCCTCACTTGTCTGTCGTACTTGCTCAATTCTCCCGCAGGATCGGGCCAAGCTGCCAGAAAAGCTAGCATTCCCAATTCTTGGGCCTTGGGTAACCCAGTCCCAGTCTCATCTAGCAAGCAAAACTTGCACGCCCCCCTCGCCTCGCCTCCCATCTTTTTTTGGTACTCGTACATCCTCCTACTCCTCCGTGTCTCTGGTGCCGCCGCAGTGGCTCCTTGCTTCAAGACACATCCCCCTCCCCTCCGATCTTCTGTCCACAAGTGGCAGAGGAGCACATTTCGCAAAGTTTTCCGCGGAGAATTCCAGTGCTGGGAGGGGTACGTAGATCAAAAACGTAATTATTAGTTATTGGCTTCGCGAAAGGCCTAGAATGTCCTTATAATGCGGGCAAAATAAGAACTCGCTTTAAGGTTTAGCCACCAGAGGGCCGAGAACCGAGCAACAACGAGGCGCAACGACAGCCGTAGAAGAGAGGGCGAAACCGGCCAACAAGCAAACATGAAATTTGTCCACTAGCCCACAGTTTGCCGAATGGGGGGTGTTCCAAGCAGTCTGTTTCTCTGTCTGCTTCTG
This sequence comes from Trichoderma breve, assembly GCF_028502605.1. Classification (NCBI taxonomy): domain Eukaryota; kingdom Fungi; phylum Ascomycota; class Sordariomycetes; order Hypocreales; family Hypocreaceae; genus Trichoderma; species Trichoderma breve. The sequence goes on from NC_079232.1 coordinate 2,520,654, forward strand.
AGACCCTGGCGACTGGACTGGGTCGTCATAATTTTGACTCGGCACAGTCTCAGATCGTTCGCCGCAAATCAGACCGTCGTTAATTGGTCACGGGGAGGCGTGACGCGAAGAGACGGGTGACATTCCCCCTCTCGGGACGAAGGACATGTGGCAGAGCGGGAGAGTATGCTCATCAAACATCTCTTAAATGACAAATATCATTTGCCGTGCACGGGCTGCCGTCTTTTGACACGGGATGAGATGGTGGATGGGTACTGCATCGGGAGCCTCACAGCTCACCACAGCCCGCTCCAATCTCTGTACAACGGTTCACCCAAACCAAGCCAAATCAAATAGTTTAGTTGGCCAAGGCCGGTCCGTGTTTCACAGGCGCGCGGTGAGGCGGCGCCACCTCGAGAAAGCAAAGGGAGCGCGTGGGAGGTTTGTGAAGCACTGCATGCCAGCTATATCCTGGGCCTCGGGCCGGGAGGCTCCTGTGATATCACCACTCTATCAGCATCATTACCCCTGTACTGCACGATTCCAATCTCAACCTCGTGTCTGACGGCGCCTCTGTGCCGTCATCCTGGGCCGTCAAGATGGCCGGACGGGAAGGATACACGTCAATGATATTGGCCCGCGTGAAGTGAGCGGCTGAAATTGTGACCCTTGTCTCGGTCCAAGGCAGCTGAGGGGGGAAATGACTCTGGGCGTGCTACTAGATGCCGCCCCAGCTCTCTGGAGAAGCAAATATTGTCCCCAACCAACAACATCTCAGCTGTTGGCGCATCTTGGTGGCATGCAGCCGCCAGATTAGTTCCTATCGTTGCCGGAGCCGGTCGATCCATCTGGCAGTAATCCTGGACATGAATCCACCTCAACTGAGCTAATTTGTAGATCTAGACTCGGTACATTAAGCTTGTTCCCATCAAGGCACTGCTATATGTGAGCTCAGACAAGCGTGTAACGACGGCACAAGTATGAGAGCACTCAGTGACGAAGAAAGGCGCGAGTATTTGTTTGGTCCTCTTCGGATGCTAGTGTAAGTCCCTTTTATCGGCCCGCCTCTGAAGCATATTGCCAGCTAATATATCAGCCAGACTGCTCATGAGTACCTTGATAGGTTATCCCATAGCCTGGAAATAAACTGCCATCACGTATCTCTACGACTGTTTTGTCACATGTAAGACCTTCTACTGTCCGAGAACAGCAGTTTGGGCAACCAAGTGTATACGGGTTCAGTGGTGGCTTTCGACATCCGATCCCGCACTTCTTTGAGACAAACAGCCAATGTTGATCTCTGCTATGCAAATACCAAAATAAAGGCACAAGCATGGACCTCTCTTCGGATGTCGTGAGCTGGGTTGTATGTAGGTGGCGTGCCGCACAGAGTCACGGTGGCCAATGGAAAAAGCCACCGCAAGGGAGCCAGGACGATGCACTGCGGTGCCTGACATCACGGCTTGATCTGATAATCCATATGCGGATCAGGTACCGGGGATCCTTTCCAAGCCCTTTGTATCGTAACCCTTACATACACGGCCGCATATTACACTGTGAGTATCTGTACGCTTGTTCGATGTCGTTGGGATCCCGATTCATGGCTACTACACGCTATTGGAGGACCAGCGTTACATTCAAGAAATGTATAGGTGCGGCTCCGTGCTGTTTTGCGGGTATCAAGGCGTGGTGCCATTCAAGTAGCAAAGGGCAATAAGCCGCAGGCCGCTGTGATTGCCCCATTCGGCTTGCTTTTGGCCATGGCACGATTATGATGATGGACAGACCACGTCTCTTACTTACATCTAGCTACCCCGTACTTGGCCTAGGTAGAGCCGATGTAGCCGGCGCCTTGATCTAGAATCGATCTGTGACGAGTCTTTTGATTGTTGGTCTTGATGCGATAGAGAAAACTTTAACGACGAGGAACGTAACACGCATTGAAGCAAGTACTCTATACTTGACAGCCTCTTGTATCTTGAATCCAACGGGTAGAGGACACTCCGTATTAGTTGGTCGAGTTGCACCCTCTTAGGAAATTAAAAAGCAATAAAGCGGGTTTGCCATGAGCACAGGCAAAAAGATGGGACGAACAACATGGCAACGGCTTGATCTGCTGGAGCCACTTTAACAGGTGGGCTTCCGTGCTCGGGACATGGCCGAGGGTAGCCACTGATGGAGGACACCAGTAATCCGTTCAGTTCAGTTGTGGGCGTTTCAAGCGTAGCAACGCATGGATTGCCAGGCCACCCCTTTGCTGGCAGACGCTAGGCCGTTGGACAGATCACCTCCGGAGTTGCTTTTGCGGTCTAGAATGCTGTGCTTCTGCGTGCCGGCCATCGATCTTGTAGTTTCCCAATTGGGATAAAAATTTCCTGCAATATAGGTCCATTCGCTGGCAAAGCGCCCAGTACGGCCCCATCTTTGTCGTTTATTTGTATATCATACGCGGGGCGATTGTCACGACTACTCCGTACGGTACTCCGCATGCAAGCATCGGTGGTAGCAGTACGAGTGCTTTGCCGGAGGTAACAACGCGCTTCTGGATGGCGGTATTTTATGCTCCGTCGGCTGGCCTCGCAATAGGCGGTATACGAAAGCCATACTCTCAAGAGATTTGCGTCGTTGGGTCGCAACAAGAAACTCGACTATTACAGATTGGAGCCAATTTGCTCAAGTCTTATTATTTCGTCATTTCTTGTGGAAAATTGGCATTAAAATGGAGTCTCTTTGTTGGGGCCCTTTGCATGCCTCGTTTCCTCGTGATAGATGATTGACATCCTAAGAAGCCCTGGGTAGAGTTAAAAATGCTGTGAAAACCGTACATAAGTATGAGTGTGGAGTTGAACCGCTTGTATTTCAAATGGTGGTGAGGCAGATGCTGAAGAGGATGCTGCTACTTGTGCGAGTAGTCTATGCTTCAACTGGCTTCAGCTTGCTTCGTGGTCCAGACTTGCGCAAGACTGAGAAATCAAAGGACGAGGGTAGCATCTCCGGGGGTTCCTATCTCGAGCAAACCGCTCACCGATTTTTCCCCAACATGACAAGCAGCTATGCTAATCCATGGAGGAGACGTAGGTATGAAGTGTATCCTGCGCCTTCTCGACGAGTTAGCCGTCAAGTGCCGACCCGATGGTTGAATCTTTAGTGCTGGACAATATGGAGCTCAAGCGCTCGTACATGCAGTAGGCGACAGCCCCGGTCGAATTCGCTTATCACGAACAGAGGCGCTTGTTAGCCTGCGCATATCACTTCTGAACGCATTCATTGTCTCGGCGGAGAGAGCGGGCTGCGGATGATCACCACGTGGGCGATTCCCAATGGCTTCCGCACTTGAATTGAATTGGTAGGTATCGTCCTGCTATATCCGCTATAGGCGTCCTTGAACTTGTACAAGGCATCGGAAGGTCAAAGATGCGCCCGTTCTCTTGATTTCGCTCAGATTCCCTCTCTGTGTGCAATTGTGCTTTTCGACGCTTTGTGCAAGTGTGGAGCATATGAAATGCGCTGACGTTCAATCGTCCTGGTTCTCGATTTGTATATATAACTCTGGAGCGACTGATGCGAAATTCTTGGATCATCCCAGGAAGTTTAAGCTTGCTAGCACCAATATTTCAACTTGGCAAACCGTCTCTCTGGGCATTTACACCTGGGCTAATGAGCCGTCGCCTGCTTATTGGATTGGCGTGCATTTTGCCACTTGCCCTGGTAGCCGCGTAGCGGCACGCTTATGGCGGTAGTCCTCGTAGTAACGGAGTGTTGGACAAGCCCCTGGCGGTTCAATGTTGAAACGTACGCCATTATAATAGTTGAGAAACAAGAAGGGTCGTACTGTATTACTCCGGACACTCATGAGTTTCTGTTGCGTTGAGCTAGTAAAGAAGTACCAATGGACACAGCCATAGAAGCCACCGGCTAATACAGTTGTTGGGATCGATGGCTGATAATGATACATGTAGCTGGCGCCTGGGCGTTCGATGGAACAAGGTGATCCTTCCATCTGACATACGACTGCCGGTAAGCTCTCATGAGGGACTGAGTTTGGCCGGTGGATCTTGTAGGAGTTGAAAAAGAATAACCTCATCTACTTCGTACCAACCCATGAGAAAAGTAGAAGAACGAGCGAGGCAGCATGAGGGGATGAGTGAGAAACCCAGCGACTTGCTTGGTGAACCGGGTACTCGTAAGTGATGAACCAAAGGGCTTTCTTTCCCTTTACTCTCCATAGCGATCGTTCCGACTTCATTTACTGCTACCGTACTGTAACTCGAGCATGGCTTGCTTCGTATTTTTTTTTTATCTGCCTTCCGGGCTGAGCTGGTACTGTTAGGGCTGTGCTTGGACGGATGGTTAAACCACCCAACCACACCCCGTTCTGGCTCGAACGGGCTGAACCCAAAGATGAATAGCGCGGCGTGCCTGAGTAAGTCGTGCAGGGCATGCTAGACTGCCGAGCCACGAGGTTTTTTGGCACTTGTTGGTCTGGTGTGGCACACGCTCCATCGTTCCATTAAGCTTCTGCCACCCCATCAGCGTCGCTTTGTCGTAGACGTATGGCCGGAGGCGCGCCGTTTTGTTAGTGAAGGCCCGCCGCGTGCATTCCCTTTCGTTTGATTTCTGGTACGAAGCATCTCATCTAGCGCCATCCCGAGGCGGCGCAGCAAAGGCGTTGAAGAACATTCCAGCCGGCCTCGAGTTATTCTGAACTTGGTTCGCTGGCATCGAAACCCGGCTTGTCCCTTGGCTTCTTCCGCGTTGCCTTTCTCCGGGCGACTTCCGCTGCCTGGGCTTACAACCTCATGCAAAAGTACGAACTTGGGCTAATGGCGCGTGTGGAGGACGTGGAAGCCTAATTGTCAGCACGAAGCGACTTTTTGCCTTGTAGAGTTGTACAAGTAGCCGTGATTTTGGACGATCCTCTGCTGGGGCTCAAGCTGGTATCGATGAACCACCAACGTTCCCCATTTTGCGTGGCTTGTTGGTCAGCAAATCCACCCCCCGAACGCTCGCTATCACCGGTTCCGACTTTCTATGGCCGATATCCCTCACGCCAATTAGAGCGGCGGCCGAACGAGTCTCACGTGGCGGCGGAAGATCGCGCATATGCACCTTGGTGTGGACCTGTGGACACACCAAGTCAATCCATCCACAGCGGCACGAGGAACCCTGGCTTGGCTTGCCCCAAGGGCTGCCATTCTAGCCAGTCAAAGTCGACCAGTCCTCACCCCTCCTCGCCCAAGTTCGGGGTGATGAGAGGCGGCATTGTTACGACCGGGTTCTGGAGGATAGCGTTAAAATGGCAGAAAGGACCCTCCACGGACATTGCAGGGTCTTCTGTTGAGTGCCATCCCTCAGAAGGCGGTTTATGCCGTCATCACTGAAGGGCTCACCCGTCACACCTTTTGACGAAAAGGAGCCGTTCTTGTCAAGACCTCGGTGTCCATTCCGGCACGCATGGCAGGGCTCATTCTTGACCAGACAAGCTGGAGGATTTTGCCACTGGCATACAGGTCACGTTTTGGCAGGCTGAGGGGGAACCCTTGGCGGGTAAGAACGTGTTTGCGCCCGCCCGACGGTTTGGATGCCAAAGGGGCGTGTCTATAATCATCTGGTATGCGAGCAGCAGGATGGTGAAGGGACACCCAACCATGGGCCATCATGGCAAGTTTTCAGCATCTTTCTCTGTCGCTGCCTCCTTTGCTATATTGGTTCGACTCTTTGCTAGCCCAGGAGAGAATCAATAGCTGTCTATTGGCCCCTGTAAGGCAGGGAAGCCATTAGCCTCTCTTCATGTGATGAAACAAATCGGTTGTTTGGTGCTACTACCAGGTGGGAGTGCACAGTATGAACATTGTTTTGCACACCCGCCTTCCTTGCCAGGATCTTGGTTTTCCCAGATTCGTATTGCTGTGTTCGCGGTACAGCGCATTGAATGCTGAAATTGATGGCCAATCTCCCCTTGAAATCTGTCTTCTGTGTTACGTTGCTAGTGTTTGTTTTCTCCGTGTCCCTGCTGGCAGCGTGTGAGCTTGGAGCATCTCGTCTGAAATTGGCCGAAAGCAGCCTTGCCCCGGAACCAACAGGCGAAATGAGGGTGTATCATGTGAAAATGGAGAAGTTGGGGATATACTGTAGCTGGAGAGAGAAATCGGTTAGTTGATAGATTGCGCCTTATTTGGTGTGGGGAGAGAGAAAGAAATTCCCGTCGTGTTGCTAGTTTTAGTTGTACGGGTAAAAAGCAGATGCAGTCGATGGCTAGATTCGAGACTGGAGGGCAACGGGTGCACTTGCCTCGGGAGGAAGAGTACATACCTTACCTTGTCCACGGTACTTGTTTCGATACTGTATACCACCTTGATTGCTTGTATGTCCGAGATGAATGCGCACATGGATGGGACCACGAGGCAAAGGAACTTTCACGGGAGAAGCACGAGGCTGTTTTGCTTTCTTCAATTGTGCCCATTTTTGAAATTCCAACCACTGTGCCGTTGTACTTTGTACTCTTACTTCTGCCACCTTGCTTGTAATACTGCCGTATCACTACCGAACAGGCTGACGGGTTGCCTAATTCAATCTTGTCTCCTTAGAAGAGCATTTACCAAACCGGCCTCAACCCGGCCTGAATTCCTCTTACTCATCGCCCACGCCGGCCAGGAACAGTCGGGACACGTCCAGGAAAAGAACATTAACGTTTCGTTGAGTGGAGGCCCCGAAGTTGGTTTGCCAGCATCCCCAAGTGCCGCCCAGGGCGAAACGTGTCGCAATGTAACTTAGCCTCGCACCCATCGGCGATTATAGCCAGACCCCCGCCCTTCAAGATCCATGTCCCGTATCGAATCCTAACCCAACAGGAGGCAAAAAGCGCTTTTCAACACGTGCTTTGCAGCTGGCATTTGGGCTAGTAAGTAGAGAGACTTACAAGGTGGTGCGGATGGGTGGACATGTTCAAGCTTGCCATGTTCAAGCTGGCCATGCCTCGCCCTGTGTACGGATACTGTCAAACTCCAATTCGCAAAGGACCTATAAAACTACGGAGTATAGGTCTACCTACCTGTACAAAATTAGAATGATAAGTCCCAACTAAGCCCAAGACGTCCGCCTGCCTTTGGCAAGGTTGGGGCTTGTGTGGTATCACCAGAGAAGCAGTACGACGCCGCGTGCAGGAAACGCCCTCGCACATGGACACAAGTTCGTCCAATCCGTCCACATGTGCCATGTACTCGTACCTGTACGTGCCTGGGCGCGTCCGTGCGGCTTCAGAGGCATTGCTTGTCGTTGTATCCGGGGGCCACTGTAATTATTGCGTAGAATGCAACGGAGCACACGAGGCAGTAGCCTGGAGATGCTTGCATCGAGCTGCAGTAAGTACGGCGAGTGTTACCGTCCCATCCCATGGACCAGCCAGCCAGCCTGTTGACTCGATTTGATAGCATCTCCGACAGCGCCGTACCTGTACCTGTACTTGCAAGTTCCAATTGATTGTTCCGTGCCCTGCAAGAGAGAGCTCAACTGCTATTTTCGTAGCCAAGTACATACAGTAGGGCACCTTGCAAACTGCGTGTGCTAGAGCCTCCGCGGCCGCACACCAGGATCACAGCCCAACTACTGACCGCCATAACTCATAGCTGCCTCTTGCATCCCCGTTTATTCTCAACATTGACGAAATGCCCGGCCAGTGGCAGTGGACAAGATGGACAGTGGCTCCGTGGCGAGACAAAAGAGAGTTGCAAGGCTTTTCAGCTGGTGCCCTCTTGCTGGAGCCACCGTTCAATAGGCCACTAATAGTATTGTGCGTAGCGTGCAGCCATGCAAGCCCAGTTATGCCACAAGCTCGGTTGCCGAGCGTGTTGGCCTTTCGATCCAATGTCTCTGTGCTGCTAGAGACCTGGAGGCTTGCGAGGGCGAGATTCGTCGCCACCAAACGACCCCGTTCCCCGTCCGGCCTGCTCTTGGTTCTTGTTTGAAATTTTTCCACGGCCGTGCCGCAAGCAGCGTTCGGTCTCGGAAGCACCGCGGCCTGCTCGTACTGTACTGCCACTAAATATAACGTGATGCCTCGGACTGGCCAAAAGTACGGGTACCAGATAGTCATCCAAAGGTAGCAGTGGCAGCAGAAGATAGAGAGAGACAGAGAGACAGAGCCCCCCCCCTGGCTGGCTCACCACAGGCGCTGTGCTGCCAGATCTAGATGGCAGAAGGACACAGCGGTATGCTCCCGGTCGTGATTCAAACATCCGCGTCAGCCCACAGGGAGGTGGGCCACGGGGGTGAGCGTATCGTCCGTCAGTCCTGGTGGCTCTCGTGCGCACGAGTTGCTAGTTGCTAGCTGCAGTAGTACCTGGTTGCCTGCATTGCATTGACTTCTGCTCCCAGTCTGGAGTAGCACGAAGTCCAGACGGCATGTATGCGGTACTTGCAAGTCTAGCACTGCTTCTGCCTTTCGTCTTCGCTCTCCTCCTTGGGTGCCCAATCGAGGGTGACTATGCTCTGTCTGTGTATGTCTGTGTCTGGTACCACCAACTGCGGTAATCTGTGGCTCCTCCCCCCCCTCCTCTCCTCGCCGAGATATTCTCGGTGGTATTAGCCTCAAGTCTGGGCACAGTATTGTGGATGATGGGTGATACAGTATGGACAGCCCTGCCAGCCCCCGGCCAGCGAGAAACCCATGTGGATGGCCTCTGATCTGGGAGATGGTATGGTAGCACAGCTGCCAACACGGGCTACCTCAGTTTATAGTGTAAATGTAGTCTCGATACTAGCCCGCCAAGTACTGCTACCCCCGTGCTCCCTGGCCTCAGTCCAGCAATAGACTCGCAAGTACGCTATACTCGGGCATTGGCTGCCCTGGCAAGCCTGGCCGCTCTGGTCCGTTGTTGCACGCGCTCGTACAAGGTACCCGCTGTGGATGTCGCTGCGCTCCCCCAGTCCTGGTCTCAATCCCAGCCCATGCCCCCAATTCCCCCCCGTTTCCCCCGTGCTGTTGTCTGTGTCTGTGTGGATAGTGGCTAGAGCAAGTTGCAATGCGCTCTTCGAGGTCCGGTTGGCTCTGGAAAAGGTACCTGCGGCTTCGAGCACTCCCCATTCGTCCCTCTGACGGACCTCTATACTCGCAGGTATAGGTACCTCCTAGTTCTTCTCACACCCTGAAGCCCTGCGGGTTGGTACAAGCCTTTCCCTAGTCCTTCCCCTACATTTGCAGAGTACCTCGCCTATCCAAGCTTTTCTCCGATCCCCTCCCCCAAAAGTCCAATTCCAAAATCTCACATCCAAAACTTGCCTTGGCTCTCTTCTTCTTCTCCCTCTCCCCCCCATCGCCATTTCATGCAAGAGCTTCTACTTTATACCCCTCTAAGCCTCTTACCACAACCAAGTCTATCTATCCTCTACCATTCAGTCTCACTCATGCCTGGCGACAGTTTCCTCTAGCCCCTCGTGTCTGCTTTGTGTCGCTCGCGCCCTCTTCTTGTGAGCGAGAGCTTCGCTTCGCGCTCGCTTGCCAAGGAGCCTGCATTCCCGCCAATTCCTTGCCCGTGTTTGCTCACCACCGTGAGAAACCGAACATTGGGCTTCCCGTCCACTCGATACAGCGGCGCGGCTTCCTTCCCATCAGCTTTGCCCTGCCACTCCCTCAAGCCGGTGTCGCCGATCCTCCTCTACGTCGAGTCTTGTTCCTTGCTCGATATTCCTTGAGCAGCCGGCAATATCCAGGCTTCCTCTCTACAACGCTCGACTACAAGTTCCTTACGCGATCGTCTCCAAGGGCGGTTAATGGCTAGAATGGAAACGCAGACACAGCAGCGAATGCTGCCGAGCAAATCTGCTGGACTCACCAACATCCTCAACAGAGACGAGCGAGCCCCTTCGCACGCCGCGCCTGCTCCCCAGCTACGCGATTCTGGATTTTACTCTACCCACGAAACGTCGAGTAAGCGTATGTTGCCCTGATTGAAATTCCAGAGTGCCTCCCTCTCCTTGTTTTGCTCACCATTCGCTGAACAGATAATTCAGCAGCATCTTTTACGGTTACTGGACTCAGCCCAGCCGGATCTGGTTATTCGTCCGTTGACAAGACACCCTCCCCCGTCGCCACCAATATGATACCCCAGGCCATCGTCTCCCCAGCTGCGAGCAACATGAGCGTAGCCTCGATGGTCTCCCCCAATCCCTCCAATGTGGATCGAAGATTCGATCGACCAACTTCGCTGGACACGGCCAGCATTTCAGGGGCAACCCTAGGAGAAGGGCTTGCTGCCGTTGCAGGTAGCCGGCGTGAAAGCGTCGATAGCAGAATCAACCAGGGCTTTAGTGACATGCGTCTGGGAGGCTCTGGCTACACTAGCAACAACCAATCCTCGTCCTCTATCCAGAACACTCTACACTCTCAACGAAACCCCAGGCCCAATTTCGAGGCTCTCGCTTCGCACCGGATTTCCAATGGATACCAGCCCAGCGTTGACCGAAACCCAGAGCCCACCAAAGTCAGCAGAACAGCTCCTACGATTACTGGTCCTACAACCGGGCTCATCGCCCGTGCAGCCGAGCCGACTAAGGGTCAGGCCTGGGCTTTCCCCGAGGAAGAAATCCAAAGAGTTGACCAGAGGGCCAGTGCCCACCTTGTTAACAACCACTCGTCCTATGATGTGTCTCGTCGCAGCAGCGTTACCGAGTCCATTGCTAGCAGCCAGTTTACTACCGAGTCGAGGCTGCCACCGGGTCAGCGCAGGCTCGACGATGGCTCCGAGTTTTCGCGCATGAACTCGTCCGAGTTCCCTCCCGTACACCACCATACCATGCAGCACAAGCAGCTGAGCGATCTTCAAGCCGAAGAGAGCAACGGTGCCACAGGTTCCCAGCCCTACAGCAGAACCCCTGAACTGCGGGTGAGCCACAAGCTGGCGGAGCGGAAGCGAAGAACCGAGATGAAGGAGCTGTTTGACCAGCTTAGAGATTTGATGCCACAGGAGCGTGGATCCAAAGCCTCCAAGTGGGAGATTCTTACCAAAGGTTCGTAATTTGCTAATATTCCCCTTCCTCTGCAAGTGACTAACAAAGCCGCTGCTAGCCATTGCCGAGCACCAGAGACAGCTTGACCACATCAGGGTCCTTCAGAATCACTATAACCAAGCGATGACTGAGAACGATCTGCTGCGGCGAGAACTGTCAGGAATGCGAATGGAAAGCTCTCAGTATATGGGCCAGCAGCCACCGCCTCCGGGACCCGCCCCTCAAGCGGCTCCTTACTCATCCGATCCTTATGCGAATGCACCCCGGACCGAGCTGCCGCCTCTCCGGACCATCAGCAACGGCATCCCGAACGGCCCGGATTCCATGACGGGTGTTCAGTATGAAGCGCCGCGAGCCAACGGATATCGACAAGAACGGTACTAGGGAACCGTGCTGGGTGGCCCCACGCCTTGCTTTGATAACACGCAGGGCAGCTAGGCCATAACGCGATACTCATCTATGCCTTCAACGCCATGATGCTCATCTACGCCTTCCATGTCCTTCACCCATACCCACATGATTGAACGAATATGCAGAGAGAGAAAACGACGACGACGTCTTTAATACAGCCCAGTTACTCTGCGACTAGATATACCGGATGGAAACACCAACAAACCTTATTCCCCAACAGACCAATGTTTTGAAGCCTTGGCTTGAAACTGTTTGTTTTATTAGACCTTTGCTTTTGGGTTTTTTCACTTCTTCCCTTGGGTCTTAACGTCTTTCTCTCGAAGACGGTTGTATAATTGCGGCGGAGACTAGCAGCTTTTCCAAAAAGTAGTCGAACCGATCGCCCCTTCTTTGGACCAGATCTCTTGTCTTTGATCTCTGTTCCTCCATCTTTTCCTCTTTTTCTATTTTCGGTTTCTTGATTCGGTTCTCTTTTTTTTTTCTCTTTCGTTTTCATAACCACAGGACTCTTTGTGGTTTTGTCACCGGATATCTTCTGGTTGGAGGCGTTTCTTTGATTTTTTTACCTTGTGCCAAATATGGCGGCGGAAATCCAAAAGCTAATCTCAGCTGGGCTGCCAGGATGAGGGATTCGGTGGAATGGGGAGGGGAATATTTTCTCAAAGGACGTCCATATAAAAGGGAGAGAAACGCTTGGTTCTGAGGTGGTGGTATATACCCATTTGCTATGAAAGCTTGGGGAGGGATTTGGGAGGCATGCCGCTCGTTTAGAGTACTGGCAATGTGCATCATTGAGCTCAGATGGCGATGCGAAGGCAACTGTACAACATGTTGCTGGAGGAGCCACTGGATGTTGAATTTATGTAACGAGACGTTTTAAAACCAGTCCTTCGCAAGATGCTTTCACCTAGTCTTTCATTTCCAAACAGGGCAATCCGTGATGCTTGATGTAGTAGTGATGTGTCGCGTAAAGAGTAAAAAACTCCCGTCCCTAAAGGTATGCGTGATTGTGGCCCAACCGGTTTGATTAGACCAACGATGGCGATTCAATCACCTGCTACAGACTCCATATCGCTGCATACCTACAGAACGTTGAGAAGTGTGGCCAAGAGAAGAAACCGTGTCATTACCGTTGTTACATGTAGCATCTCACGTGTAATACAGCATAGCATCTCCGTGCCTGATGCCTCCATCTGCAGGCCGCGTCATGGGAGGAGGAGATTCTAGGCAGATGGCTCAAGGCCCGGTGGCGCAGAACATCAACCCGAACCGACTTTATACGGTTCCCGTGAAAAGAAAAGAGTTCCTCCGTGACTCCCTACTAACCGTCCTCAGTAAACATGCGTCAGCAACAACCCGGGCGGCGCCCGGCACGCGCTGAGGCTGGAGCTGCGGACTTTTGGCGGAGCGGAGTTGCGGAGTTGGGCCCGGGTCCTCGGGGTCTTGCATCGCGGGTTGCTGCGTCCAGCCCGGAGTTTGTCACTGGACGCCTTCGGCCATTTTCTTAATCGCATGGTAAATGCGAAAAGCAATGGGACTGAATTAGGATTCCAATTGGACCGAATCTCCGTGTTTAGGGTCTGTCTGAGGCCTCGTTTTAATCTCGCAGGCTGACGAAACCAGATTCGAATCGGCAGGCGGTCGAGAGTCAGTCGAGTGTGGCTGCGAACTTGGCATCCATCCATCCTTGGTCCCGGTATCTTATCATCCCACCGACGCGATTCTTTTTTACCTCCTTTCACCATCACGTAACCCCCAAACTTATACGCCCCAGCCCTCTCTATACGATTTCATCTTTTCTGTTTCCTTTCAGTGATCCTTTGGTTTCTTCTTTTTCTCGATTACATTATCATCTTTGCAAACCCCGCTCAATTGATCTCCGTCGCTGCTCCCCTGCAGCACAGAGACCCTTGTGCTATGACATCGCTCGACCAGTTTGAGCAGCTTCAGCAGCACAGCTACACCTTTGCCTCTCCGCCTCCGTCGACGATGGACTCCTTCACTGGCGACACCAGCCCGCTGAGCAGTCTCGGCTCTGGCCTACGCAAGCTAGACCGCATCGGCGGCGATGGCGGCGCGGCGTCGCGGCAGAAGAGCTGCAATGCCTGTGTTAGAGGCAAGCGGCGCTGCGACAAGCGAACTCCACGATGCACCCGGTGTGCGACAAAGGGCCTGGACTGCGTCTATCAGCGTCAGCCTCCTCCTATTGCTCAGCAGCAACAGTCACAACAGCAACAGTCACAACAACAGCAACAATCACAGCAACAGTCCCAGCCGCAGTCGCAAAACCTCCTACACCATCAACATCAACACCAATCACCACCCATCACCTCAAACTCTGCAACGGCATCGTCGTCTTGTGCTTCCGCCGTCGAGGGCAGCTGCACTACACCCGACATGCCCCCCGAATTCGACATGAGCTTCGATATTGAGAGCCTCGGCACTGCAACCGGTACAAACACGAGTCCCGAGAGTCTCCAGCAGCAGGACGTGGGGTTGGGGCTCGGCGGCGAGTCTCAGCATCACCAGCATGCCGATCTAGGCTTCTCCATCGTCGATTTGATGAATGCGAGCGCCGGCACGGGCCCTGGCAGCTTGTGGGATCTGACCGGCTTTGGAGACGGCACCAGCAAGATGGACCTTCCGCCGGTTCCCGTCATCCCGCCGTTACAGACGCAGCAGCAACCGGGCCAGTCGCAGCAACAGCAACAACAGCAGCCGCAACAACCCGTTAGAGATCTTTCTATTCTGCAGCACGAGGACCAGTGCATCATGGCCGACGTTCTCCAGGTGCACGATCCCCGCAGCAAGATTGGCTTCATTGTCCAGAGTATATCAGAGATGTACACGAGCTTCACGCAGCGCCGCGAGGCTCCCTTCATGCACCCCCGCCTGTGGATGTCACAGCTACCCAAAACCATCATCACAACATTTGCCGCTACCTCGGCGTATTCGGCACGTACTGCGCAGACCAAGGGATGGGCGCTCAAGGTGCTGCTAGATGCAGTGCGCGAGGTCCATCGGGATGGTGAGAGGGCGACTACACACGCCGACCGCCTGGCCAGAGTGCAAGCCCTTTTGCTGCTCAACTCGATGCGCATCTTTGACGGGGATGTGAGCATGAGGGCGGCAGCCGAGAGAGAGATGAGCGTCATGCTGGCGTGGGTAAAGGATCTAGTTGTGGTCAAGAATGAGCTGGAGGAGGGCTTGCCAGCATCAACTCTTATCTCGAGAGATAGGCCGCCAAAGAGCTGGGAGGTGAGTTGCATCTACGCCATTCTCTTTACATCTTCTTGATTTGATTTCACAAGCTAACTTGTTTTGTTTTACTCTCCAGAGCTGGATTATGCTGGAAAGCACTAGGCGCACCATTATGATTGCTTATGCAGTCATGTGTCTCGTTTTCGTCTTGAAATCTGAAGAAGGTACGTATTCACAGCAAGTCTCACAGATGAGCCTGGCAGTTAACGGTTGCGATGAACCAGCCCCCAACGACTGCTGGGAAGACGGGCATAGCTTCACGAGCTCGCGGCACCTCTGGGAGGCCACATCGTCGGTTGAATTTTTCAAGGCCTGGCGTGAGAAGCCGCAGTATTGCATCACCGATCTTAGTTTCAAGGAGTTCTGGATGTATGCGAGACCGGACGACATGGATGAGTTTACGAGGCTGATGCTGACCACGTGAGTTGCCGCATATTCCATATCCCCCTTGATGTTGAATTATGAGCTGGTTCTAACCGGTGTTGTAGGCAAGTTGGCGTGGATGCCATTGAGCACTTTCTTTCAGGCGACACGAGCATTCCGGTTGAGTGACGAAGCAGTCGAATACGAAGTCAAACTTGACGTCTTCTGAGACCATGACATGTTGAAAGAAGAAACGGCAATTCGCAATTAAACAAAGTATTGTAACAACAAAATCTCCCATCTATCGCGGAATATCAAACTATCAAAGGCACTGGAGCGTACGGCATTGGACACGCAAAGTCGACCAAACGCAAACATCGGGGACACGGTACGGGGGCGTTGGGTAGAGATCCAGGAACAGGCTTTCTCTTTGGATTTAACGGGTTAATATTTTTCTTTATTTTTCATCAGGGGGGTTCATATGAAGGCAGGTTAAATTGGCACCAGATACAAAGGCCTTGCATTGTTTTCTCTTTTCTCTTTGTCTATCTTATTGCTTGGAATAGAGTCGCGGCGCTGGATAACGCATGCGTGCTTTTTTTAGGGGGACACACTCAACGGCTATGAAATCTCGGGGAAACATTCGGATTTTCTTTTCCATTTCACACTACAATGCTTGCAAGCATTAGCATTGGAGGAGAGACACATGGTTGGTGGGCTCCATGTGTAAGAAATAAGGACAAAAAAACAAGATGCACGACAACATTTCGTCTCGCTTAAGTTTTTTTCTTTGCGGTGGCATGTCATATGTACGAAAGTGACTTGATTATACTGCATGTGAAATTTTTTGATTAACGTCATAAAGAGTCGCTTTCTCTCTTTCTCTTCTTTTGGTGATTTCGTCGCCGACTAACAAAACAGTGAAAAGGTTCGAGGATAATGTTGAATACATTTGATATATAGGTCAGGGAAAAGAAAAGAAAAGAAAAAACGAAACCAGATATAAAGAACCAGAGAGAACCATCGAACATAAGAAGAAGAAGAATAAACGCCGTGACCGTTTTCGCATTTCATTTCCATCATATTTATTTTTAGGGATGGCACCCACGCAACATGCAATGCACGCTGTCGCTGCAAAGATCCCCAGGCAACCAGACATACAAGTTCCCATGGAATTCTTTTTAAATCTTGCCCGGCCTCATCATGGGCTCGCCCACCATCCCTCCCAGCGGAGCGTGGTTGAGCGTGGGCTTGCCATCCTTTGCGTCCTGCCTCGCGGTGGGCGGGCTGCCCATGTCGTGGACCATGTCGCGGGCCTTTTGGCGCAGGCCGCGCTTGATTTTGCGCTCGTGGACGCTGCCGTCGAGCAGTAGAGGCTGGCCTTCCTTGTCCTTGTAAGTGGTGTAGGCGGTTGAGGCGGACGAGAGGGAGGATGTTTCGGAGCTGGTGGAGGGACGGCGGAGGGCGGAGGAGGAGGTGGTGGTGGAAGAGGGTGCGTCAGACATTCTTTCTTGAGGATGTCTTTTTTGTGAATGTAACGTATGGATGGGGGAGGCGAATGAAGACCCTCGAAAAGAGAGGTGTGCCTGGTGATAATGGTCTTTTTGCTTGGACCAGTTGCAGTTCTGGTAGCCCAATTGACGCAAGGTTGCAGCTTGATGATGCGACTCGGTTGAGAGCGGCCGGGTCGGTGTGTCCACCGTCTCTTGACCGAGGGTAACAGAGTCCGGTATAGTGTCGAGGAAAAGTTGTCGAGGAGCTGAGAGTGACCACTTGAGGCAGCACTAATAAATTAGGAGGGTCCTTTTTTTGGGTGGTATTTTTATTTGTCTCTATGGATGAACGGACAAACTCCTCAGGCGGGCAAGACAGAAAGGCCAATGGGTGATGGGTGATGGGGAAAAAGATGAAGGAAACAAAACAGGCTGTCTGCGGTAGTGGGAAATGGGCTTTGGATTGGGATTGGACTGGACTGAAGGAATTGTAAGAGAGAGAAAAGAGCGAAAAGCGTGAGGGGGTGGCGCGCCCAGGCTCTTCTTATTCTGCTGCAAAATCCCCAACCTTGCTTGCTTGACGCTGGACTGGGCTGGCTAACGAATCCAAGAGCAGGCAAGGCAAGGCAGCCCAGCGCCGGGCTAGAAAAGGGCGAAGATAATAGCACCAGATAACCTAATACTGTACCCGGAGTTGTTTTTGTACGTACATACATTTGTAGGCTCAGCTTTGCGGGTTGATGGTGTGGTCACTTGCGGTCTCGAATCCCAGTCTGTTGCTGGGTCCTGGTTTGGGCATGGCATGGCAGCGGCTTACCGGGATCCATCCCCACGCTTTTGTTTTCTGTGCTTTCTCCATTTTCTCCCCAGTTTCTGTGAGCATGGACTGCTTGTTCTCACTCGCTCACTCACTCACACCTCTCTCACACGCGGGCTCACACACGCATATGCTTGTACAGTATTAGCGGATCAACACTAGTACGGATATTCGTAGCGAGCAGAAGCAGAGCGTGGACAAGCGCTGATTCTGCACGCTAACCCACCTCTGCCGTCTGCTATCTATTTGACTGATGGGCTCCAGTTGATTCCTTCTCACGTGTTTCTGCTGGTTCGTCTTGTTTTGGTGATTCGTATTCTGGATGACCTGTATTGAGTGTCACCATGAAGACATTTCCATGGATGCCTACACAGCAGCTGTACAACAGGCCTTGAGCGAACCTGAACCTGAACCTCCATGGGCCTAAACGTCCCCCCCTTCCAGCCCGTTGATAACCCCAAACGCCATCCAGCCATTCACGCGCCTCCAACATGAAGTGCTGCAGCACCAATCCCTGCATTTAGTGGGGGAATAATGCCAGTACCGCTGCTGATAACAGATAGTGCAGGCGGGGCTAGAACGAGCGAACAGCGCTGGCTTTGCACAATCGTGGCTTTTTTTTTTTTTTTTTTTTTGGGCGAGGGCCTGTTCTGGGTAAATTGATTGCGGTAAAGGTGCAAGTATGTAAGAGAAATCAATGGTCAGCGCGTGTTGCCCGAGGGAGGGGGGAGAGAAGCCGGGAAGTGAAAGAAAGGAAACAAGAGAACAGGAACAGTAGAAGGAAGGATGACGATAGGGATTGCGCGATTTACAAATGGGTTCAATGACATGTTTGATTTGATCAGGGCGAGGGCATGCTGATGCTTGCCTGCATGTTGCCTTGAATCTTTTCGCTTTCCAATCCCATATTAACCGCCATGATGCTTCGCTAGCAGATGCAAGATAGTACGCTACTGTATCTCGAGCTTGTACTTGGGAGATACGAACCAGGCACACTTCGCTTTTCATCGTCTTTATTTTCCCCAACATTTGATTCCGTCCTGCGGATTTATGCGCTCAGGATGATCAATAAGCATTTTTGATTAAAAGCTGCCGGATATTACAGGTTTTCGAATTGAAAGTAGCTGCATGCTGTGCTTCACTGGGCCTCACATCTCGTTCCCCCCTCCACTATCTTTCTCTCTCTAGACAAGCATTTATTTCAAAGCCTTCAATTCCCATTCCCTGCCATCCCATACTAGATATACCGAGATAACTAAATATTACCTGTGCCTCCTACCTACAGTACGAGGTAAGGTACTTGTAATAGGGCCAGAAAAAAACGCCAAAACTCCATTCATGCGTCCTTGCACTTGGCATCTGCACACCAGCCATTCAAAAACCATCAGCCCCTGATGCCCACACACCCCCAAGAGAATCAATACATTAGCCGCGAGCCACAGATCTCACAAAAACCTTGGCCCGAGCGAGAAAAGGCCAAGGACGAGTACAGGTACAGGTAGAAGAAGAAAAAAACAGGACAAAAGGGGATCGGCCCTCTCTGATTACACATCATTCTTACTGATGCTCGCCCTTGGTGAAGCGCGGGCTAATCTCTATGCGAGCCTGGCCCAGATCGCGAACCTTGCCAACCAGCTTGTCCTCGTTGTCTAGCGCAACAATGTCGTCGGAGCCGCCAATGCTCACTCCGTTGATCAGGATGTTGGGCACGGTTCTGCGTCCCGTCTTCTTCAGGAGATAGTCTTGGAGATGGGGACCGAGCGGGTGCTCATCCAGCTCCACGACAAAGGGCTCCGGAGTGATGCTGTATTTCTCCAGGAGAATTCCCTTGGCGCGCTTCGAATAAGGGCAGTAGCTCTTGGAGAAGATGATGACTGTGGGGGTTCGCACACGTATGAGTTAGCCAAAATGAGAGTAGCCACATAGGGGGAGAACCTATTCGCGACAAGCTTACCAGGTGACTTCTTCAAGATGCTGTTGATCTCGACTTCGGCCTCGTGCTCTTCCTTTGTCTCTTCTTTCGTCACGTCCGTCTTGACTCTGTCCCCTACATCACCACCACCGCCGACTTTGACCTGGCCCTTCTTCGCCTGTCCTTCGGCCGAGCTGCCCACGCCCACGATCCTGCTGGGAATATCCGGCTTCGGGCTCTTCTCGTTGGCCTTGTCCTTTGCCTCCTGCGCAACGGCCTGCAGCCGCTCCTGCAGCTCCTGCGAAGCTACCTTGTCGTCGTCGTCAATGTCGCCGTCGCCGTCCTTGTCGGCGGGTATGTGCCCCGCCTTCTGGCCCGTCTGGGAATTGATGACTGCCTGCCCACGCGCCGTCCCTCGCTCCATGGCCTCTTTTGTTTTCTCGTAGAAGCCCTTGAGGGCGGCGTCGGCTTCCGGCTCCATGCCCGAGCTGTAGAATAGCATGACGACGACGGTAATGACGACCGCCACCATCAGGAGGCGCATTCGTCGCGGCGAAGGCATCTTGGCGAGGTTTTGTGTAAGTGTTGACGCGCGCGCGCTCTTCTGTGGTACGAGGGCGAGGAGAGCGCTAGAACGAAGAGCTGGACGGATGGCAAGCTCTAGAGTAGCATTCGGAGGAGGATCCGTCTAGTCGCAAGGCAAGCTCGGTCGTCAAGGAAGAGTAGCGCGAATGAGCTTCTTCGTATGGAGCTGCGACGACGAAAAAGGGAGGGAGATTTGACGCTGGATTGACGTCGCAATGGCCTAGAGATAGTTGTGTCTATTTCGTAAGAGCTGCTTCCAGCTCGTGACACAAAGCCTTTGTTTTTTTCTTAAACTCCGCAAGAAGCTTCAAAGAAAGGAGAACGCGTGACCTAATTGATCAATAACGGGGACCCATTCAATTCATTGGAGCGCATGCTGTGCCACGGATTGCGAGAAAGGGCTGGGCCGTGCGATGTTTTGCGTCGGCAACTGTCTTCACGACCTGCGAAAAGTACGAGGAGGATTTCTAATAGGCGTGCGGCCCTGGCGCTATGCGGGAATGCTGCGGTGCTGCATTAGGTAACCGGCACAGTGTGAAGTTCAATGGTTCGTTCGACAATTATTTTGCCACATGCAGCTCCCGTTGTAAGGTGTACATTCTGTAAATGAGAGAGGGTTGATCCCTTATTAATAATCCTTGATGGTATATATTCTATCTTGTGTGTGTAAAATGATAAAACATTAAAACGCCTGTGCAATTCCCTTGAATGTCATTGATAGGTATCTCATAATTCCATGAAGCGGCGTGAATTCCAAAGTGCATCTAGTCCCTCCATTAAGATGCCGACAGCTCGTCATGAAAGCTTTCTAGCAAGGGTTCCTCTTCTGAGTCGGCGTCCGTGTAAAGCAGGCCTTCTTCAAGCCGGCTCTCCGACCAGCTCCCTGGACTCTGCACTGGCTCGTCCATCTTGACATTGATAGGTCGAGAGAGGCGAAGGCTGTGGACACGCATGTGGAGATGCTCGTGTCTCTTGAAATGATGGGACCCAGTTGGCATGGCGTAGACGCCAAATATTGAGCAAAATAAGAGGTAGAAGAAGACGAGGATTAGTGACAGCATTTTGTTTTTGAATAGAGAGATGCCCCCTGGTGTTATTTGCAATCCTAATCAGAGGAAAAGAAGTTTAGTAATGCAGGGAGATGCATTGCAAGGAATAGAATATCTGCAAGCCTCCCAAGCGAAAAGCTTTGGTTTATATCCCGCCTGTCGTGGTGCTGGCCCAGCCTCTTTTGTGAATTTTGTTAATGAACTAGTGACGCATCCGACTAACATCGCAAACAGCTATGCTACGGCTTGTGTTCTGAATTCAGGTTTGGCATTGAGCAGATGCTCAGAATCTGAGACACGGGGCCATTCCAGAAGATGGTCGAACATGCACAGACGGGGCAAGAAAACGTGCGCTGACACAAATAAAACATGGGAATACAAGATAAAATAAAAGCTTAAATACGTATTCATGTAGTTAAACTATGTCAATCATATGTTTAAGAATAGATTACCGACATCTCTTGGTCATGGGTGGGCATCTGGAGGCTCATGCCCAGCCCCATTGAGCTGAACTGTATACTTTCCGAAAGCGTAACATGGCACCACACATCGAGAAAAGTCCACTGAGCAGATAATAAATAGTAATTTCTTCATTTCAATTCTTCTTCATCACACATAATAAAAATATCTGTGACATAACAAGGCAAAAGAAATCGCTACAATGACAAACGCCCAATTCTGCTGCTGTAATTCAGTGGCAAAATGCTGCTTCTTCGGGTTTCCATGTTGGCTGCTGAGTCATCCTCTCCGCCAATCAGGCATCGCCAAGATTCAGAAGCCAGATTTCGCCTCCAGCAGTGACACTTTTGCGGTTCGTCTTACAACTTTTTTTAGGTCCACCTAGTTCCATGTTCTTAGGTGTCCTTTTCATCGAGTTGACTCATTTAAAGACTTTTCATTCACTCTTTTTATGATGAGATTGTAATTTGTCTTTTAAACAAGTCGTTGTTGTATATTTATCGAAGCATTTCGCTGGTAACGTTGTTGCTCGTACGATATTGTGCCGTTCCCACTCATCAGCTTGGGGGGATTATACAAAGTACAAACTATTGGATAGCATATCCGGATACGCAATTACACTCTCTGAGTGGACTCAGCCTTTTCATTCATTCACCCACTCTTTTCTCTCTCAAAGCACAATGCCTTCTATTCGCTCCAAAGGCAGGCCGTTGCCCATCATCATTGCCCTCATTCTGGGTTTGTTGTTTTGTTTAGCAGTTCCGGCCACAGCATCAGCATCTCAGCATTCCCCCAAGGCAGGAGACAAACCAGATTTAATTTGTCACACATCGAATCCAGAAGAGTGTTACCCCCTGGTGTTTGAGCCGACAGATGAGTTCCAGATTGTTCACGATGATCAACAACTACCGAACGGACTTCATGTTCGCTTGAATATCTGGACTGGCAAGAAAGAAGCCAAGATCAACGTACCCGATGAGATCAACCCCGCTCTAGAAGGACTGCCTGTCGATCAAGCCGTGGTTCTTGTCGACCAGGAGCAGCAAGAAACAATACAAGTACCCAAGGGCGCACCAAAGTACAACAATGTTGGCAAGATCAAGGAGCCTGCGCCAGGAGGAGAGGCTCAGGTAGAAGCTATTGCCTTTATGGAGACCTTCGAAATGCTCAAGACAGGTGTCATCCCGAGCGATGAGGAGTTTGACCACGGGCTGGAAGGACTGGAAGAGCTCTCTCATGACATCTACTATGGACTAAAGATCACCGAGGAAACCGAGGTGGTAAAGGCGCTTTTCTGCCTAATGGGAACCCCTGAAGGCCAAGTCTCTGAGGGAACCACTCCGCGAGGCCAACAAGCGGCAGCTATTCTCGCTGGTGCCCTTTCCAACAACCCTTCGGCACTCAACGAGATTGCCAAGATCTGGACAGAGCTTATGGACTCAAAATGCCCTCATGATGGCGCCACAATCCACGAGCTTTTCTACCATCACACAATCTCGCCTGCTGACTCTCCAGCTAAGGTCAAGGCCGCCGTCTCGGCCATCAACGGACTCATCAAGGATGAGCAGATCAGGAAACACTTTCTGGAAAACAACGGCATGAAGCAGCTGTTGCCAATTCTCTTCCAGGAGAAAGCCGAGTGGGCTGGAGCACAGCGAAAGATTGGGCAGCTGGTTCTCGATACCTTCTTGGACGAGGATATGGGCGCCCAGCTTGGCCAATGGCCCAGGGGTCAGGCATTGAGCAAAGAGGTGTGCGTGGTTCCGGAGACGGCGCTAGAGGACGGCTGCTGGGACTATCATGCGGAGATGATGGTGAGATTGCATGGTACGCCGTGGAGCAAGGAGTTGCGAAAGAGGCTGGCGAGTGCACGAAAGACGAATGGCAAGCTGCCGAACCATGGCGAGCTATAGAGAGAAGTTTCATTGTGTTGGTTATAGTATGTATATAGAGAGAGGACTACTACAGGTGTCTAGTAGTTACATAGAGATACCCATTGAATTTTATTTGGACATATTTTGACAGCTACTGTTATTCAAAGTAAAAAATTGTAAACGTCCTTTTCAAATTTTTGTGTCTGCTAATATCGTGTTTGGCTGGTTGCCAAACCTCCTGCAACATAAACCATTACCAACCCACCTTTTCAGACTTTGCCCCTCCAAAGCTCATCTCAACCCTGAACTTTTTCACCCCCAAATCAACATCATTTAACAAAACAGCGTTAGAAACCTACAAACTCTAAGCCAAAACTCTATCATTTCAAATGCCTCACAATTCATGAGAAGCAAAGCATGTCTTCTTCCTCGCCCCTCGAAATCCGGCCTCACCCCTCCAAAGGCCGCGGCCTCTACGCCACAAAATCCTTCTCCCCCGGCACCGTCATCTCCCCCTTCACGCCTCTCCTCCTCCTGCCCACCGTCTCGCACCTCAGCAGCGTCTGCTCATACTGTCTCCGCCCCGGCAACCCTCGGGCCTGCTCCCGCTGTCACGCGGCGTCGTACTGCGATGCGACGTGCCAAGCCGCGGCCTGGAAGACGGTTCATTCACGTGAATGCAAGGCGCTCCGGCAGGGGATCAAGGACGAGGGCCGAAGGAGGCAGTTGCCGACGCCGACGAGGGCGCTAATCCAGGCTTTGCTGTGTGGGGAGATTGGGGACGGGCTGGAGGATCTGGAGGGGCATGTGTTGGAGAAGAAGGCCGAGGGGGATGAGTGGAGGGACGTTGAGATGATGGCGATGGCGGCGTGTGCGTTTTCTGGGAAGGGCACGGCGGAGGAGCTTGTGCGGAGGGCGGTTGAGATGCTTTGCAAGGTTGGTTATCAGCTGTGAAGATGGATATCGTTTGGGAAAAGAATTAGGATTGCTAACTAACAGCTTTGATGGGTCTAGATTCAAAACAACTCTTTTCAGAGATTCGACACTGACTTGGGGGTTGTTGGTCTGTTCCTGGAGCCGACTCTAGCCATGGCGAACCATTCCTGCATTCCCAATGCGGCGGTCCAATTCATTGGGCGAAGTGCCCTTCTCGTAGCTGAGAGTCCGATTCGAGCTGGTGATGAGATTGAGCTGGCTTATACGTGTAAGTGTCCCCGTGTTCAAAGATGACTCTTGTATTTTACAGTGTAAGTCTATCTATTTTACGTAGACTGACCCTTGTTTGAATACCTATCTCATAGTCTACACGGATCCTCTATTTAAACGAAGAGAAGCACTGGCTCACTACAAGTTTGTATGCAATTGCCTTCGTTGCCGGGATAATCTCAACGTCTATCAAGTCGCAGCCATCTCCCCCAACGTCAACCTCAACAGCCAGAGTCTTGTACCGGATGTCTCAAAGTTTCGCAAGCATCCTGCAGTCACCAGCCCCAGCAAACAATCCATAATCAATCGACATAGCCAGACAGCTGACCGCTTATCAAGTGCATTGGCCACGATTGAGTCACTGTCGGAGCGGCGCAAGCTGTTAAAAAGCGAGTACAACAAGAGCAAAGCTCTAGTTGAAGAGGAGCTATGGGCCGTCACACCGCTCCCCGACATTCTCTTCAGAATATCCATGTTGTACGGCGAAGAAGAAAACTTTGCCTTTGCTCTGGCGGTGGCTTGTTTCATCGCGACAGCTTGTGATCCGTACCAGTATGCCTCGCCGTATCATCCCGTTCGGCTGGCCGGTTTATTCACTGTAGCAAACCTAACTACTCACACCGCGGCGGCAACGGCCTTTCTGGCAAACTCGGCTACATCCGTCTCTAAAAAGGCAACGCTGGAACAGAAAGTCGAGGAGACGTTGCGCGAGATTGATCAGGTTTCGTTGTGCCAAATGCTTCTCATCATGATTCTCAAATACTCTCCAGAAAAATATAGTGCAGAGCTAAGTCTTGTTAGCAAAGCACAGGTGCTTCTAGAGGATATTGAGAAGCTAGCAGGCAGAGAGAAAGAAACTTCTTTGATTGATGAGTGGCAGCAAGATCCTAACAGCGAAAAATCTCAAGCTTTCTTCGAGTTTGCTGTCGTCCAGCAAGTGAATACCCTGGCTAATCTGGGAAGGGAAGTCTTGAGACGAGATTTTGAGATTTCTGCTCCTTGAGATAGGATCATTCATATACGCATACATATTACCTGATAGATAATTCCCATCGAAACAGCTTTCTCTTAGGCCTTTGCTCCCCATCTACCGCGCTTCGCAGAACTCTTCTTTGTAGTTGCCGCTGTAGTCCGCCGTTGGACAGGCGTTTCTATCAAAGCCATACTCCCGGGTGATGATTGTCGATGCTCGCTGGTGCTAACATAGCCTACAGTGGCAAGGCTAGGATAATCCGATGAGAGGGCTACCCGTTTCGGAGGAGTCGAGTTGAGAATGTGATTCTCTTCACCACCTACTGTCGGCCGCTTCTTGCGCGTAGTGGATCCGTAGTGAGACTGATTGTCCTGCTCAGCCGCGGAGGCGTACTCTGCCCGAGAAGCACGAACGTCTTTTCGATTGGGGTTGGGCGTGCCACCAACTACTCGAGCTTCTAGCCGCTGTATTCGAGTTCTGAAGAGGTCAAACTCCATCTGCAGAGATTCGACCTGGCTAGCTCTGTTTCCAATCTTGGATATGTTGCTGGCGAGAATATCTAGTTGATGAGATGTAATGGAAGGGTCTTCGTCCATCGAAGCGTGGTGTGTGTTTTCTTGTCCAAGCTCGGACCGTAGCTGTGTAATCTCTCGCCTCAACGAAGCCACCTCAGAAGCATACAGCTTGGACGTGGCGATGCCTTCCTGCGCCACTTGCTTTGCTTCGGCGGCATCTTCTTTGAGACGTTCATTTGTCCTTTTCACTTCTGCAATCTCTTTGTGCGCAGTCGCAAGATCAAGTCGAAGACCCGTGGTCTCTATCTTGGATTTCTGGATCATTTGTCGAAGTTCAGCGACTACCCTGTCTGTCGTTTGAAGCTGCTTATCCAGACGAGCAATCACGGCGTCGCTGCCCCCTTTCCGCTTGGCGTCACTCATTTGGGTTTTGAGGGACTTGATGTCGGCCTGTTGTCCTTCTCCATCTTTGCGGACACTCGCAACGGAGTCGCTCAGCTCCCGCATCTGCTTTTCGAAGCGCGCGACTGTGCTATTCAAGGTCGATATGACTTGGAATCCAGCTGCGCCAATACGTTGGATCTCGTCTTGCTGAGCCTCGAGATCTGTTTGGATCTGCATGATGTCGAACCTATCCCTGCTTGGAGAGGGTTCAGTTCGAGGAATAGCCTCGCCATTCAGGGGTGAGTGTTTGCCTTGAGCTGTGGCTGGTTTAACCCTGAGATTGAGTGTCTGCTGTATCTTGGGTTCAGCTTTGCGACGGAGATCTGAGGCGACTTTAAGTGATATGGACGCAAGACGAAAGATGATTTGGCCACTACACTACTTAGCATGGGTTTGGTAGGATTGGCCAGGAGGAATAGTTACCTGGAAAATACGTGGTTTGTGGGATTTGACAAGCATCTCTGGCCTATGTTTGTATGACATGATGAACATTCGGCATCTCGAAGTTCGCTATTCAAGAGGCATTTCAACGTCAGCGAGTGTAGTTTACGAAACAGGACACATAGTGGGCAAATCATATCCATACCAGCCCTCGACTATAGTGCCCGCATCACCAATGCGAACCGCACCTGTTGCGGTGATCTTATCCGCCTCGTTCTTATCCTCCACGTGGGTTACTGGTGTGATGTATTTCTTGCCTATCTGCGTCCATAGATTGGCCAGAATCCCCAGCTCGGAGCCGCATTTAGAACATCTCACGGCGACCTGATCCATTGC
Source organism: Trichoderma breve (assembly GCF_028502605.1). Taxonomy (NCBI): domain Eukaryota; kingdom Fungi; phylum Ascomycota; class Sordariomycetes; order Hypocreales; family Hypocreaceae; genus Trichoderma; species Trichoderma breve. The sequence goes on from NC_079232.1 coordinate 2,547,776, forward strand.
TCTGCGGCTTGGAGGTTCCCAATGAGAGACGGAACGTGAATGAGAATGAGAATTGAGCCAAGGGGAGATGATGTTATTTTATGAGATTGGACGCATTGGCTAGGAAATTGGGCTCTATTGGACTTGCAACTCAAGAGACATGAAAGGTGGGAAACAAGATGCGTCAATATGGAAAAAAAGTTGGATTGCGCGTCTCACTTCATTGTTGTCCATCAGAGGGCGAATAATGAATAATGCAGCCAAACTAAACAAAAGGTCCAGCCGTCGCGTGAAGGAGCCGCGAGGCTACAGCGAATCCCTGGCCGCTGCAAGTGGCTTGTGATTGGCCTAAAAGCCGCCTACGGGGCTGCGATAAGATAAGCCCGGCAGCCTTGAGAAATCCTCCTGCCAGAAGCTGGGCTATGGCAGTTGGCCTAAACAAAACATCCTCGCTATCTGATTATTATTTTTCCTCATACTGAACGCCTCTGGACCTCATTCCGCCTGAGATCATTGGTTATACCGGATGGCACTTACGGAGAGAATATAGCAATAGCCTTCATCCCTTTTGTCGGCGCTCTCTTCTTTCCTCGCACTGGCAACACATCTGAAATAGACCCAGCCCCATTTCAGCAATATTTATTTATTTTCAGCATACGAAGCGCTTCTTTTCTTACGGATTCAAAAGTTCATTCAGACTTTGTGGACATATCACCTTTTCAGATTATTTACGGATTTTGCCATCAGGACCTTCAAGAACCAAAACAAAACCTTCAATATGACTGACGCCGTCACTGATGACATCGTTGCTGAAACAGCCTCTCTTGACCAGAGTGAAAGCAGCCTCAAGAGGCCTAGCCCTCATGATGAAGACGAGAATCTAGATAGCCAGGGAGAGTGGCAAACCGTCACCAGACCCAAGAAGAAGGCGAAGAAGGTGCCTCGCCCGGGCAAGGGAGGATACCCTGGCCTGAACTTTTCACCCAACGCTCGGCTCCAGTCCATGCTCAGCCTTAATAACCTGCGCGACCTTATCACCTACATATTTGCCGATGGTACCGGTCCCCAGTGGATCTCAGTCACTCATCGGCCGCAGTTCAGAAAGATTGTGGCCATCATGGTGCCTGGTCTTGAGGAGGCCCTCTTCAAGGCAGACGTTGACTACGCAAGTTTCAATGACCTCCGAGATGCAAATGTGGATGGAGGCAGCCAGGGAAGCGCAGATAAAGACGCTCATCCTTATGGCTCCCCAGACGCATATTATCCGCGCAAACTCGACAAGGATGCGCTGCCAGAGCCGCTGAAGCCATTTGCCGATATGTTCCCCCATCTCTGGCCCGTCAAAACACCTGGCGACGATAAACATGGGAAAATGCATTCGCCTTTGGCCGCCTTCCTTACTGCCCCGGCACCAAAGGAGAAGACTTCACAAAAAGGAGGCGTGAAGCCCGCGAGAGAGCCCCATGGATGGAAGAACGAGAGGACGCGCATCACAGAGTTCCTAGCTTCTGCTGATGAACTAACGGACAACGGCTACGTCATTCATCCGGCTCTCCTTCCAGAAGGGCCACGACGAGACAACTTTGTAGCCCCAGAAGGATATGTCATCACAAGAGTAGACAAGCTTGAGGATGGCGATGTTCCTGAGGTCGAAATCGAACAGGGCAGCATCACGGCTGGCAGAGAGATCTTGGCGGTTGATTGCGAAATGTGCATGACGGGCGAGACCGAATTTTCGTTGACTCGCATTAGTCTCATCGACTGGGACGGAAATGTTGTGCTGGATGAGCTTGTGAAACCCGACAAGCCCATCATCGACTACGTTACGCGGTTTTCCGGCATCACGGAGGAGATGCTGGCACCCGTGACAACTACGCTCCATGACATACAGGAGAAGCTCCTTGAAATTCTCACTCCGCGCACTATTCTAGTGGGCCACTCCCTCGAATCCGACACCAAGGCATTACGGATTGCTCATCCTTTCATCGTTGACACTTCCATTATATACCCTCATCCTCGCGGCCCTCCACTAAAGTCGTCGCTCAAATGGCTCGCTCAAAAGTATCTGTCTCGAGAAATCCAAAAAGGAGACGTTCTGGGCCATAACAGCATCGAAGACGCCAAAACTTGCCTTGACCTCGTGAAGCAGAAGTGCGAGAAGGGAAAGTTGTGGGGTTCGTCAGATGCGCAGGGGGAGAATCTGTTCCGCAGACTCGCACGCGCCGGAACAGCTTATAAAGCTCAGGGAGGAGACGCTGCTCTCGGCGGCGTCGAGGTTGGCAAAACCAGTGCTGCCGTTGATTGGGGTGACCCTTCCAAGGGTCTCGGAGCGGGAGCCACGCACAAGCTCGGGTGCAGGACCGACGAGGACGTGACGACAAACATCATCCGAGCCGTCCTCGGTGATGAAGACGGTGCGGTCATCCGGGGCGGCGGAGTGGACTTTGTCTGGGGCCGAATGCGTGAGCTGGAAGCCCTGCAGGGATGGTGGAACAAGAATGCCCCCGAAAGGGACGCGGACGCCGCGTCTGAAGCCGTCGGGGTTGATGTTCCATCCGAGGGCTCCTCTCCTCTAGAGCAGGCCCTCGTCCGGCTCACGGAGCGCCTCGTTCGCATCCACGAGGCTCTTCCGCCTTGCACCGCCTTTATCATCTACAGTGGCTCTGGTGACCCGCGCAGGATGGCCCAGCTTCAGCATATGCATGCTCAGTGGCGCAAGGAGTACAACACGCCTGGCAAGAAGTGGGATGAACTGAGCGTCAAGTGGACTGATGTGGAGGAACAGGCGTTGAAGCGGGCCGTTCAGAAGGCGCGGTCAGGAGTTGGTTTTTTGAACGTTAAATAGAGCGAGCTTTTCTACGGTTTGGTTTTGCTTAGATGCAGAGTGGGAAAACTGCTGGAAAGATGAAGATGGCTGGATGATTACCAAGGTGCTATGACCTCTGCATTTGTATATGGCTACTTTATTCAGGGTTCACAGCGCCCCTTTCAGTTATATTTCTTTCATGTCTACATTACATCCCTCCAGTCTAGTGGCGATTAGATCTACTTGTCCAACAAGATCCTCGTGTCGAGGCTGGGACCATATATACATCCATCTATATCGTCTTTCTCGTCTCAACGCTGCTGGACGTTTAGTTTAGTCCCAAAACTCCATGACGCCTCGTTTTGCAGACAACTGTCGCTGCTTCTTCCTTAGCACAACCCCGTGTATCATTTTCCGGTTCTCCTCAATGCCCGCATACGACGGCATCCACGGCGTCGAATCCGAAGGCGCCGGACTCGCCCGAATCTGCCAGTAAATCTCCATATAATTAACCTCGTCATTCAGTATAACATGCAATGCCCGCTGTGTGTCCGCCCAGTATGGGCCCAGCGTCCCCGCGCTCTTGTTACTATTCGCGCCTCCTCCTCCTTTTCGGTGCATGATGGATATGCCCGCTCCGAGGATCGGCTTGGGGAAGTGCCGGCTGAGCTCTGCGCTCGTCTCGGAGATGTGGCCCGTGTTTGTGAGGTGGAGGCCCCTTTGGACGGAGCGGCTCATGGGCTTGCCGCCGAGGTTTTGGCCCGTGAGGCCTTCGAGGGTGTCGATGACGAGGGATTCAAAGTCGATCGCTGTTCTTCCGTGGGGGTTGTTGTGAGGGATATGGAGGGGGATGACTTCGGCGTACCAGATTACGCCGCCGCCTTCTTTCTTGGACATTCTTATTACGGTGATGAAGAGGGCGGCGTATTTCTTGGAGTCTTCTAGATGGGAGAAGACGATGATTCTGTGCTGGGTGCTTTTCACGCGCATGTCGTATTCTATGCGGACGCAGCTCAGATGTGCTTGAAAGTCGAAATTTTCCGTCGAGTCTTCGTACCCCGGGTCCGATCGCCTGTCATTCGTCCATTCTATCCTCACGGGCATGTCGAATGTCAGGAGGAGAGAGTAGCCTTCCTCGAGCCAGGTGTCGTAGAAGCCCGTGGCGGCGTCGGCTTGGACGAGCGATTTGCAGTAGAAGTAGAGATTCTCTCTGGGATTGTGCTCGATCATGGCGGTGGCAATTAGGACTGGGCGGCGAGGGCGTTCGAGGCGACGGTAGCAGCCGAGTTCTTGGGTCCATGTTACGGGGATTCCGACACGTTGGCTGCCCCAGGGATCGATGTAATTGTGTACTACATCGAGTATGACGATTCTGCCATCACATGTGTAAACCGAGGGCAAGGTCATGGAGAGTCCCGCGTTGGTAATCGTGTATGGTTGAATCGTTGTACTGGAATCCCCTCGAAAACTGGCAAAATCAGCCGAGTCTGCAAAAGATCGCGGACTCGGAGCAAGGAAGCTGTGCCAGCCCACAGGAGCATCAATGTAGCACCAGCAGAATATAGACTGATCATTGTACGCCTTGATAATCTCCTCCTGAAGCCGCAAAAACGCCTTCCAGCCTTCGCCATAGAGCAGAGGCAGATTGATGCCAAAGAGTCCCAAGAGACAGTACGCCATGTCCTCAGGCCGCGTCGTCTGCCTCCTCGACGCCCACGACATGCGCTTCGCAACGCTGGCAGCGTGGAGGATCTGCTTCGGCTCTCTCAGGAACTTCTCTTCGATGCCCGTGATGTCGGCCAGTAACCCCAGCAACCCCGACTTGGTCCCGAACCGCTCCCACGGCTCGGCGAAAAACACCATGTGCCTCGGGGCGAGAAGCTCCTGAAGCGTCCATCCCCTAGTGAACCACCGACTAACCTGCAGCTGATCGTGTAACTGCGATGGTTCCGCATCAACCGGCTTCGTCCAATACACATCCTCGAGATGCACATAACAAACCGCCGCCCGGCTATAGTACGTAAACATGGAATTAATGTTCTCAGAAAGCTCCGCGCTGCTGGTCTTGTCGATACAATTCGTATCAACCCACAAGTAATCAAGTCCATCCAGCTCAGCCTGTCTCGTCGCATTCAAAATCTTGCGAAACCCAGCCTTGTGCGTCGGCCGTGGACTCCTCTGCCACTCTTCAAACGTCACCTCTTCGGCGCCCCAGGTGTGCGACAGGATCGCGTACGGCGGGATCTCGTTGCCGACATATTCCTCCAGCTTCAGGTTGTGCACGTTGATCAGTTTCATCTGGAACCGCGGCCGAGAGCCCCGATTCCCGAGCCTCTTACACCGTACTCATGAGCCTTTTTATCATTTGAGAGTGTTTGTTTAAGAGGGGCTGGGGAAGCTTGACTTGGTAATGCCGGACTGGGGTCCAAAAAGCGGCTTTAAATCGCCTTACTTGGATACCTATTTTGGGTAGGTCAGCTGGACGTCTAAGTCCAATAAGTTCATGCTGTTTCAAACCTGGTAGAGCGAGTGAGAAGAGGAGAAAAAATTGGCTGAAACATATTTGATGAGGATTGCTCAGTAGGTCGGCGACAAATCATGCGCTGGCCATATATTATGTTGCCTTACCTTGGGTAGGTAGGCAGATGGACATGATTGTCCGCAGCACGATTTCCGATTCTGCAATTCACGCCAAAACTCGAATGTTTGCTTCTGACCCTTTAAAGGATCACATGGTACAATTTACTTCACCGCAAGTTTACAGCCAACAGCCTTCTTTCTAAAAGTGAATGTGTTTCCATAATTACGCACGACTCATTATTCAACTTGAATCAATAAACAGACTTCACATCATAGCTTCCAACAAGCATCATCATCCTCAACAAGATAACTTATATCTGGCCAGGTTGCATCCACCAGGGCCTACTATTAATTACACACTCAACTTCCCCTTCCTCCAGGCCATTCAAAGAACACTCATGATCCTATACACACATACGCTTATAGCCCACTCCCAGAATCCATTCCTTGCACCCCAAAAGACAAGTAATGAAAAAACCCCTCCCACCCCTCTCTCTTACAGTACCGATTTGGAAAAAATAAAGGAGGGTAAGGGATCAAGAACGCCAGCTACCGTAAAAGCACCACCCCTTAATCAAATCCCAAAACTATTTTTCTGTATCAACCTTGACCTTTTGACAAATAGAAAAAAATAAGGAAAAGAGGAAAAAGGAAATGAGAAATAGCGATTAATCCCGTCGTTTCATCCCGCTAAGCTTCCGTGTATCTCGCTGGGGCATGTCCATATGACTCTATACCGATAGGAAAGATTAAATTAAACCAAGGAGGGTAGTAAGGAAATGAAGCCATTAAGGAAAAGGAAAAGGAAAAGGAAAAGGAAAAGGAAGAGAAAGAGAAGGAAAAGAGGAAAAGCTGAAAAGAAAAGCAGCCAGACACGCTAAAGCTTGCTAAAGCGGGATGAATCGCTGTTGTTGAGCCGTTCATAACTTTGCAGTCGATTAAATCAATCTTTGAAAGAAATTTGCTTCATTTCTTTCCTTCTTCTTTTCTCGCATTCGGGGCTGGTTTGTCCAAAAGGGTCGCATATAGCAGGCCCCGTTTCTTGGGATCAAGCCTCTCTCCCGGAATGCGAATGTGCATCGTCCACGACAGACGCAGCGGTGCTGAGCATGCCGTCGTCAGCGTGATGCGGATCAATTCGACTGATACTATGTTGAGAAACTGTTCCGAACCCGGCCGCATCGTCATCATGTGCTGCCGAGTCTATGTGTCTCAGGTCTGGAAAGTCGAGTGACGACTTTGAAGACGGTCGTTGATCTGAGCGTCGGTCTGAGCCTCTCCGCTCAAACGGGAGCCGGGGCAGCAACGATACACCGCCGTGCTGTGCACTCGACTCGGTCTGGAACGTTTGCAGCGATTCGCGGCTACCGGGACGCATCGACTCAGACTCTATCGTGACAAGAGGCGTGATCTGGATGTTGTGGTCCAGTTGGGCCGAGTGTCTCTTAGAACTCTTCCGTGGAATGACTGGCGCATCAAGGTCAACATCAGACAAGTCCTCTTCGCTAACACCGTCGCTATCCAATCCATCCCCGGCCCCTTTAGAACCCAAAGCTGTGGCGGATTGAGATATCCGCCCCCTAGGGAGTCTATCCGTAACCGGGCTGTCAGGCTCCTCATCAGAGTCATGCGGGTCGCCATTGTCAGTCAACAGCTCGCCTTCGCGGCGCTTCGGCCTCTTGATTTGAGGCTCATCGTCATCGTCGGAATCGATAGGGCCGTTTCTAATAACGCCCATAGCGACTGGAATGCCCTCTGGCGGCGTCTCATCGCCAAAACCTCCGTTTCGAACCATGTTTGGCGGCATCCTAGCGCTTCGAACAACTTCAAAGCCCTTGCCCTTCTCCTTGGTTTTGCCGCCAAATATCAGGCTGCGGAACCATCCAGCAGCCGTCGCCGCTGGGCCAGTCGGGTCTGCAGGACCAGTTCCTAGCTTCCTACCTGGGCCCTCTGAGTTGAGCGCAGGACCCCTAACACCATAGTAAAAGTCAACCTCGCGGGTCGAGTAGTCAGGTCGGTTCGCCGGGATGCTTATAGAAAGATTATTATTACCGTGTCCAGGTGCCGGAGTAGCTCCTCGTGAAATTTCTGCCACCCCGTCAGGAGATTCAGGGGCCAATCCTCCAGCCTGGGGAACAGGCTCAATGACGAGCGAGTCACGCTGGCCGTCGAGCTGTCCGGAATCACCAGTCATCTCACGACGCCGCCGTGGTGGCCGGTAGTATGGATCAGAGGCTTCCATGACAACTCCAGGCGGCCCCTGGCGAGCAGCAGATGGCGACGCAAGAAACGAAAAGGTGCTGGCCTCGCCCGGCGTTCCCGGTATGTAGGAACTAGCGGTATCGGCATTCCGGTGGACGGCTGAATACATGCTGTCAAGAGCCGAGCTGCTTCGGTGTCGGTGGTGGGTAATGACACCACTAAGACTGGCCACGGAACCGCTGCGGACTCTACCACTTGGCATCACATAGCCAGACTTGCCACTATCATCGGCATCTAGCATGGCTGCGGTGGACAGCTGGCTGGCCCGAGATGGTCCCTGGCTGTGGTGGTTGACTCTCCTGGACAGTTGCCGCATGCCAAAGATCTTAGACAGACCACCTCTAGTCAAGCCAGTGACATCGTCTCCGCCGGCACCGAACAATCTGGCAATCACTTCAACGATGGTCTGCACAGCACCAAGAAAGAAGCCGAGGACGAGCATACAGGCATGAAGCAGCAAAATAGCATATCCGATCCAGCCCTTTGGGCCCTCGGTAACACCCAAGCTGGGTACAAAAGTAATCATGAGGATGATGATCATCAACCGTAAAACTGCGAAAAGGCTGTGGTAGATATTCATCGAGGTGGCCCTTTGATAGGGCCGGAATGCGTAGATCATGAGAATTTGGATCACCTCGCAAATGGCCAAAAGCACGACTTGGGCAACACCGCTCGGCTGAACGGCACCGATAGCAACACCTCTGATGACGTTGAGCAGGATCGGGATAAGAGCAAAAGCAGCGACCTCGTCGGCGTATGTGTTATACAGGGGCCCGTACCGCAGGACAGTGGGCAAATCATCAAACAGAGCCGACTTGGGGCGCGTAGTGATGATGAACCAAAGCAGATAGCTCGCAAAGCCGATGACTACGGCCAGTGTCAGCGCAGCCAAGGCAACGGTCCAACCCGGCGACTGGCCAGAGACGACAAATTGGAAGCATGATAGTGCCACGATTGGGGTCAGCATAAAATTGAAGACTATGCGCACCACGTTGCCAATGACAAACGGGATATTCTTCGCCCGCAGGTCCTCCTCGGTAGTCTTCCTGATCTTGCGGAAGATCCACTGGAGGGCAAAGCCAAGCTGGATGAGGACGATGACGGAGGCAATCGTGACACAGAGCCACACCATCATGCCCGGCCACACGTCCTCGGCCTCGGACATGCCAATGAGCTGCGCCATCTTCTGCAGCCCGTATTCTGTGCCGTTTTTGGTCACGTAGATTCCATCCACCACATTGTGCCATGGGTCGGCGTGGGCGACAAAGCTCTCGTTGAACATGAGGGATGACCACCCAACTTGGCTCACAACAGGTTGGAAGAAGCCGGGGTAGTCGAGCGTCAAGGCACCAGTCAGGACGATGAACTGAATGTACTGCAGACAGTCACCAAATCCGGGAGTAACGAGTCTTAGCAAATCAGCGTCTCGGCCATAGTTGGATGTCCAGTGGAAGACGTTGGTGGTGCCCCAGGGGCTCCATATACCCGCAAACGGGACCGCGAAGCCAGCAAAGAGCAGGACCAGAAGGGGCATGAATTTGAGCACCCATGCAAGGCCACCCAGGTCGGGGGTGACGACTGCGGAAACGCAGCCAATGTTGGTAGCGGCCTTGTCGCCATTGATGAGGAGAAAAGTAAGAGAGAAGGAGCTGAAGGCGTATGAAGAGAAAAAGTCATGGGACAGATTCACTGACGGAAGTCCATAGGGGAGGTCGCTACACGATCAAGGCACATGTTTAGTCAGTATCGCATTGACAAGGCAGGCATAAGTGGTCACATTATGCTGTAACCCAGCAAGGGTGAGTGCCTTTAAGAGACCAGCTGGTGGGGGGTTGAGAGAGGGGCGATGATGATGGGATGATGAGATGACAGGCGACTTACACATTACCGAACGTCGGTGCCAACGGACAAGTCCCATTAACGAGACTGTCCGTGCAGAAATTGGAGCCGTCATTCCACGGCTCATACGTCAAGACGTTAACTCGCCGGATCAGCGTGGTAGCAAGAGTATCGATATAGGGCGTCTGCTCGATTTTGCCGTTGGTCTCCTTGGGATCGGTCCAATACGGGTCATTCGGCGGGGGAAGCGACCCCGAATTCTGCGAGCCCGTAACATTCGCCCATACAATGACACGGAGATTGTTGTTGGGCGTCTTGGTGTCGAACAAGGCGTCGACATATAGAGGCTCCCACTGCAGAAGGGGAGGATTGTTCAGGCGGTACGAGTCGGGGAGGCAGTTTTCGAACTCGACCAGGACGGCGGCGGCCGGCGTCGCGACGAGGGCGAGCGTGAGCAATGTGAGGACGAGCCACGCCGGTCGTGCGAAGATGCTCCATTTCGTTCGCGCGCTGATGACGCAGCCTTGTTTGGCGCTCCCCTCCATGAATTCGGATTCCCGCAGCTGCAAAGTCGAGCGAGAGTTAGTGGCTACTTGTAGCGATGCTGGGCGATGCTGGCCATTTGCTGAGTCTGCGGCCAATGTGCGCGGCTCATGGCGGTCGCAGTCGGTATCGTGGTGGCTGCTGTGGTTGCTGTCGCAACTATGGCGATCAGATGGATGCATCGTGGGCATCGAAAGCCAGGGGGCCATCGCTGCAGGCTTTCATTCAGACGTCGCGCATCTTTAGCGGCAGAGCAACAAAATCAGCCAAATGGTAGGGAAAGCGAGCAGGAGGAATATGCGAGCAGGCGCAAGGGTAAAACGAGGGACTGTAGGTTAGAAAATGGGAGGAAAATGGAAGATTTGGATGTGCAAAAGAAAAGGGCAGAGGAAAAAAAAATCGGGAGAGATCAAATGTTGGACGGCGCAGACGATGGTCTGGGCTGGTGTGGGAGCTGGGCCAAAAAGCTAGGGTGGAGTGGGAAGAGTGGCAGTGTCGTGCGCGTCTGAGTGAGTGCGCTGGAGCTCTAGGCGAGGCAGCGCCTACAAGTACAAGCACAAAGCTCAGGTGTCGCCTGGAAGCGTCGCCGAGTTCACCCTAGCGACAGCTGCTGGAGCTCAAGTTGGAGCCCTGTAGCGATGGAGAGTTACGTCTTCAATCCTCAAGATCCAATTCTTCGCATTGATTATTTTAGCCGGTGTTGCCATGGAAGTTTCTCAACTATTCTATAGCACCCTCAATATTTTCCACAAACAAGGACACAGCCCATCCCGCGTGCATTGGCACATCCATCACTCAGCATCCCAGATTCGTATCCCGCCGACGCTACATGTCCCTACCTTACTTTCAGTGTCTTGGGCGCTTTGCTCCAGGTAGTGGTACATGTTTGTCTAACATGGATCTTCCCAAAAAGAGGCGCCCGCCGGTCGGAGCAAACAGTGGCAGTGCACCTGCTGTGGCGCCCATGGCCTGAAACGACCCGTCCTAAGCTCCAGCATTGTTACGAGCTCCTGTTTCCAACCAATCCATACTGTACAGGCCCCGTCTGGCACGTTATCTCACGATGGCTTCATCACGACATGTCCAGTGTAAATAGGCGGCAATGTATATAGTGTTTTACCACACACTGAATTCTTAGAAAATGATACCCTCTCTCATTCTCTCGTCGCCCCATCACCGGCTGCGGGCTGAAAATAGCCCTGCATACGGAGTGCCGGCCGACGCTGAGCTTCGTATACCTGTATCCATTCCTCCTGCACGTATGACTTTCTCCGACGTGCTCATGCAAGAAACATTACAAGCTTATCGCCGCACGGGAGTGCTAATTCTAGAAACTTACAAGCACTACATGACTGCTGCTCCCCGCGCACTAGCACCGGACTGCCATCATGATGCTCCTCCTCTTCCTACCGAGGGCCTCCCGTTCTCAGATCTGCTTACAAGGCAAATACGAGGTCTGGATGCAGGTGATTTGTGAATCATGTTTGACAGGTGGGAAACATGTCCAGCAGAGTGATACTAGTGAACGACATGGGACGAAAGAGAGAGAGAAAAGTGGTGACGTTGGCTTGGTGGATCTCTGGGTCATGATCTTTCATGTTTGCTTCGACTTGTAGGGGTCCATTTCCGATTCCAACACCACAAATAACAGCATCAGCATTGATAAGCATCTCAAGATCAGAAGGTATTCGCACATCATACACATCATATTTGTATTTTTGCTTTCTCACCCATCTCACTGACTAAGTGACACCCAAACACAACAATAAAGTAAGCGTAACCGAAAAAAAAGAAACATCAGCTTTTCCCTGCTTGGCGTCGATCCTCACACTCCATCATCAGCAGATACGAAGTGCCCTGCTCAACTGGCTTGCCGGGGGTCCCTCCCGCCTAGTCGCCATTCATCCTAGCCGGGTCTCTCGTCCCAGCCGCTAGGACTGCTCGTGCCTATTTTTAAACCGATCCAGGGCCAGCCATGGCTGCAGCCCCTATTGCCGCTGGTGATTGGACATTATGATGTTTGGTGCAAGTTGTATCGTGCTGTAGCACTGCAAGTTTGTGTATTGGTGGATGCTAGTACTTCGCACAGGTACCGGTACTTTGTTCTGCCTCGGGTACGTGAACCTCCTCAATACGCACATCGAGCTTGCAAGTACCTTACCCAGGCCACTACGGTACGGTACGAGGCGCCATCCATCGTCAACTGAACTTAGACTCAAAATGGTCTCAAAATCCCTCCCGTCACACAATCAACTCCAAATTCCATCTCAAATGCACGCATGCTTCGTCATTGTCCTCTCATGCCACCACGTCACAAAGTAGCACTTACGCAATCCGCGTATACGAGCCAATGCAGCTGTCCCCCCAAAGTTCCATGTACAGGTACATCCCCCGAGCATGGGGACCCTCACAAAGATCGCCCTCCACAAAGATTTTCTCGTACTCTCTGTACGATGATACGAAGTTTCAAGGGAATTAAAACAAGAAAACTCCGCTACCGACGATTTCGATCGAATGTTATACCCCAATCAAGATCAACCCCTCTGCAGGGCAACTAAATTGTTCCAGAAAGGGCAATTTTTCAGCTCTGTCAAATACGCACTCGTAGCATTTCTAACAGCGAGACCTGATGTTGATGCTCCCCCCGGTCATGCGACTGTACATTTACTATTGCTGAAAACCCGCAGGAGATTTCGGAAACACAAAACCCCCCCTGTCTCTCTACTTACAGCAGGCCTGCATTGCCGGTCCGGCATCACCGTACAGACTCAGATCCACCTTTTGCCGTGAAATGCCAAATCTTCCATGACGTTTACTAGTCGAAACAAGCCCACTTCTCACCTCGAATATACTTCCCATGATTCGCTTTGCCCAAACATCTCCCGGATCTCCCGGCCGTAGCTTCATGTTGCTCAGAGCTTTATTCTTTTAAGCTCCGGATATAGCACAGTCTCGGCAAACAGCTATTTCCCTGCAGAGGCGGTAAGTTGGCTGCCTTGGTGGTAAGCAAGAAGTCCTGGTATCATGACAGATTACCTTTATTTTATACATCAACGTTTCTCATGCGTATACTCTACAACACCATCTTTGAATTGGACACTGTATTGGCTAGATGGCTCGTTAAACCGCAGGTGTTGCATTAGCCCTTCGTTGAAATGTCCTTCGAAATTTTCTTCCAAACAAATTACCCATACGAGCACTGTTACACATCATCTTGCTTCAACAAATAGCCCTGATCTAAGCACCAGCGCTCACAGTATTGTAGTACAGTCAACGACTCATCACTCATCTCCTTGCCCTTGCCCTTTGCTGCCGATCGTAGCTTATATTCCACTTCAACAGGCTGATTCTGGGTTTGTTTCCACGATTCCACAACATTGTGGAGACGTTGTTCCAGCTTGGTAACCTCTCCCATGCTTTCAAACTCTACTGCGTATCCCCATTCACCTTTCCTAGCGCTGTGGTCTAGCTTATCGGCTCGTATAAACAATGACTCAGCGACCTTTCCCACCGGAGGCCTGAGCGAAGTGGAAGCATTCCGCATCGTCAAGTGATTAGAAACCACCTCGAGGGGAAGCCGACGAGATGAGATTCGCCTCGCAATGCCATGTCTCGCTTGTGAGCGTCGCCGCTTGATAAGATAAAGCCGAGAATCTTCTATGTTGTCATTTTGATTATCAGAGGGAGTGACATCCCGTGGTTCATAGCGAACTAAGGCAGCCGGTGAGATAGTATCGGGCATCTGAACCGTTGAGACACCGTCACCCGCACTCGGATCACCTTGACCTGTATTTGACTCTGGTGTGATACTGAGGAGTAGAGCTCTCATAAAGGGTGTCTGCGGAAAAGGAGAATGCTGGTCCGGTCCATGCAAGGGAAAATGCGGCTGTGAGACATCATCTCGGGTATGCTGCCGCGATGCTAGTTCAGCATCTTGTGTCAAATTTTGGTCCATGTCTCTCTGGCGGCTCAACCCATGTACTCTTTGGGGGTGCAGCTGAGGGTAAGTCACTCCTGTATCAGCATTAGACCTAGGAGTACCTGCCAATCCCACTTGTTGGGTAGTCCTTCCAAGTACCGTTGGCCGTTGGATGCGAGTCTGCCCTGGCAAAGTAAAAGGTATTACCCTGCCACTCTCCGGGGCCCTCAGCCGTGGTTGTGTATTTGCAATATTTCCTGTTGGACTATCTCTTTGCGAAGTCCTGAGTGGGGGTCTGAATGGAGAATTAAATGGTCTCGTACTTCGCAAATTACCAGACGCAGGAGGCGTTGGCCATTCCGTAATATTTCTCGACTGATGCGGAGAGCCATACCCCGGGGCCTCAGAGTCGGAAGGCGACATTGTGGGATTGAGAGATGTTCGTTGAAATATTCGATCTGTCGGATTGGTAGCAACAATGCTCCGCGTGTTGTTATTTGGTTCTGATATATCTGATTCAGCGCTTAAAGTATCAGATTCCGAGTCTTCTTGGCCATTCATCGCATTTAACGTGGAATCAGTCAAAGGTTGTAAAGGTATGCGGTCGGGGAACTTCGTGGGTGATGTTGATGTCACAGAAGCCTGTTGGGTTCTCTTGGTAGCCGTCTCATCCGTCGCTATTTGGAAAGTTGTATCCTTGCTCGGGAGGAGATATTTTTCAATATTTTCTGATGCAGACTTATTGGAAATTCGTAAGCTCCCACCGGCCCGTTTGCTAGAGGGAATAGTCGCGGTCATAGACGACTGGGGCACCTGTATCTCAACTCTATCGGCCGCGCTGTCCTCATCAGTAGAGTTGCTGTTGGTTCGGAACATATTAACAGTTTTGCATGTCCTCATTCTTGCCAACGAGGTTGCGCTCTGTGTGCAAGATTGTTCGGACAATAGCGTAGGCGCACTCTCTTGGTCGACTGTTTGATCCCTTGTTGATCCCTGGAGCTTAGTTAGATGCTCTGCGCTGTGTAGTGATTGGGTATTCGAGGAGGAGTCTGGGGTCGGAGCATCTGGCAGGCGGTCGATCGACGAGCATGGCTGGACACCCTCGCTTTCATTTCTATCTTTCGTTGATGCCCTAACCTCCTCCTCATACCCCAAGGGTCTCTGTGTTGAAACGGGACCATTGATGGATCTTTGAGGGTATATCTTTCGGCAAAGTCCCTCAAAACAGGCCGTGATGGCACCTTCGTTCACAAAAACAACTTCATCCTTAAGCGGTGTCACATTTACATCGTAGCTGTCAGGGGGACACCGAATATTGAGTTGTACAAATGGGTTAGGTATGCTAGCACAAGGCTCTCCAGTGCCAGCAGCCCGGTTCAGATATGGCTTATAAATGGCCATAATCTTTTTAGCCACGGCATCATGAGATGAGATGGGCCTTGAATCGATGGATAGATAAAGCCCTTTTCCCTTGACAGCTTGGACTTCAAAACCGGGTTTTGGGATGAGAGCTTCCAATATGAAATCTTCGGGGAGCTGCTGATTGAGCTGAGGAGATGTCGTCTGATCACATGCTGAGTTGCGAGACACATGGACGCAATTATTCACCAAAGTAGTTCCGAATAACTGCAGAGCGGCCTCCTTGACTCCTGCGGCACAAACTGGGGCGTATGACCAGCAGTGGGTAGCTTCTCCAAGAACCTTGAATGACAGTCTAAGGTCAGGTCGGGCAAGGGCGCAAACATTCAAGAGATCCTTTGTAGATTGTATGTATTTGGCGCTGTTCTTCAAAGAATATTGCTTTCTGGCGGGCAGGATTTCGAAGAGCTTGGTGATCTGAACGGTTGTACCAACAGGAGCCGATACTGGTTGTTTGTAATCAACACCTCCAACTTTTGGCTTGAGCTGCAAACGTGTCGCTACAACATCCTTGACCGTTCGGGTTGTAACAGTTATGGTAGCGAGACAATTCATGGCCGCAAGCGCCTCACCGCGAAAGCCCAGCGTCTCCCTAGCCCTCGACCCAAGCTCATCGAAAGCTCGCAACTTGCTGGTATGGGTACGTTTACCAAGAGCATCGAAATCCTCAATGTCGATTCCTTGGCCGTCGTCACGGACTCGTATCGTATCGAGATGATTGGGCGAGATTGCAATTTCAACAAAGCTAGCTCCCGCGTCGATGGCATTGTCCAGGAGTTCCTTGACCACGTCGCAGGGCTTGGATATGATGACTGAGGAGCCTAGAAGGCGGACAGTTGATTGAGGCAGAGCTGAGATTGGCATCGTAAAGACTGTAATTAACACGGCATAATAGGGATATGGATAACAGTATAACACTTGGGGATTTCACGATATTGTGTGGTACAGGATGATGAAGTGGTTTGCGGTGAAATGAAGTCAATTGAAGCAAATTGCTTCCAAGGCTGCCACTTAATGAACATCTTCTATCTAGCAAGTACATACTGAAGCTTTGATTCATCACTCTTTCCGCCATTAACTTGGTGAATTGATGGAATCAATGTAAAGATAAAGGCAAAAAGGAAGCTGCGATTTCCTGTCAGTTGTTAGTATGTACCTTAGTAGTCGCTACCTCAGCCCAATCCGATAATAGCAACATGGAAAGAAGCTCCAAGACCCGCAGGATACCGTAAGGCTTTGTAGCTGCTTCGTAATCGCCCTGCGTGGAAACGACCTTGGCCGAAAGTCACCACGCGGGTCACCTGCCAGCCAGTTCCTGCAGAGCAGAGTGACGTTTTCCGCCGCTGCGCAAAGTACCCAGTACCAGCTACCGCTCCCAGCAAACCTACCCCGCCGCCGTGCCTGTTGCCCCGCCGCATTCATCTGATCAGTCAGCTAGCCGAAGCTGAAGCTCCCATCGCATGTCTCGCGGTCTTATTTGCTTCTGATCTTTTACCTCGACATCATACCAAACATACCCTCTTGGATAAGCATACCTAGTAACTCCAACATATACTCCCTTTAGCATCTTCTCTTTTTTCCCACGTCCCTTATACCAGCCTACCAAACATGTCTTCTCTCAAGGGCCCTGCTCCTCAGCACCACGACGGCTCCGGCCTTCGCATCGGCATCGTCCACGCCCGCTGGAACACCACCATCATCGAGCCTCTCCTGGCCGGCACAAAAGCGAAGCTGCTGGAGGCCGGCGTCAAGGAGTCCAACATTGTGATTCAGTCTTGCCCAGGCTCGTGGGAGCTCCCCATTGCTGTTCAGCGGTATTACTGCCCCTCATTCCCACCCCTCCCTCTAGCAACCCGAGACCAAAGATGGCTGATGTGCGCGCTGCTCCCAATGGGCAAATAGACTATTCTCTGCCTCTCAGATTCAGTCCAATGCTTCCGGCGCTCCCTCAGCTACCGACCTCCTCGGTGCTTCCACCCACGACCTAACCGCTCTCTCCGCCGGCGACTCCAGCGGACCTTTTGACGCAATCATTGCCATTGGCGTGCTCATCAAGGGCGAGACCATGCACTTTGAGTACATTGCCGATTCCGTCTCCCAGGGCCTCATGCGCGTCCAGCTCGACATCGGCATCCCCGTCATCTTCGGCGTTCTGACCGTGCTCACTGAGGAGCAGGCAAAGTCCCGCGCGGGTATTAGCACGAGCGCCGAGGGCAAGGGCCACAACCACGGAGAAGATTGGGGCCTAGCGGCTGTGGAGATGGGCGTCAAGAAGAACGAGTGGGCAAGCGGAAAGATCCAGGGCTAAAACTACACTTACATACGTAAAAAAAAGAAGAAATCTTCCAAGAAATACCAAACACTAGGGCGTTTGAGAAGAGCGATTTCACGAAACCCATATAAAGAAAAGGCACGCTGGCAAGATATTGGCAAGAATAGAGCCAAAGTGTCGGCTCCATAAAGCTCAGTCAGATATTATGATACAGCTAATCAGTTCATATACCACCCAATTAGCAGCTAGCTACAAAAAAAAAAAAAACAAGAAGAAATTGGCCGCTTTGGATTAGATACATCCGTTTTGATTTCCCAACGATATTTTTTGCCTTTATCTTTTTCGTTTCCCATCGCTTATAAGCCATGATTTCCCCCTCTGCCAGACAACAAAAAGGAAAAGAAAAGGAGAGAGCCATTGCAGACAAATTATTCAATTACGGCGTAGAGCCATTTCTATCATGCGTGACGCGAATCCGTCCAGACAAATGTTCCCACCATTGACGCCCGAAGCGGACATCCCAAAACATCTAGCCTGTCAAATAAATTATTTTTTCTCTTTATATCGGGTCGCGCTGCATAATATGACGGACCATTTGGTTATCCAAGCATAGCGTAAGAGGAGGTCCAAGTTAGAAATCCCAATTATCGACCTCGTGCTCGCCCCTTCTTCGACAAAGGCGAGACACACCACGCACTCACACACATACACACTCTCGTAATCGTACTCGCACGCGCTCGCACAAATTCACGCTTGCACCACAAGACAGATGCACGCTCATTTTCATCCATAAACACATCTTGCTCTTCGCCCATAGGATGAGACAAAGGAGAGGGGTGAAAAGACATGCAAGTTCGGTAATGACATCGTTTGCTCAAATCACTGAGCTCAGGTTCTTTTTGCTTCTCCAGAGAGACCTCTTCTTTTCTCTCTTGTTCTTCATTGCCTCCCAGCCCTCTTCGTCGTCGTCATCGTCATCGGAAGCCGACTTGTTTACAATCCTCATCGACGTCCGGTTCTTGTTGTCAGCCAGCACAGACAGAGAACTCGAGAAAGACTGCGAAGGAATATGACCAAGTCCGGCAGGGGCCACGGCCTGCGAAACGGGTCTGTAACGGTTGGGGAGACCAATGTTGCTTCTTTCTGACGGCGCAATCGACGGCGTATAACCATGGATAGATGATCGAATAGATCCAGCGTATCCAGGATGAGCCATCGGCGCTGAGCTAGGCTGAACCATGCTCATCGTCCGCATGCTGCCGTAATCGCCACGGCGAGGTTCCAGAGTCTGGTCGCCCATCATGGAGGCACGAGAAGAAATGTCAACCATGGACTGATTGCCCATCAAACCGCCATAGGGCTGCTGGAAAGGTGGCTGCAGCTGCGGCGCCTGCTGCTGTGGCACGCCGCCGTTTTGATTCGCAGCCATCATTTGCATGAATTGCATCTGCATCTGCATAAACTGCGACATTTGCTGCGTCATCTGGAGCTGAGCTTGGTCGCCAGCGCTAATCATCGGCGGCTGCATCATGGGGGGCATCATGCCAGGCATTCCACCTCCCATGCCTCCCATACCTCCCATGCCTCCCATCTGACCCTGGGGGTACATCATGTGCGGGGGGATCCCGGCAGCAGGGTCGACTCCTACAGGAGTAGAGAAGCCACTGCCCATTAGTCTCGAAGGGTCGACGCTTGGGCTTCCACGTCGCATTGCTCTCTGTCGCTCCTCGCTGGCAATTACGCCAACAAGACCTCCGGGAGGCAGCGGAGAAGGTGGCTTAGGGCCCAGGCCCATATCATTGAATGATAGAGACTCCCGAAGGGCAGGCTGGGCAATGCTCGCTCCAATGAACGGGTCCTGGGGCAAGTTTCGTGCAAAAGCTGGGAGGGTGGAGTGGCGTCGGGAAGCAGCAGATTCTCCCATTGCTGACGATGGGCGCCCTGGCATGAGCATTGCTGAGGCTCGGATGTTAGGGTTTGATCCCATTGTGCTGAGCCTGGTGGGGGGTCGATTCTTGTTGGGAAACCCATGCGCCTGCAAAATGGCAAGCGGGATCTCCTCGTCATCATCGCCCTCATCAGAGGCGCCAGACACCGCAGTTGCAGGTGCCAGCATGGGCGGAGGCGCTGCCGCTGGGTCAAGCGAGGGCGTCTTTACATGCCCGAGCTGTGGTGCGCTCATTGAAACCGGGATGCCCAAACCATTTGTTGGAGTGGTTTCGCCAGTAACCTTCATCATCTGCTGTCGGTACACAGCCATGTGAGCCTCCTGCTTCCGTCTCTGCTTTGCCTGCTGCTTAGACTTTTCAGCCTCATCTTCTTCATCTTCGTAGTTGATCTCCTCTTCCTCATCATCCTTTGCCGTGCTGTTCGATCTATCATGGCGAATCTTGTCCTCCCGGTATTTTTCGAATTCAGCTGGGGTCATGACCTTGTTTCGAGGTGCACCATCAGGGGGTACATATCGAATGTTCGGCTTCGGGAATCGAGGCCTGTTGGCATCCTGGATGCCGTCTCCATTCTTTCCAGAGTTGGCGATGGGAGCAGTCTTGGCTCGTGGGACCGCCGTAAAGCTATCCTCCTCCCGCCGGTATCGCCCCTGTTGTGGGTTTTCATCAAACTCATCATCTTCGGCCGAAAGGAGCTGGATGGCAGTATAGGTTTCCTGCAGGAGCTGCGCATCCTCGTCATCCTGTGACTCATCTGGGCTCACTGGTGGTGGCTGGTGAGGTGGCGGCTGCTGGTGAGCTGGTGGCTGCTGGCGAGCCGGAGGTTGCTGACGAGGAGTGGATTGCTGACGAGCTGGGGGTTGCTCAGCTGGGGGGGACCTCCTAGCCTGTGGTTGTCGAGCGGGAGACTGATACCGGGGGGATGAATGGGCTGGAACTCGCGGGGGGCTATCGTATGTTGGTGAGGCGCTCTTGTCTGATGAGTAGTCATCGACAATCACATTGGACTTGGGCGTATTCCATGAATTGAGCAACGGCTCGGATGGTGTGGCCGCGTCTGGGCTGCGCGGAAACGGTTGGTGGCCCTGAGGGTTGCCTGTGAGGAGCCGGGGAGAAGCCAAGTCGTCGTTCTTAAGCGTGGCCATGCTTGCTCTCTTTTCGAAACCTGATCCTGAAAACATTGATCCAAAGTCACTACCAAGGTCTAAAACATTGGTATTACGGGGAGCTGGCTTGCGGGGAATGGTTGGGGCCTGCGTATATGTAGTCGTACCTCTAGATCCAGTGCGTCCTGGTTCAGCCATGATAGGCATAGGCGGCGGCAAGTCCGGCATAAGAGGGTCCTCCAGCGGTGGGGGGATGGTATGCTTCTTTTGCCCACCAAACGAAAAGGTACGGCCAGCCCGGTCTAAGAATTTGGATCCGATGGATTTGTTGGAATTCCCACGGCCATGCATATCCGATGATGAACTCTTGGGCGGTCCATTTCGATGGTCATCGTGGAACAAGTTGCCTCCACTGAAGTCGGCCGACGACGGGGCTGTCGATGCATTACTGTGGCGTGAAGACGTATCGGTAGACGTGGTGTTCGTGGTGTTGTTGGACAAGCCACTTCCACTTAACGAAGCAGTTAGTATGCAAAAGGGTCAAGATGATAACTTCCCATGGTTGAGTCTCTCAGACATGGATCAAACAGCACAGCGCATCATCTCTCTCCTCCAGTCCCCCATCTCCTTCCCTCTTCGCCAAGACAAACGATTCAAACACAGAAAAAGGGCTCGAAACTTACCGGTTAGCCTTCATCTCAGAAAACATGTTGTCATCTGCTTGATAGTCAGGCTTGGGAAGTAGAGATCCAGTGGATCTGGCCATCTTCGCCCCTCCGTCAAACGATTTAACGCCCGAATAATCGTGTCGTTCCAGGACTCTAAACGAAGACTGTCCAGGTGGTGTTACCTCGGCATTTTCGATTTCGTCTGCGGTGCTCTTCCGCCTGGCAAAGGCAACTGAAAATCTAGGCATGAAGTCCACACGATGAGAAGTCTCTGATCGAGATTTTGACTGCACCTCCTATCTTGCAGCTCGACGGCGATTTTTTTCCGACGCTACCCAACAAATTTTCCGGCGGCTGAGGGGTGGGAACGGGTCAGCAGGCTTAGGACCCTGGCGATACGAGGTCCGGTGATAAAAGGACAAATGCGACGAATGATGGATCGTCTGAGTGGCTGTCAGGTGTAATCGCGTCAAACTCGTTGGGCGACACAGAGTTTGCTGGGTGGCTGCATAAAGAAATATCCCACGTTAGCAAATGCCCGTCCAGTGCATCTCTTTTTTTTTTTTTTTTGCCTTGGTCCCGCCTTTGTCGAAGAGGACGAGCCACGAGTGTGACGAGGCCAGAATGAATTGTTTGGTTTGTAGTTTGGAGAAGCCAGCAAGTCTCCTTGTTGGTAAGCTGGCCTGGCGATGGGCAGGTATTTCTGGCTGAGACACGACCGGGTGGTTGGCCGGGAGCGTCCGGCATGCGCAAGGCTAGGCAAAGAAAAGCGTGAGACTCACATTAATCTCGGGATTACAGCGCAATAATGCTAGCGCACAGGCTCCTATCTCGGGATTCCAGGAGCGATCTGATGAAGGATGCAAAAAGTAATGAATAAGAGGGGCCAGAGAGAGAGATTAAAGAGGTAATGCGAAGACACGGCGCGAGAAAATGAAGGTTGGGAAGAAAAAATGTCGAAAATACAAATGAATAAAATACAGTAAAAGGCGAAGCTAGAAAGCGATGATGCTTGATGCCGGAACAAGAGTAAACAAATGTCAAGAGACGGCGCGAGGAGCGAAAGGTGTGCCGGCGAAGAAAGCCCAAAAAAAGAAGTCGAACACGAACGAGTGAGCAGCCGAGGCAGCTATGAAAGAGGGGGAAATGAGCCAAACGTAGGTGCTCTTGGGGCTATACGAGACAGTACAAGACAATCCAAGCTCTCGCGGAGAAGAAGACGCTCGGAGCCTCAAGTTCGACGTCGGTGGGCGATGAAAGAGAGCGGCAGGAACAAGACAGCGTACGAACAAGAAGGGGTTGAGAAGAAGAAAAAAAAGGGATGCAACTTCAGGAGAGCGACGGTCGGCCAGGCCAGGCGTTAAGATGCGTGCCGGCTATTGAGTGGCTAGTTCGTCCATCCATCCCATCCCATTCACCATCCATCAGATTGGTCCCCTGTCGGTAGCCTGGGCTGCGTCTGTTAGGCCGATCTCGTAAGCCATGGATGGCAGGCCAAGAGACGGAGCTCAGTGCTCAGGTAGCCTGCCCCTATCCCTGCCTAGCTGCTGTCCCTTTCTGGCTCCCCT
Organism: Trichoderma breve; assembly: GCF_028502605.1. NCBI lineage: Eukaryota > Fungi > Ascomycota > Sordariomycetes > Hypocreales > Hypocreaceae > Trichoderma > Trichoderma breve. The sequence continues at coordinate 2,570,686 of NC_079232.1, forward strand.
GTCTGCACACGGAGGATCCAGGCGCCTCTTCTCGCTAGCCATTACGGTGGAGGATATGAAAGACTGGATGCGAATCAGGTGGTGTGGTTGGGTTCCGGCTGCGACAGGTGTGGTGTGGTGGGCTTCTGCCCGGGGGTTCAGACCGCAGTGGAACGAACGCCGAGCATTGACGAACACAAGCACATCACAACAACAGCAACAACATTGACACAGACAGCATCGGCCTGCGATGCCTCAGCACCCAAGAATGCTCTCTCTGTTCTCTGCGTCCTGCTCCCTGCTCTCTTCAGATACGAGTGCCTGTACCATCAGCCCGGGCGGCAACCGTGTGGAGGCTGGGGCTTAGTCCAGTTAGCGGGCGGTTATCACGAGTGGAGACGCGGAATGGCTGGCTTTCAATTGATGGGCCGCGAGGTACGAGCAGCAGTGTCCATACGAGAAGTATCCATACGGCTGGTATCCATCGCTGATGGTGATTATTTGCGGTATCAATACCGGTGCTTGCGCCTGTAAGCCCGTCGCCTTGCCAAGAGGGCTTGGGAGCTTAGGTGCCAGCGCCATGTGCGACTCCGAACTCCGTGCAGAGCATCTCGTGCTGCCTCGCTCACGCAGACACTGCCTGTGAGGATTCACGCGCATCAGCAATGCCTCCCTCTCGGACCAAGCCGTCACTAGAAATTGATGCTGTGTGCTATTCCTGTACGGCCTCATCAGCTCAGTGGAGAGCTGAAGTTCTGAGCTTGCACGGTTTGTTGCGCATGCACATGCATCGCAGGCATGTAGCACGGAGTAGTATTTAACTGGAGCCTTCGTACATGCATTAGGCGCAAGAGATTTGACTTTCGGTGATGGCGTTAGGGGTGCACCGTCCCATTTCCATGGCCTGCTTCCGAAAAGCAGTTTGAGACTGGTTGCAGTCGGCAAGCATGGAATAGTACTTGATACATGCAGACTAATACGGGGTTTCGGAGAACTTGGAGGAATTGAATCTCGAAGGGGCATGAATTGCGTTGGCCCTCGTCGAGACTGGAATGCGAACGCTGTGTCATGGAAAAGAAAACAAAATCTGGAGAGCCCTGTCCATGTCATCTGGTTATTTTTGTCCTCCGTTGACGCTTTTTTTTTTTCTTTTAATTTTCCCCCTCCCAGGAGGCCATGTCGTGTTCTCGGCCTTTGCCCAGGATAGCCAAGGAGGTGGATAATTGGGGCTGCAAAGCCGGCCAGCCAACGGCGAGTAAACGTGCAGCCGCAGTTCAAATCGATCAACCGACCTGGTGAGGAGCTTTCCTCTTTGCGTGATATGGCGTGTTAAAATCTCAGCTCTCTTCTTTGCAACGCTCCAGGGGTAAACGGTCGCCACTGGCTAGCGCGCTTCTTAGCCAGTGGTGAGAGCAAAAGCGTCGGGCTTTCGAATGGAGCAGCTATCAACTCTTCAGCTGTGCCAGCACTGCTCATAACAGGTCCCATCTACGCCTATTCAATGCGCCCGCCACTTCCGACTTGGCGCGACGGAGCACTACAGGCTGGGCATAGTCGAATATTTTCTTTCGTCGTTGTCTCAATGCCTCTGTCTCAATGTCTCCTTGCCGGGTACTACGCAAGGTCCTCGTACAGAGAGATGGTGGTTCTCGCCGTAACTCTCCACTGCAGTAGCCGCCTTTTTTTTCCTCCGTGTGCAACGCGAAACCTCCGTCAAGCAGAAGAGGACCTGTGATGCAATACGGAGCACAGGGCTCTGATCCTCGGCCAGGCCATTGCCAAGCGCCGGCTGCGTTGCCCAAAGGTCTGTTGATCTTCAGGGAGAGCAGAGATCATCAGGTCTTCGGGAGTGCGATCGGCGCCAACAAGCTTTTCACACACACAACTCTGCGCAAGACTTTTGTGGGCTTGGGTCCCACCTCCACAGTCGCCTTCGAAGAGGCCATGATTGCGGACGATGACATCTGGTTTTCACGCAAACCTGCTGGAGTCGCCATCGAATAGGCCCACTGAAGGCACCAAGGTCGGCGATGCTTAAAACTGCGGCCCAGCAAGCTGCAAATTTTTTCTTCTCGTACGAGTACACTGGCTCCATCTGTAGTCCACCCTCTACTATCAGGGGAGGGCCTTGTCGTAGCAAAGACTCCCGTTGACGTGGAATGACTTCTCGATCATTGAAACTGAATAGCATCATCATCCCGAGCAGCACGCGCCTGGATAGGGCATAGTCGACAGTAGGGAAGGTTTTCAGTGGGCCTCTCAATCCTTGATGAATGCATGCGGGGGGATCAAGGTTCATCACCTCGTGTGCTGGAGCTGTAGGTACCACGTAACACAGCGCTTGAGGTCTTTGGCTTTTTTTCCAGGAACGGACTACCCGGGATCCAGGAACGGATGCCACAACACAGCATGAGAAAAGTCAAAAGCCGAGGAGACTGCATCCAGAAGTCAGTTTAATTGACCAATGGAACTGATAAACTGCAGCATTGACGTACGAGGAATTGCGTAGGCGCTGTGATTTGAGGTGGTGTAGAAATCTAGATTTTGTGCATTTTCAACACCAGCGAGATACAGTTTCCGCCTCATCTTGCTCCTGCCCTACGGGTTTGGCAACCTCAATGCTCCTTCTATACATGAAATGGAAGCAACACTACGTAATAGGTAGCTTTGTCAGCACAAAACCACAAGATCCTTTGTTCCACAGAAAACGAAAACAAAATGCCGTACAGAAACTCTCTTCGCAAAAATGTAAATCTTTCAGCCGGGCTCCAGCTCAATTTCACATGCGACATCGTATCCACGCGCTGATGTATCATCATTTCCCTCGCATTCCACCGCCCCCGAGTCTTACTTTACTTGTGCCTACAAGCGACTGGCTAGGATGGCCTTGGACACGCTGAGATTGTCTCAGAGACAAAGCCAAGCAGAAGATGTCTCGATAGCAATGCGTCTATTGTCCGGAGATCGGAAAACATATCGATGCTCTTCAAAGGATAGATGCAGAGTACCTACCTGTTGCTACATACATACCAACCACCCCTGAATTATGGCTGGACTTGGTCTCTCGCATCCAGAGCTACATGCCGCCACCAGGCTTCCCACCAGCCGGATCGGGCCCAGAGTCTACTCAGCGGATCGGTGGAAGCGGGCATTTGATATCACGACTAAGCGTGGACTGAAAGCTACATACAATAGCACTGCACTAGGCCGACTTCCGAGGTCGTGCATCTCCGGACCAGCTGCAACACTTTGTTGCCCGTATTTATTCTCCGACGAGCCGCCCGGCCTCATATGGTGGTCTCTGGACAGTTCTAGACCATTGGCATCAACCAGAGTTTGCCGGTTACTCGTGAATATGCATCCTTGTGCTCGTCTTCGATTCATGCCTGTCAACCTTGTTTTGCGCTTGGACCAATGATGCCGAGTTAGCTTTTTCAAAGCACGGGAAGGCTTACTTGGCGGCCTCAAGTTGCGGCCTAGCAGCTTGCTAGCACCTCGTAATGGACAATCTAAACCGCCATCTGTGCGGCCTCTTGCATACGAGTAAGGCACAGCAGTCTTCAGCTAGCTGACGCCTCGCAGGCCTTGTCTTCGCGCTACCACATGGCACAAGGCGATTGAGCCGAGATCGCGCAGGATTTTCGCGCCTACGTCATCCGCGGCTGGACTTCCTACGTCTCAGATCCTTCCCCTGATCCGCTGTTTCTTCACCTTATGCATCCAATTGACTTTGAACGTATCGGAACGGCGCGGGTTTTTGCACAGAGTCTCAAAAAATGACTTCGCCAAACCGGCCTTGGCTTAGCCATGACGATAGTTACTACCATTCTTCCTTGCATACGCGGACAAACACCCTGACATCACTGATCCGGACCCGATCTCAACAAAGCCTAACAAGTCCACGGCCAGCACCTCCGACGCCGCGCCATCTCGTAGACGATGAGGAGACAGGGTCCATGCGCAATTCCTGGATGCGCAACGAAGATGAAGACATCGAGAGACTCTTGCGGGATGAGAGTCGATTGTCACAAATTCTTCTTGGCCCGCAGGCGCGGAGCTTGAAGCTCATTGGGAGAAGTAACCCGCGATATCGCTGGGAACAGTATTGGAAGACAAAGGAACAGCTCAATGACATGAAGAAGCCTATGTAAGGACTGTTATGGTGCTATCAGCCGACGTGCAGAGTCGAGGGGCTGACCATTTTATCATCTTCAAGCTGTGAATTTTACCAGAGAACGAATTCTCTGATCCAGCAATACATGTATATTGACTGTCTTCTCGACTCTTCTATCCCCCACGAGTTGTTGAATGAGTATGCCAACGAATTAGAGGCTTCAGCTTTTAAGCCTGTTGATATCCCTGATACTATAGCTGAAGAAACCCCCCAAGCCTCATATCAAACTCAATCACACCTGAACCAGATCGCCGGGTCATATGGCTCGATTAACAACTTTGCCAGCGGACACAATAGTAGCTCATCATCTACACTCAAAACAGCAGTACTCCCCCAGAGGCGAACCCCTAAAGACATCTTTCGCTCTTCGGAGAATTTGCCGCTACTGCAGCACGAGGATGACGAGGTGACTGAGTCGCATTCGCAACTGCAGTCTCCCCAACCAAATGTTTTGCCCAAGGAAGCTGGCCCGCAACCAAATCTTCCGTGGCTGGAAGACGCTGATCTGGACCATGACGACCCTATTGTGGCCTTGGCTATTTGGATCAACCTGATCGCGAACGTTATTCTCCTGGCAGGTAAAATTGCCGTCATCATCTCAGTCCCATCCATGTCCGTTCTCGCGGCTCTAGTTGACGCAGTTCTCGATTTGCTGAGTACTGCCATCGTCTGGACTACAACCCGGCTGATATCATCAAGCCAACGGGATCAGCATAACTATCCTGTTGGACGATCACGGTAAGTTTGGTTTTATGCGTTGGGCTCTGTACGGTTTTGTACTCTCACTAATACCATTAGACTTGAACCTCTCGGGGTGCTGGTTTTCTCGGTCATCATGGTAACCTCTTTCTGCCAAGTCAGCCTGGAATGTATCCAGCGACTTGCTGGACCAGACCACCAAGTCCTCCAATTAGGCCTGCCAGCCATCATTATCATGATAACGACTATTGTAATCAAGGGTGGCTGTTGGCTGTGGTGCCGCCTCGTCAAAAATTCAAGTGTCCGAGCCCTGTAAGTCGCGTCCTGTATCAGTTGTTGGTTAGCACCGTTACGTAGACTGACTCCTTATTCTGCACAGAGCTGATGATGCAATTACGGATGTCATATTTAATATTGGCTCCATCTTGTTTCCCCTGGGTACGTCAAAGTTGCTTTCTTTCTAGTTGATGTCTTCTCGGTTTGAGGCTGAATTTACCCACCCTTCTAGTTGGCTTCTATGGCCGAATCTGGTGGCTCGACGCTTCCGGTGGTCTTCTCCTTTCCCTCGTTGTCATCATCATCTGGAGCCGCACCTCGGCTCAACACATCCGCAACCTAACCGGCTTCTCTGCCCAACCTGATGAGCGAAACCTGCTTCTCTATCTCACCATGCGCTTTGCCACCGCCATCCGCCAGATTCAAAACCTGCGCGCGTATCACGCGGGTGACAAGCTCTTCGTGGAGGTGGATATTGTGCTCTCAGCCAACACACCGCTTAAGGATAGCCATGACTTGAGTGAGGTGCTGACCTATTTCCTCGAGTCGGTGCCCATTGTAGACCGGGCGTTTGTTCACGTAGATTACTTGAGCTATAATGCGCCAACGCACATGCTCAAACAACCTGCTTCATGACATGACATGCGCATTTGAACGGGTCCCGCTAATGGAAGAGAGAAAAAAAAAAAAAATAAAAAAAAATAAAATAAAAGGCCCCGTATGACGTGAGATATTTTCGCGATAATTGCTTACTTTGGCATTTTCATGTCACAGGCGTAAAGATTACTTGCTTAGCTGGGCTGATGGTTGTTTTTAGATGTAAAAGACTATTTTGGGTTCTAGGATGACAAAGATAGAAAGCCAATTGCTATTATTTTTCGCGCGCTTAGTGTGAAATGAAAACTACTATCTAGTATATTGGTATTTGGATATTGACTCGCCAAACCTTCCCGTAATCTACCTTTTCTCTCCTCTATACCCTCTCCTTTTTCTCTTTTATTAAGTATTATCAACATAGCTTCTAAACGGGATTCCCTAATGGGAATCAAGAAAGTAAAGTGACCTAACAGGAATTATGAAAAAAGTGACCCATAGATAGCTAGATTTAGCCCGCTCAGTAGGGAATACCGTTGGTAAGCAGCTGGAACTGGTCGTAAATACCAGTGCTGTAACTCGAGTAACTCTTCTTAATAAGGTCCTTCATGAAGTCGGCCGCCTCCCGCTCCGTCTTGTCCATGACGAAGCGGTCCCTAAAGTTCTGCACACTCTCGGGCTTGAAGCACGGCAGGCCGCTGTCCATCATGAGCTGGACGATCTGGCTGAGCTTCTCGCAGTACTGGCGGCTGGCGAGGAAGGCCTTGATGCAGAGCTGCTCAAAGGCCTTGAAGCTCTGGTGGTCCGACGAGCCTCCCATGACGGCCATCATTTCGCTCGTGAGCTTGAAGGGCGCGCGCTCGAACTTTATGCCGCCGGGGGCGATGTCGAAGCAGAAGCCAAAGTCGATATGGAGGATGTGCCCGGCGTCGTCGATCATGATGTTGCCGTTGTGGCGATCCTTGAACTGGAGCAGGAATGAAATGACAGAGTAGGCGGCCATGGACTTGACAAAGTTGGCGCGGGCTTGTTGGAAGCGGAGGGAGTCCTCGTTGCCGTATTTGGAGACAAAGTAGTCGTAAAGTCCGTTAACGGCCTCACGACCAAGCATATCTCGCGAGATTGAGTTGGGCAACACCTCAATGACACCACAACCTGGGGCCGTCGCAGTAACGTGGTTCGGGAACACGAAAACCTCAAGGCCGACGTTGTGGAAGATGCCTCGGAAGGCAGAAATCATCTGCAGCGCCAGCACGTCCTGTCTGCAATCGTCTCCGACCTTGAAGATACAGGACTGCCATATCTCGACTGTGTTGTCCTCGTGCTCCTTGCCTTCTCCCCCTCCACTTCCCTCTAGCAGTTGATTCTCTTGCTCGAGTCCGCCCTTGTGCTTTTTGATGCGGAAAGTTGCCATGTAAGGAGCTTTGGCGTGACTCTGCAGAGGCTTTCCAGATTTGCGATCAATGCCAATGACGATGCCGTCTGCATCGATGGGAAGATAGACGCCAACATCAACCTTGATCTTTCGAAGTTCTTCCTCAATCTTCTGCTTCTTCTCCGGCTTTGGCCGTTTGATGTATGGCTTCAATTTACCCGAAATGCTAGTGACTTCATCAAAGAAGGCAAACTCTCGGTGGTAAAAGTCTCTGTCTTCGGGGGAGAAGCTGTCCACCATCTTGGTCATGATGGAGTCAAGAGTTGGTTTGATGGCATCGGGGATCTCGCCGTCGTTATCTTTGTACGCGTTGGCTTTCATATTCCAAATAATCTGGTGAGCAAAGTGTTGGGAAAATTGGGCAGTCTCAAGGATATATCGTTCCATATATCCGAGTGTGTCATAACGCAGTGTCTGCACAATCTGAGGCACGTAAAAGAAGGTAATATCCACCGAATGGCTCTCCAGAGCTCGCATAGCGTACTGGATGAGCAAAGGGTGATCTCTATATGCTGGCAAGAAGAGAGTGACAGCGGTGAGAGGATTGATCGGCTCCCAGAACAAGAGATACTAGAAATTCGCGTTAGAGAATACTTTGGTTGCCTAATATACAGGCTGACGAGTTAGGGGCGAGGAGAAATTACCTTGAGTTGTGAAGTGACATCTTCAGGTAGATGTCCACCGAGCATGAGAGGAATAGCTTCGGGTTCAGATATGGCCTTTTCTGGCATCGCAAGAACCAGTGATCTAATCTCGCGAGCCAAGCGAGGGTAGTGAAACCTCGTTGCTAGTTCAATGGCGATAGCGGGATCTTGGAACCAGGCCGTAGGAATCAGTGGCAGAAGAGCAGCCTCCGTCGCTGCTTTCGAAGGGTTGTGATGGAGCGTCAGGTGAGCGTGATGCTGGGTCACAGGGCTTGTCCATACTGCCAGGCGCGATTGCTCGTTTTCCAACAGCAGTTGCAGAAGCTGTTCATTGGAACGCAGCGAGTTAACGCCGCTCGTATTAGCACCGATGGGCGCAACAACTTTCATGGCGGCGAGGACGTCCGAGATGAGGCGAAACTCAGTCTTCAGTTGTACGAGATTGCTACCAAAGGACCACCTGGGAGAATTCCTGAACCAGGAGAGGCCTGCTGATAGAATCTTGCCCTTGAGACGAAACTGGGCTGTAGCGTTAATGATAGTGCTCCATCGTAAAACGTGTAGGCCAAAGAGGACAATCTGTAGACGTAATTCTCTCGCCAGGGGGTGAGACGCGCAGTCCTTAACGGCGTCCAAAGTCAAGTCAAGCATGCGAATAAAGATTCTCTGGATATCAGGACAGCCAAGTCTGGTGGCGTTGAAGTGGCTGCTGAAAAACTGCAGCAGGCGAGCGTGAGGAGACAAAATGTCATGTACCAATTGCCGCCGCTTTGCCAGCATTTCCAGCTCGCTTGGCGCGAACTCTTCCTTGAGGAAGAAAGGGTCAGGGTGATTCAGGGCAGGATGAAACAAGCCGACCTTGCGAGAAATGCTTAACTCCCACTGCTGGGCAATAGAATTAAGAAGTTTGGGCTCCAGCTGCGGGTTTTCGTTCATTACACCAAGCCACAGCGAGACGCCCAGCTTGATCGACTGCTTTGTGAACAGGGCGAAGGGAATGTTCACTAGGTAGCGAGCAACAGCTGATTCATCTTTTCCACCGCGGCATAAAAGGGCAGCTGCTCGTCTGAGGATCTCGCGTACCTCGTTCAAAGAAGTAGACTTTTTGCTCAAAATCCGTGCCTCGATATGAGCCAAAGCGGTGGCCGCATTAGCACTCTCTATCACTGTGGACTGAACAAACGACGACCGTCGGTTCAGGTTCATAAAGGTTATCAACTCAGACCCGCGATCTGGAAGTGTTTCGCCGTAGCGGTATTCTTGACGAGTAGTATACTGAGCGATTAAATCAGAGGCTGTGTTGAGAGCAGTGTCTCCGACACGGTCGAGAGATTGCAGCCTGCTATCCGTTGAAGGAATGATGGACCCAACTTCCAGGGCGAAAGATCGGCCAAGAGAAACATGACCGTATGCACCATCGTCTTCAAATTCCGACAAGTATGTCTGGAGAAGGCCCTTCACATCTAACGGCGCCAGATTGATAGCAGCGGTGACCCACGCCTTGGCCTTGCGGTTAAGGATGTCCAGGGTCCAGCGACGGAAATCATAGTCATCGGATAGCTCGAGTGTCACATCACCAAGCTTGGAAGTAAATATCGAACGTGGTGTGTAGATATCAGTCTCGGCCTCAAGACAACTTGTCCACAAGAGAGAGAGGAGCTCTAGTAAAGCGAACAGAGAAGTTCTGTGGCACAAGGCCGAAGGAACATCCCTGATGATACGGTCTGCGCAAGCAAATGCAGCCTGCTGGACACGCTCGATGCGATGGCAGCAGTTACAGAAGATGGAAACAAGCTGTGTAGCGGCGTATTGGGAGGAGAAGCTCGGGTCAATGCCCGCGAGTGTCTTTCTCAAATACTTGTCCACGACAGCCGCAGCGATGCCCTCCATAGTGCTGCTCACATCGCCCTTTCGCATGGCAGGCTCCAAAAAGTAGGTCAATGCCTTGGTGCAATCGCCTGCGTCCGCCCGGAGACTCTCAACCAGGTAAGCGGCTTGAAGGAAGATAACCTTTCGGTAGCTAAGGCTCTTAATGTCAGCTGCCTTTGATGGTACGAGCTCGCTAAGAAGCTTCTTCTGCATTGCCTCTCGTTCGTTACTATGTCCTCGTCTCAGCACAGTATTAAGCTCAATGTCACTCTCAACCTGCTCGCTACGCTGGCTCGCTACCAAGGCGGGAGAGTGCACGGCAATCATGCGAAGTTCATCGATGTGCTTCTTGCCATGCTCGGTGGTTGTCATAAAGCCATGTACAACAATGTTGAACCATGCATCTCTAAGGAGAGCATTGGATTCATCACTCGTCAGTGGCTCTGAGGCAAGATCGTTGCTGGCCATGAACACGGCCAGAGGGTGAAGCAGTTCCCCGATCTCTTGAGCAGCTAGCTGCACGTCCGAGTCTTTGGTTTGGCCAGACGCGTGAGCATCGCCTAGGGAAATGATGCTATCAAGCAAATGTTCCCAATAGATGTCGAACAAGGGGGAATCCCGACGCAAACGAGCGGAGATGTGCGCACGAGCTCTCCTCACCGAACCCAAGAGGAAGTCCTTTTTCTCTACTACGCCGATATGGCATATCCTCGAGTACAATTTGAGGAGCGAGCGGAACTCCAATTGGCCTCCACTAAGTGCCAATGTAGCTGCACCAGCTATAACCTGGGTATCAACGCTGACGTTGACCTTGTCCAATTTCTGCAGAAGCATGGACTGTGCAAGAGCCGTAATCTTTTCATCGTCACATGCTGCCGCAATGCCGCATATCGCCTGAACAACATTGCCGTAAATTATGGCCGTCTCTTCCTCGCCGTTCATCTGAAGAGAAATGGCGCTTCCGGTAGAGTGTCTGTTGACATAAACAGGGGCCAGGTTTGCTTCGCCAGCGGTGCCATTAGCTTGTAAGCCAGTAATAGTTCCATCGGAGCCCGGGCTTAGCACATTGCCCAAGGTATAGAGAGTGCTGATGACTGCATCTTTGGAGAGCAGCCTCAGAACATATGCTAAACTCTTTGACGCCACTCCAACGGTGTTACCTTGAGGCACGGTCTGAACAAGAAACCGTGGAAGTACGCGGCTGACGGTCGAAGAAAACGAGGGCGCTATACGGCAGCTTAGAGCCAGACACTGTAGAACAGTAGATGCCAAAGTTTCGTCAGTCATCTGCATAGGGTCTTCCAGTGCCTCCTGGAGCCAAGTGGTGAGGATATCCGCATCCGCAATCTCTTCATTAAGCAGAGCACAGTTCAGATACGTGATCATGGCAGCGGACTTGACTGCAAAGGCAAGCTGTTGCTGAGAGTGTGCTCCAAGTCGCACAAAGTCGGCACCCGCCTCAATGTAATGCATCTGCTCTATCGCAAGACTAGTATATGTCTCGATAGACGGGGTATCGACCACTATATCACCAGAGTTCAGATTGCCGTCTTTCGACATGAGGATGTCCAAGATGTGTGTAGTCCGAAGGCGTGTTCCATCTGCAACCATCAAGGAGCTGCTCGCCAGCACCAGCCACATAAAACTGCGTTGCAGCAGCATTGCTCCAAGAGGTCTCCCCGAGGCAGCATAATGACGCAGATGCCTCTTCCACTCCTTCACGTCCCGATCTTGGCTGAGGGAGTTACGGATGGTAGAGATGGCAGTCTCAACTGCAACCAGGAATGGTTCTGAGAGAAGCTGACGAATCTTTTGTATAAGGAATAATCGGCCGTCCACTCTCCAGAAATCTGCCTGGGCAGACATGGCATCGAGGAAACCAACGAGAGCCAGCGCAATGGTCGCGGTCCGGATCGCGTCGTCCAGATGGGGGTTCTCAGGATCGCCGACGTGTGGCGAGACGACATTTTCAGCCACCTTATTACAATCGTTGGCGAAGTGCCAGATGCCATTGGAGATGTCGTCGTGAAGTTCGTGGTAGTTGTTCCCAAGCGACAATAGGGCAGCCGTAACGTGGAAGGCCAGCGACTCCGTCGGGGATGGCTCGATCTTGCGAAAGAAGGGCGATGACACAAAAACTTGGGTATGGATGTCGAGTATGTAAGGGATCAATCGATAAGAGAGCTTCTGAGCACTTTGGCTGGATTGGATGTTCGGCGCGGTCTTGCATAAGGCGAGGAGGACTTCAAACTCGCGAATTGACTAAGAAAAAAGGTTAAGTAGTTAGCTTTTTGGCAATTTCACATGTAAGCCAATAGAGGCGAGAGTTTGCTGACCATGGGGACTCTTCCCAGAGAGCCATTCGGCTTTGAGTTATGCCCGGCCTGGCCATGTTCGCCTCCTCTTGCTCCTGAATGGCACGCTTTGCACAGTCGGTCGAGATCTGATTTCTCAAATGAAGTCGCGGGGCCCGTCGCCGAGAGCGAAGCTATCTTCTCCAGCGCTCGCGCGCGAGTGTCGCGCGTCATGGTCGCAATCGCAATGTATACAGTTCTCTTAAAGCACAGTTAGTTGGTAGCAAAGCTCATACAGAGCTACGCAGATGGTTTTCTGCGACCCTTAAGTCGAGATTATCGACCAACGCGAAATGATGATCCTTCTGCCGCCTTGTAAGGGGGTGGTCACTGATTGTAGGTAATCTGGCGGCTTAGTCATCCAAGCTACCCCCCAGTCTTGGCCTAGCAAGGCTCCCACTTGACGCGCATCTGTTGCGATATAGCATCAGAAGCAACGTCAAGGCATCATTTGAAGCTATCAACCACTCCCCTCGTCAACGAAGCTGCCAAAAATCATCACCAAACATCCGCAACGATGGCCGCAATGTTCAGCCAGAACCCGCTCATGAACGGGCCCAACTATTCCTTCTCAGATGCACCCAAGACGGCTCATGGAGAGCCTCGACAGCACCGCTTCAATCCGTAAGCTACCCCGGCTCCCTTGGTTGCTTGTTTGCAGTGCATTAACCATACCTTCAGCTACTCCGACAATGGTGGCTCTACGCTTGCCATCTCAGGTGCCGACTTTACCATCATGGCCGGCGATACTCGTCACACCAGCGGCTACAGCATCAACTCCCGAATGGCCCCCAAGGTCTTCAAGATTGGCGGCACTACTGCTACCCAGGAAGACGCTACCATCGTTTTATCCGTCTGTGGATTCGCTGCCGATGGTGAGGCTCTGCGTGATCGCCTGGACACTGTCTGCAAGATTTACCGCTACCGACATGGCAAGCCAATGACGCTCAACGCCTGTGCCAAGCGCCTATCGACTATTCTCTACCAGAAGCGATTCTTCCCATACTACACACATGCCATGCTTGGTGGTCTTGATGAGGAGGGCAAGGGTGCGGTATACTCCTACGACCCGGTTGGAAGCTACGAGAGAGAGCAATGCCGAGCTGGAGGTGCTGCGGGCAGCTTGATCATGCCGTTCCTGGACAACCAGGTCAACTTCAAGAACCAGTACATCCCCGGAAGTGGCGAGGGCCATGCTCTGAAGGAGAGGGAGCGTCACCCCTTGACACGGCCACAGGTTGAGACTCTTGTCAAGGACGCCTTTGACGGTGCTGTGGAGCGTCACATTGAGGTCGGCGATACTCTGCAGATGCTGATCATCACAAAAGAGGGAATTGAGGAGGTATTCCTGCCTCTGAAGAAGGACTAGATATGAATTGGGTTTGCTCTTTCTGGAATGCGTAACGATGTATAATAGCCGTTCAAAACGAACGCCAAAGAAGCGATAATTTGGACGCACCCCTGGACTCTCCCCCGCGTGACCACGATTCCCTTATCAAGCTCCGCTCCAGGATGCTCGTGTGTATGTACTCGTAGCCACACAACCACGATGACACCACCCACACATCTAGATCTACCTGTACCTTGTACTGCTGTGCTGTAGAATCAAAGGCGGTGTAAAGAGGAATAGTTTGCAGCAACGGGCTTGTAGAACTTGCAACCCTTCGGGCTCCACATCCATCATTTTTTCTTGCCTTCATTGTGAGCTCTTAGTGGCCGTGAGTGCTTGCTTTGCAGCTCCACTGAAAGCCCGATCAGCGAAAGGCGGAGACAGGGCGGCCATCTACAGCAATTGTTCCGTATAGGAAATGCTGTGGTTGGGTGGCCGGCCTTGGCAAGAGAGCCAATCCCGGAGAAGATGTGCTGCAGCTGAGCTGATTTCGGCGGCCTCAACAAATATGTCACATTTTTTCTTTCTTTTTTTTTTTACGAGGGCGAGGTCGAAAAGACCGGTTCGGACAGACGGAGATGTTTAAGACCGTTGACTTTCACGTGATGGCGAGAATAACACCGAGATGTTGTCTTGATGCCCCTCCATAGCTGGGTATTTTCGGCTTTCAACTTTTGGTGTAGTTCAAATCCTTGAGGTTATTCACAGTAGAAGTGGCGTGGAATTCGGAATTAGGGGTTATCCATTTGACAGGGTAAGATTGGACCTTGTTCCTGTCCGGTATTTGTGATAGCCTGTGTACTTGTTGTTATTGGCTTTGCCTTTTCTTGGGGTGGCAAAAACACATGTTGTTTTGAAATCCTTGAAGCCGTTGGTATCCTGTATGACAGGTATGAAATAGGAATCATAGTTCTACTGAGTCAGAATAATCTCGGGTAAGGCTGATTGATAGGCAAAACTGCAAATTCCAAGCTAATAGACGGAATACTACAGTAAAAGCAACATTCTCCTTGTTGGGACGTCAATGCTGTGGGGTTGTAATGCCATTGGTGTGGCTGCATACTACCTGAAATTAATTATCTGGTGTGGTAGTGGTGGTGGTGGTGTTGTGCATAATCTTGCTTTGTACTGTAGACACTATTAATAGGGGAGAGCGAAGCACAGCCTCGAGGAACAGTTTACAGCATGGCGTTGAGAGGAAACACTTCCCCTCTAGGCCGCACAAGATTTTCTACAGGGGGTATACGAGTGTGTTTTGCCTTATCTATGCACTGTACTTGGCTTCAAAAGCTGTGTAGACGGCAGTGGAAGCAACCTTTGCTAAAGCCTTACAGCGAAATATCCATTTGATCGTTGCATCCATTTCTATTGCCCGACGCTACGCCGTATCAGATCACTACAAGTAGGTAATTAGATAAGCCCGGATGAACCCACGGCTGTGACAGCCCTGACGAGCTGAAACCGTCTCGCTGTAGAAACAAGGCCATGGACAATCCGCATCAAAGACGCATCTCGCTGCCTGGCCTTTTGCATTGGACCTAACGGCAAAGAGCAAGGATCCAGCCCTACAACGAATACGTGGCAAGCAGCAAACGTCGACCTCAACCACGTGGTGAGAGCTCTCTGGGCAGCTCTGGCGGGCGGCTCACCAAAGACTGCGCGTGCGGCGGCGGATCCCATTCCCCATCTCCCTAAGGCCAGCAGAAGGGCCAGATCAAATGGCGGGGAATCCCCTCTTGATTCCGCAAGATGCCATTGAGCCCCCTCTGGCGCAATTTTTGGACGCCGAGCACAGGGAGGCTCGGGAGGCCAAGGCCGCGGCGGCTATTCAACCTGATATGCACGTATATCCATGGATTTGCAGCTTGTGCACCCGTTATCCCAGCATCGCAGTCGTAAGGCGCAGCAGATGATGGTCCAATAGAAGTCATGCATCGATGGATGATTTGGCACTAAGCGCATGGAGTAGGGATGAACGTCGGAAAGTAGGGATGAAGAGATTTTGCCGACATTATCATTTACTGGGCGCATATAGTGTGACCGTAGCGAGGAGTCGAGCTGGCCATGCAGCCATCGTGGCGTGAAAGATGGGTATAGCGCCCCCGAAGCTCTCCTCACAGCGCCTCCCGAGCCTGGGCCTGGGCCTGGACCGGACCTGGGCCTGAATCTTTAGACGTCGTTCCTGAGATGCTCATATCCTCATCCGCACACGATTATCACCACGATCCACCGTTCATGCCTACACGCTGCGAATCGCATCTCTTCTCTTGGGCCGCGCGTTTTTGAATGTTGATCGGTGCCGGATGGAACTAGAGCTGCGAACACTTTGCCACCAGGGCAACTGGGGTACATTGCCAGCTGAGCGTGGGCCGAGGTCGAATGTTCAGAGTATTAATGCCGAGCGCGAGAGATGAGCTGTCGATCTAAACGTTGGAATTTTTTGATCAAGGCGAGGCTGTCTATGAAGGAGTTATGAAGAGCACCTGGAACTCAGCATTAGCTCAGCTTGTGACGAGGGCCATTGAGCATCCTGGCGTACTCGAACACGGCCCATTGAGGGCCGAGGCGTGTCGAGAGACCCCCGGCGATGCGGAGGATCAGACACGATCCTCTCCATCGGCCATGGATCTTGCAATTGGTGGCGTGACATGACGGAGACGGAGCCGCTTCAGCTCCATCCGGGCCCTGATGTCGGTCTTTGACCTCGACGCAGACGCAATTGAAGCCGCAGGAGAGCAGGAGAGAAGACGAAGCAACGACTGGAAACAACAAACAAGCTGCCTACGTCACACGATGCGGGGGAGTTGATATTTTGACAGACATTTCTCCGTAGCATTTGACTGCAAGTAGAAGCAAGGCAAGCAGGTTTGCCCAGGAGCATGTCGTCATCTTGAATAGAGTGCGCGAAGCAATCATTCCCAAGCCAGGCAAGATCGGCGCCCTTGCAGCAGACAGCTGGATAAGCGTCGCGATAGCGGTTGGCAGCCCTGCAAATTTCGTACTCAGATGCAGCAACGCAGTCATGCGCAGCCGCTAATGCACACAAAAACCGACTGGCCGTTGAGACATGCAGCCCTGGCCTGGGAAGAATTGACGGCTTCAATGATTTTGACTTTGCCTTTACTGCATACAGCACAGCACCTAGTTCTATCTACGTCTACTACCCAGAACCTAGTTCTACCTGCCACCCAAGTGCGCGCGCCCATGATGGGAATTACGGAGCATGGACGCCCATGGAATCCATCCCACAGGCCCGAGTGCCGGCGTGGCTTCGAGTATTCCGGAGCAACCTGTCCGCCAAGGTTCGTCAAGGTACGAAGCGTGATGCCAGTTCAGGAGTAGCGTCCTGACCAATGACCAAGAAGGTACTGCTAAAGCACATACAGCAGCACGTTCCTGGATGTTGGACGTTGGGTGTGGATATGGCTTGTACCAGTATGGAGATGGATAGGTACGGTCGGTACGGGCTTGGGCTGCGCTACTCGGCCGGCCGTGGGCAGAATTAAACGAGGGGTCAAGGTTTGGCGAGAACCTGCTTTTTGGCTCTGTCCACTTTTGTGCCTCTGACTTCATAGCCAGGGTCCAAGTCCAAGGGTCCAAGCCAGGGTGGCGGTGTTCGCGGGGAAGCGCCTCAAGGGAAGCAAGCCCTCTTGTGGCCTCGGAGGAATTGCCGACGGTCGTGTCATGTCGAGCATACTGTACTTGCACATGGCTTGGCTGGTCTACGACTGGTCTACGATCGGCTGGAGAAGACGGACGAACTGGAATCTTCTCCTAGACGACTCCAGCAGCGGCCCGCGACGCAAAAGACGGAAGGGGGGAGACGGGCTCAATGGTCGGTGTATGGGGAACTGCGTGAAATTCGATGTTCACTGCATCGAAAAGCCGGTGTTTCCCCATCCCCCATCGTCAATTGAGGCAGCTGGGACCAATGCCGTGGCGTGTGTGACCAGCAAGGCGGTCGATTAAGGAATTTTTAGGTCGCGGGATGGGCTTCGCACCCTTGCGTTAAGGAGGCTTGGCTACTAAAGGACGTGGTGGGTGGGCCGGGAGACGCAGAGATGGAAAGTGATCGACAGATTCCATGGACCTCGAACCAGCAACTTGCCACGGCTAGCTGTCTGCAAGCTTCAACTCTTACAGCAGTCATTGAATGCCGATCATGCTGATTCGGACTCTGGGCGCCCTCTGAAGCTCTAGCGGATGCGGGAGCCGTTGGCTTTACGAGGCAGCGAGTTGGCACGGAGTTCAGAGGGCTGGGCCTTGCTGGGGAAGTTGGAAGTGGGCTGCATCGTTAGCCCTGTCTTGCGCATGCATATCCATGGCTCGTGATCCATGATGGGATAAGAAAGAGGGAGAAGGACGAAGAAAACGAGTTTGCCATTTTTGAAGCTATTCCGCACGTCAGCCACAGCCCGTCCACGAGGGATAGGCCTTGCCGATCAGAGCCACAATCACGCTATATGGGCAAACTTCTTCCATCTGTGGATGCCAACGGGGCTCTCGTTTCATACATGTATCCATAAGCGCATCGGAGTTCAGTGGCTTTGATGGCTAATTGCCATGGAACAAGTGGCGCGCCATTTGCTGGGGGGGAAAACCGAGGCTTGCGAGTGCCATGGCATTCAGATTCATCCAAGAAAGTTGATCTATCAAGTTGGTTTACCTTTTTTAGACCGACCGGGAGCCACTCGGTGAAGCCGTTTGGCTGCAAGTCAGCTGCCCGGGAACTGCTCCCCCGGCTTTTGAATCTGTCTGCCTATACAATGAATTGTTGGCAACCGAAAGCCCCGAAAATAGTTGAACACGTAGCCATGGTCCTGGGTGGTGTGAAGATGCTTACGACGTCAAACTGGTGGCATTACACACGATGTGGATTGAAATGTTGGATTGAGGCTAGCGGCCAGTGTGATGAAGCAGAAATCACTTCCACTGACGGCGGAGTGATGCTTTTCGTCTCGCCCATCTACTATGGCTAGCTACGGATCGTGACATAGCTCCGTGGTGGCGAACAAGGAAAAGCCACATGTGGTTCCCGGTTCCCGGTTTGTTTTAACCTCGTGTGACTGAGGCGTCTGATTTCGCAATGGCTGCCCACACACCCGCCACATTTTCAGATGTTAGTTCCAGGGCTCGAGTTAGCAGCTGACTGACACCGAGCTCTGCGTCCAAGCTTGTGCCTGTATGGAGTATGTACAGACGTTCTGCTTCTGGATATCCAGTGGCGACCTTGCTTGTCTTGCTCCCCTGCTGGGTTTCTTGCGGGCTCCATTCTCCATGGCCTAGCTCCATCCTTGTCCACACGCCCCCAAGCGCCCTTTCTCCCATCGTGGCTGGGATGGGCGTCTCCTGACGGCTGCTAATGCCGTACAGGTTATGCCGTCTTCGAGGTCTTGCCCTGCTTTTGTGGACAGGGCAATTGTTCATTATGACTGGATAGCAAAGCTACAATATCCAGTTATTAGCACATGCAGATGGTCGCTTGTCAGGCCCAACCAAACGCCACCTTGGTTTGACACTCCATATCCATAACAAGAATTCATGCAGATAAGCCACTTAGGTTGCTCCTCGTCCCTGCTGACGAAGCCGCGAAGATTTGCACCGGTAATGTTGGCAGCTCTGGTAGCCTTGGCTCTATGTTTAGTATGACCAGGGGCTACGCAAATCTCCGCTTCCACAATTCGATTTGGTCCAGACATCGAGCACCTAGGTAGGGTTGTCCAAGTTGGTACTTGGTACGTCTGAATTCTCTACAGCATCCCGTCCGTGCTTCGTGTTCTGCTTGTACTTTCAACCTAGCCACACTGTGCCCCGGAGCCTGTGATACCGCGAGTCGCTCCATTGCGGCCGTATCTTCAGCCACAAAGGCAGCTTTCAGGCTTCGAGATTGGAAACAAGCAAGAAAGTTTCTTCGGATCAGGCACAGTGTTTGCAATTAGCATTTGCGAATACCTCGAGAGACTTCCTCCAAGTACCTCACATAGCCTTGGCCCCGGCAGAAACAAATCGGCAACCGTAGCTTCTCGAGCCTGGAAATCGCCCTGTCATCTTCCTCGATTCGTCGCCCCCCAGCCCAGGCATAACCGGATCGTCGCCGCCGGCCCTGTATATTTAGCTGTACAGAGATTGGCCTAGATCTTTTCAAACTTTGATCTTCATTGAGCTCGACAAATATCCACGCCCACTCCTTGGGGTGACTTGCAAGGCTGCAGCTCTAGACGCCCTCGCCTCCTTTGCCGCCGGACCCATCGTTCACCTACTACTCAATCGCTGCCTTGACTGGTGAGTGGTGAATCCCAGAGCTCAGCCGCTGCTCACCGACAGGGTGTTGCAATTTTAGCACTGACTTGTCGTGCAATGTTCCGCAGGTGTGGACAGCAAAGGGTGTGAAACGAACAATTAGCTCCGCTGTCCCTTTTATTTTTTTTTTCAATTCAAAGCCACGACCTACCTGGGCACCTGAGCCGCCGCCAAAAGATTGCCTGTACGTACTTTTCGTACATGGGACGTGAATTTGACCCGGTTCTCTGGCACGATCTGATGTGGTTAGTGGCCGTTGGTTTTCTTGGGTCTCGAATCAATCGCCCGTCATCGATTGTCTAGGCCAACAAACCTGGTCTTTCTTCTAGAAAGAGCCGACATCTTGGTTCTATATTGCTCTTCAGTTCAGTGGCGTTGAGCTGCTGCCCGTCGTCACTATATTTCTCTGTTGCGGAGGTGGATTCTCCCAGGAGGAGCTGCCGGCTTTGTGGCTGTCCCTGTTCAACTCGTGCATTGTCTCGCCAAAAGGCCCCCATAGGGTATTATCACCCCTGCTACAGGCACATTTCTCTTATTGCAGTGCCATTGGGTGCATTATCCGAGTCACTGCTTTCCCCAGACCGGGCTGACCCTTCCTTGTCGCTCCGCCCCGGAGGCAAATCGTGTCTTCCTGCACCCCTGAGGCCAATTAGCATTGGTTCACGTCACCTGAACGGTCACAAGCTAGAGAGTATCAACGCCTAATACTTGCACTCTATCACTGGAGAAGGAGTCTTCGTTGCCACAGTCTTGAGATTCAGAATAGTGGCACAGGCGTCTCCTCTTCAGTAGGCGCGATACCTCGTCAACAAAACATTTGTGGCAAACGTTGGGCTCAATCATTCCAGAGTATGCAAAGACACAGCTCCTTGCATATGGAAAAGTCGGACCTTATCAGCAATTGCGGTTTGACTAGATAATTTGAGCTGGACGACGATTATTCAGCCCACACTCTCCGCCACACGACTCTTTTCAAGACCCCTTGTAATCGGCTGCACCAAAGCAAAACACTTTATCTAGCGGGCCGAGTACCTAGCACGTCAAAGAACCTAGATTCCAGCTCAGATTCAAATTTTCGATGGGCGACGTCTCAGTCCCTCCCGACTCTGGGACGGGCAAGGTCGAGCCCGTCCTGCCGGAAGCGACTGCCAAGGGGCTTGTAATGCCTCAAAATCTAGACCACGAGAGGGTGCCTTCTGGGCCCGACGGCCTCCCAGGTCTACCCAACAACGCGGCAAACTTACAGTATACATCGGCTCCCGCTTCGACATTCCCTAACCGCCAAGGCCCATACAACATGACGCCGTTGGCGAGTGCCCTACCTCAGGACAACTATCACCATGGCCAATACCAGCGAGGGGTTCAACCAAGATACACTGCCGGGCTGTCACCGCCCATGGCCCAGCACATGCCACCGATCCCTCAGTACACCGGACCTTCGCAGATGCCCATGGTGCACCAGGGCTACTACGTACAACCGGCTCAACACATGTCCCCATACTATGGCGGCGGCCATCTACCTGTCAACCAGGTTGGCTCGACAATGCTACAGAGACAAAACGTGGCATACTATTCAACGCCATTAGCCATGGGGCACCCGATCACTCAGTATTATTATCATCAGACCGCTCCTTATCCTATGCAGTATCCCAGCGTACAGCCTGTTGTCCCTCCAGGCCGGCAACAGCATCTAGCAGAAGTTGGCCAACAAGCATCAACGGGAGCCTTAATCCATAACCCGCCTCCAAACAGTCCACCTCCATCCTTTCCAACTGAGAAACTGACTCGGGGTATTTCTCACCACTTCCCTCTCCCTCTCCTTCTCTTTTAGGTCAATAAGCACAAAGCTAAGGTTCCCAGTAAAACCTGACGAGCAGAAAAACTCTGTTCGAGGCTCGACGCGTAAACCTCGACAAACCGGTATACCCCCCCCTTCCCTATTCTTACTTTGTTCTTTCCATCTCTTCTTTTGTCTTTCCTTTTCCTTGACAGTAGAAAGTTAACACGTGCCTTTGTTTCAGGAAATGCCGTCTGGATCGGAAATCTCCCACCCCAAACCGACTTAATGAGCCTCGTACGCCATGTTTCGAAGGAGACAGCAGGACTCGAATCTCTCTTCCTGATTGCAAAGAGCAACTGTGCCTTTGCTAATTTCAAAGATGAAGCCTCTTGCATCACTGCTCAACTTAAACTGCACGAATCTAGATTCCAATCGGTTCGTCTTGTCAGCAGGCTACGAAGGAATGAAATCGATGGCAATGCTGGCCACTCTCCGCCAACAGGGCCGGCGTCAGGCCCAGCCAACTTTCCTCAACCGATCTATCCGGCTAGAAGTAAAACTGCCGTCAAAATCGAAGATGGAAACTCGACTGCAACTACCGATCACGCGGATAAGCCGACATCTACCCCATCAGAGGGAGCACTCAAATACCATGATAGATTTTTTATTTTGAAAAGTTTGACAGTTGATGACCTTGAGCTTAGTGTACGAACGGGAATTTGGGCAACACAATCTCATAACGAAGAAACATTGAATGGTGCATTCAGGGTAAGAGATCTAAGTCATCACATTAGAGAGTTGTTGTTTCATTGGCTAACATGTTTAAGCAATGCAACAACGTATATTTAATATTTTCAGCCAACAAATCTGGCGAGTACTTTGGATATGCACGAATGGCTTCCGAGTTTAGCCCATCCCTTGATTCGACCGTTCAATTTGCACCCGTACCACGATCGACGAACGATGTAGAGTTGCCGAAAGAGGTCCTCACGGACGCGACCGAATACGTTCCCAAAGGCAGAATCCTTCATGATCCAAGCAGAGGAACAATCTTTTGGGAGATATATCAAGATGATTCTGAAAAGACCCTCGATAATGAAGCTGGCGGCTTGAACGGAACAGATGGTGTTGTCAACGAAGAGGAGGAAGAGAAAGCCTGGGGGAAGCCTTTCCGAGTCGAGTGGCTATCAACATCTCGTCTCCCCTTTCACAGGATTCGTGGGTTACGAAACCCCTGGAATTCCAACAGAGAGGTCAAGATTGCGCGAGACGGCACTGAGATAGAGCCTTCTATCGGCCAAAGGCTTATTGGTCTTTTCAATACTGGCCAAGGTGCTGGATCTTCGGGAAACGCGAGACCCCCCGGTGGCACGATGTCACGATATCAACAAATGGGACCATATGCACCATAGCCTGGTCTCACCCATGGCATCATATTTCTCTGTTGTCTGGTATGCTGGCTTCTTACTCTTGCTATTGCTATTGCTCTCCTTCTTTAATGCCCTGGTTCTTTCTGGGGAAAGTTGGGAAAGTCTTTGCCTTGTATTTTAGATCCAAAGTTCCTGGATTGACGACTACATGATGATGGAGACGATGCTACGAATATCAGGTCAACGGAAAGGGACAGGCGGCTAGGAACATCTATAGGTGGTTTTTCTCAAGGCAACCTTATTTTTGTAATGCTATATGCATGGATAATTCTATCTTCAAATTGTCTTTACCTTTACTAAACTATCACTTTGGCTGTGTTCTGCTCTTGTGATTTGCATGGCCACCGTAGAGGAACAAAGCTCCGGCAGTAGAGCTAAGTGCTTGTGGCAAAAAGACTGCCCTTGTCCAATACCGCAGCTATAGTGGAGAAGAATACAGCTCCCCATGAAGGATGATCTTTGATTTACAAAATGTCCTATTTGGTGAACATTTATTTGAACGCTGAACAAGTAGTGGATATGGGTCAGCTTTGGATGGACGTCATTCGTTTTAGTAAATGTGGCTGTTTGCCCTGTATAAAGTCGACTCTATGCATGGGTACGTATTAAAAGAGCATAATACAGCATACAAAGATGTGATGTGCAAGTTTCGATTAGGGACGGCTGGTGACTAGACAACAGACAGTGGATGCTTCTCCGTATATTTCCAACTTCTTTACAGAATTATCCCCATTGATGACGCATGATAATCAATTCATCAATGGCATTTGTGTTTCTGAATCCTCATGAATTCCTGGCAATTTGAGAGCCTAACCTGGAAGAAGTCAATTGGGCGGTGGCTTGATGTGGCTGGATTGCGTAGGTGGCGCCTGAGCCACAGTTCGCCCCCCTCTCAGGGTTCCTTGGAAAGCCACAATGACGCATGAGGAGAGGCTTCAGGAACGGGATGATGTGAATAGAACGTCCAGTGTGAACTCTATAGTCTTGTTTCTATTAATGAATTATGATGCAGATAATGTATTGTTTTGTAGATGCAAATATATTTTTGGTAATGCGATTTTTTTTTTCTGCTATAGGGAGAAACGTTGGCAGGTGTAATTCGTTGCTGGTACTGCTTACTTAGTACCTGAGTGGAATCTTCTAGTGCCTGCTGGAAGAAGCTCGCAGTCGCCACGATTAGGTAGCCCAGACAGTGACATGTCCAGCTTGTAAGCAGCATTATGAAGCACCGCGCATTCATTTCTCTGATATGGTAGATGCTAGTAGATTCGCTCGCATTCTTAGAATATCTCGTTCGTAATCTGCCTGCCTGATTCTGTAGTCAATTGAAGTGATGCAATCAACTATAAAGTACACCATGAAGTCAAGCAGAAGTGAAATTCCCTTCCTCATCAGAACACCACTCAGATACACAGCAAACACCCAAGCAACAACAAAAGCAAAGCACTCCAGCAACACACATCTACCCACCTCACGACAACATCAAGCAACCTGACAACTTCTTCACAACTCCACAAACAACAACACTCAACAATCACAATGGCTTTCTTCCCTCGCACCTTCTACCACCCCACCGAGGCCTCTTTCACGCCTCTCTTCCGCCTCCTTGACGACTTTGACAGCTACAGCCGACAGAGTGGCAAAAGCTGCAATGTCCGCCGCCAGCAAGTTCCCCAGTGGCAGCCCAAGTTTGACGTGCGCGAGACCACCGAGGCCTACGAGCTCCACGGCGAGCTTCCCGGCATAGGCAAGGAGAACGTCCACATCGAATTCTCCGACGCCCAGACCTTGGTTGTCCGAGGCAAGACTGAGCGCACATACACTGCCGGCACATCACCCGCTGCTTCCGTCGAAAACACTCCTTCTACAGAGACTATCACTGAGAAGGCTGAGTCTGAACGCAGAAACTCGCACCAGGCGACTGTTGAGGACGAAGACGAGGCCAGCGAGCGCGAGTCAGGCTATGAAGTCGTGACCACCGAGGAAGAGAAGAAGCCCGAGACCAAGACTCCCCAGCAGCCCGCCGACAGGGCCAAATACTGGCTCACCGAGCGCAGCATTGGCGAGTTCTCGCGCAGCTTCCACTTCCCTGGTCTGGTTGAGCACGATGCTGTCAGTGCTAGCTTCCAGGACGGCATTCTGAGCATCACCGTCCCCAAGGCGAAGAAGCACGAGGCCCATCGCATCTTCATCCAGTAAACCATTTCACAACTCGGAAAAGACACAATATCTCACAATGTAATGCTACTACAATCTACCTTGGGATTAGCTTTGCTGTCTGCCTTTCTCGATTGCATTAATGGGAGTTGGGGGGATTTGGGATCAACGGATAATTTTCAACGTCTGCACTTTTTTTCTGGAACTGGCTTGCTTTTTGGTAACTAGCATATAGAGCAATAATTGCAATAATACACTCTCTTCGTATTAAAATGAATCATTACCAATGTGAAATGTGAATGTGTCATGGATGCCTGTTCTCTCTCTCCACAGCCTTCAATTAGAAATCAAGAGTGATATCACGTGATCTGGCGTCAAATTATCCCTTTGCTAGCCTGACTCGACGCGTCGACCCGCGCCTTGGTTGTCAACATACCTCGTCTCATTTGCCTCAGTTCTGCCTAATTGTGGCTGCTGAGTCTTTAAAAATCCTCTGCATAGCGTGAATTTCATCTATTGTTTCATTGTGTGCACAAGTCATTTGGTTTTTGGCAGACAAGATGAGTGAAGAATACGACGAGGAGAACCAGATGGGCGATGAGGGTGGCATGACTGGACCTGGTGCGCCCACGCCACTGTCTGCTTTAGAGGTATGACTGATGATGGTGCTGGATAACGAAGCTTGAATGGTGCTGATGATTTCATTCCATAGGGAGTTGCTGGATTGACAAAGCGTGATATCCAACTCATTGTTGATGGCGGATTTAACACGGTCGAGTCGGTGGCTTATACCCCGCGCAGGGTCTTGGAGCAGATCAAGGGCATCTCAGAGCAGAAGGCGACCAAGATTTTGGCTGAGGGTATGTCGACTACGTTCTATGTCTTTGAGGCATGAAGAAAAATCTGACTGTATTCAAAGCGTCGAAACTTGTGCCCATGGGGTTTACAACGGCCACTGAAATGCATCAGCGACGCAGTGAACTCATCTCTATCACAACCGGGTCTAAAAATCTGGATACGCTGTTAGCGGGAGGTATCGAGACTGGGTCCGTTACTGAGCTGTTCGGAGAGTTCAGAACAGGAAAAAGCCAGATCTGTCACACTCTCGCTGTGACCTGCCAGCTGCCTTTCGACATGGGTGGTGGCGAAGGCAAATGTCTGTACATTGATACTGAGGGCACCTTTCGACCTGTACGATTGCTGGCCGTTGCCAACCGATTTGGTTTGTCGGGAGAAGAAGTATTAGACAATGTTGCATATGCGAGAGCATACAATTCAGATCACCAGCTTCAGCTGCTGAATCAGGCAGCGGCCATGATGTGCGAGACGAGATTTTCTCTACTCATCGTCGACAGTGCTACTTCACTCTATCGAACAGACTTTACTGGACGAGGCGAACTTTCGAACCGTCAGACGCATCTGGCCAAATTCATGAGGACCTTGCAACGACTTGCTGATGAATTCGGCATTGCGGTGGTCATCACCAACCAAGTTGTTGCTCAGGTAGATGGTGGACCCAGCGCCATGTTCAATCCTGATCCGAAGAAGCCTATTGGTGGTAATATCATTGCCCATGCCAGTACAACGCGAATCAGTTTGAAGAAGGGACGTGGTGAGACTCGAATTGCCAAGATTTACGACAGTCCTTGTCTGCCAGAGAGTGACACGCTCTTTGCCATTCAAGAGGACGGTATTGGCGATCCTGCGCCAAAGGATTTGGACAAGGAGAAGGATTAAATAATGGAGAAATGTTGCATTCGCATGAGAAATGAAAAAATTGGAGTCATTTGGGAGAGGTTTACGGACCTTTTTGGCGTTTTCTTTATGGATGAATGGCTGTTTGTTTCTTACATGTTTGCTCTGGGGAATCATAAATGGGAGGGAGATGGGTGGATAGATGCACGATGCATTGACGCACGAGTATAGATGATGATCAATTAAAGTACCATAATGTATACAAGCTCTGTATATATCCCACTGATTCTAGTTTTCATCTTGTTTTGCTGTCTCAATTCAATGCAATTCAATGCCATACATAATAGAGGGTAAATGCTTTATATGTTTGTGTAGCCAAGCTAGTTTCCCAATCGGGCTAGCGCAGCGCGACGTCCAAGATCGAAACAGAAATTCTGCCCTGCAAATGCAAAGCAACGCGACCGAACTCTGAGCATCACCAAAACGAACGACTTGCGCCAACCACTTCACCGCCATCCCCTCAATCTAACAAGTGCACGACGCATGCGCTTCAGGGAGGCGAGATGGATTCGGGTGAGATTCAGTATCTCTTCAAAGAGACCCGCTTGAACCTCGAACCTCCCTCCCCGTCCTCTGTCGTGACCATTCGAGTGCCGTCCGGCTCTGGCAGCAGAGGCCGCCCCAAGCTGTCGTACGATGCCGAGGACGAGACGACTTTCCGACTGAAGAATTTGGCGACGGCGGCGTCGATATACCGTCGGAAATGGCACGATTCGCCGAAGAATTTCCTGTGGAGGGTGCTGGAGGAGGGTACGCTGCTGAGCATCCGGGCCGTGGACGTTAGCAAGAAGGACAAGGCGGCTGATGCGTCTCTGATTATCAACTTTCATTTCACGGTGCCGATTCAGACAGGTTGCGTTGTGTTTTCGGATCCGGAAGAGCACGATGCGTTGTGTGTGCATGTGCTGGACCAGGCCTGCTACCTATACACGTTTACTCTGCGACCGGATCTTTTCAAGAGGAGAGGCGCCGTGGATGCTGGATTGCCTGATATCTGCAAGGTGCAGTCTCCGGCTGGCCTCAGCTTCAAGTATCCTCACCGAATGGTGGCTGTGTCGGCGAATACGCTTCTTGTTACGGTCAACGATGGCGGCATGATTCGGTTTGACAAGCAAAAGGGAGATGACGGTACGTTGGAGAGGGAAACACCCATGAAAAGCTTTTCCTAACTCTTTTTTCTTAGCATCTACTACGCTATGGAAAGAATCCTTCTTCAATGTCCAAGGATGGGCACAGAATCTACGAAGTCTCTTGCCGTTCCAGGGCAAGAATACGATCAAGTACGGAAAAGCCAACATGGAATACAGCACTGCGACATCCATTGAGATTACCGACTTTGGGCTCGAGAACTGTCTGTTTGCCGTCACCGTTTGCCTCGACCACCGTATCCGTGTCTGGAATGCCAATGACGGCCAGATTCTGCAGACAATCGACATGTTGAACGTTGAGAGGGCTCCCCAAGATATCGGCAAGTGGCAAATCGATCCAGCACAATTCAATCTTACCCGGGTTGTTGGCCAAACTCGGGGCCAGAGAATCTGTGCTACTTATTCTCCTATTGGTCCTGGAGAGTTCAAGATCTGGAAGATGGTTGCCAAGGATGCTCATCACGTGGTCATTGAAGAACTCTTTTCTAAATGCACATTAATCCCAATCACTCCATCATCTTCAGATATTTGGACGCTCGCAGATTTCGCGTTGACTTCAACAGAGAAAGGCAATAGCCTATGGACGTTATGGAAAAACAACATGACGTACCGGGTGCAGCGTCTGGTGCTGGATCCAGAGAATATGGCGCAGTCATGGGAGGATAGCTGGGACGGTGTGTATTTCGAGCCACGAAGTCTCGATGTACAAACCTCTGGCCCCTGTGACCCTACCGATGTCACGGAGAAATGGCTACAGATGATTTTGCAACCGGGGAGATTCACCAAGGCGACGTTGGAAGCGGCGCTGGCCATATATGAGCGCGGATTAGGTGCTCCAAAGGAGAATAACAAGGGTCGCCCATTGGCCGAGTCCATCTGCTCAGTCTTGGGCTCAACTGCCTCTCTGGATCGCGCGTCATCGGGCGAGATGGATTATGAACAGTTCCGATCGTCAAGCGAGACACAGTGGAGGAGATTCTACCGGTTGCTGAACGAGCTTGATAAACAGCGAGGGGAAGCCATCGGCATGGTATTTGACGCCGATGCCGACATGGTTTGGGTGGTTTGTGCGGATCTCATCTCTTCCGTTCGAGAATGCAGTCATTTGGAGCGAGTCTACCACAACTTACCTACGCCGGATCAAGGGTCTGTGCCACAAGCAGCTCTAATCGGCGCCGGACTGACGCTTGTGGAAGGGTTCCCGGATAGTCTGATGCAACTTTGCAATGCTGCATTACGGCCTGAGCTGTTTGGAGAGTCTACTAAGACAGACCTCGAGCGGATACAATATTTCTCAGACAAAGCTGGCTTTTGGAGAGGCATAACAGATGAGGATGCTCAGCAGGTAGTTGATACGCTGGACACCAATTTTGCAGCTGTGACAAATGATCTCTACCGAAAAGTACTGGGTCTCCTCGTCACCCCGCTAGATGATAAGACCCGAAACCCTAACCACCCCCTGACGGAGTTTGGTAGGAAGCTTGTCATGACGGCGGCCCAAGAGAACATATCTCTCCAGTGGAAAGTATGCTTCAGTCAGCTCATCCTCCTAGTCCACATGGAGTTTGAGTTTGACAATGAAGAAGACGCCCTCCACCACAGGATAGACGTCGGAACCGTCTTCCGGCAGCTCATTGCGACATTGAGGAGGCTGGAGCTTCTCAAGTGGCTATCACAGACCGAACTGGCCATTCCGCTACCTGAGCACAGCTTATCCTCTCTGACAAAGAGGGGAGAAGACGTCCAAGTGGTGACTGCCTTGGAGGCCAATGTAGGCCATTTACTGGGCTTGCAGGGGCTGGCGGACGAACCACTTGCCATTAGCATCACTGATCTCGTTACCAATCTCTGCTCTCCTAATGGAGATATCGAGGTATCCCCATCACTCATCCAGTGTTCCCTCATCAAGCGTGACAGAGCAGATCTGGCACTGGATCTTGAGCCCTTTTGCGACCAAAATCCCTTTTCGATCTACATTCACGGCAGGGTTTTGCTGGCGCTGAAGGACTATGAGTCGGCATCTATCAACTTCAAGAAGGCAGCTGTCGGAATGGGTGAGTCAAGGACGTCATGTTTGTTCAACGAGCCTACGCTAATACTGGTCATAGGAAGCGAAACAGTTGAGCTTGAGCGCCATAGCAGTGGTCTGCTTGACGATACAGAGTGGAATCTGTTAAACAGCGGAATGGCTCAGTACTACTCACACATTGTCGCCCTGTTTGAAAAGCAGAGAGCGTACTCATATGTGGTTGAGTTTGCTCGGCTATCTGTCCAGTTCACTGGGTCCAAGCCGGAGAATGCTAGCATTAAGACTGACATGCTGAGCCGCCTTTTCAACGCGGCGCTGGCCACATCCCAGTTCGAGCTGGCCCACACAACACTGCTGTCGATGAAGGATGAAGCCTTGAGGCATTACAACCTGCGGAAACTCGTGGATAAGATGTGCGAGACGTATCACAACTCTGAGCTAGTGACATTACCTTTCCCTGGAATGCAGCAGGAGGTCGATGACATCCTCGCGCTAAGATGCAAGACCATCATGGACGTCATGCATGCGTTCCCATACCACCAGGTCCTGTACTCGTGGAGGATCAAGCACAACAACTACCGGGGCGCGGCGTCCGTCATCCTCGACAAGATCCAAAAGCTGAGACTGGCTGGGGAGGGAGATCAGATTACGGGAGAAGACGTGCTCGACACGCCCGTCACGAAGCAGTACCTGCTGCTCATCAACGCGCTCAGCTGTGTGGATGCCAAGCAGGCGTGGATCTTCGATGAAGGTGTTCCTGAGGGGGAGAAGGAGGCGAAGAGAAAGGTTGTTACGCTGGCGGATATCAGGAAGCAGTACCAGGATGAGCTGGATCGGATTGCCGCGATCCAGAATAATCAGTTTGGATTCGAGGCGGGCGATATAATGGATATTGCGTGATTTGGCTAGGATCGATGGAGGAAATAGGGGGGGAGAGATTGTTACGACGAGAGAAGAGGCATGGATGAATCAATGTCAGACGAAAAAAACGCAACCAGAAAAATGTTTTGCATGTAGATTAATACTTGTACCCTCTTAACCTTTAAGGAGGTGAGATGAGAGAAGAAAGGGTCACATGGGTTTAGATACCTTGGGGGGGAAATAAGCACAGGATTAAATGAGGGGATATATTTGTTGGTTTTTTTGCTTCATTATCAAGTGTCAATTTCTCGGGTCTACTTGTTCCCTTTTTTCTTCTTCCCCTTCTTTCATTCAAGTTTTTTCTAGGACCGGGATAATCGTTATAAATATATGTACCTATATATTATCTACGACAACACATTTTCGTACAAAAAACCACACACGCACAACACAACAACTCGTAATCTCCCGTTAACGCCAGTTAGTTTAATAAACCCCCTCCCCCTATGCTAGAAATGGAAAACAAAATAGAATGGGAAAGTTTGCTGTCGCTACATGTAAAAACTCAAAAGAAGTTGGCCCATAGGTTGCGTTTTGTGGAGGGAGTTAAGTTTGAGCTTTTCTTTTTCTCTCTAACTTCATGCCTGGACAGCGGCGATTTTGTTCTCGGGGGGAGGAGGTACGCTCTGGATTCCTGCTATGGCGGGAGCGGCGTCGGGGGCTTGGCGGTAGAGGATGATTTCCGACTGCTTAAAGTACCGTCGGGCGTCTAGATGGCAGAGAAAGGAATGTTAGTATAGTGTTGATGGGGATGAGGGGATAGTTTTCTGTGTAGGCTTGCCTTCGTCAATGAGAACGAGACTGAGATAGTACCGCGTAGAGAACTTCTTATTCACGTCACGGAAGGTGGGCGTCAGGTCAAAGCCGCCGAGGAAGAGTCGGATGGGAATGGTCTCGCCTCTTGAGGGGGAGCCGTCCATAATCTCGAAGCGCACCAGCGTCTCGCTCTCGTTGTACTGGTTGGGCGCGGCGCCCGTCGTCTCTCTCCTGATGATGGAAAGCTCCATGTGCTTGATCTTGAGCCGGACGAGTAAAAAGTAGATGCGGCCGACGATTACGTCCTTAAGGTGGTACTTGCTCTTGCTATACTCAAACTCGATGTGGAGGCAGTCCTCAATGCCGACGTCCATCTTGATGCTGCTGTTCATCTCCGGGGGGATGCGGTAGCTGTAGACCCAAATGTCCTTTTCGCGGATCACGTCGGCCATGCGGCGCGAGACGGTGACGCGGACAAAGTAGCGCAGCTTGACGTTGATGCCGTTGTACGACTCGTACTGCTTCTCGACGTTTTTGAAGTTGAAGTCGAACGTCTGCGGGTGCTGCAGCTCCCCCGGCGCGGCGAGCTCCTGGTTGAGCGAGAGGAACTCGTAGTGGTTGCCGCGGTCAAAGAACATTTCTACCAGCCCGTCAGTAAGGAGTCGGCGCCGCTGAAGCCCCAAGCGGATGGCGGGCGCAGTCCAGAGGAGGCCGGCAAGGGAGGATGGTGATGAGGAGGATGAGGAGGAGGAGGACCGGCCGGGATTCTGGTCATAGTAGTCAAGCTGCGTACCTATCGTGCCGATGAACTGGACCTTGATGCCCGTGTGCTCGAGGCGTTTGCCGTCCTTGGGCCGTACCGTGACGGCGCCCTTGACGGACTCGCCGTCCATGTACAAGGGCGCCTTTTCGCGGCGGTTCTTGTCGAGCTTGACGTCGACCATGGTGCGGTCATCTGGATCGTCGAGGACGATGTCGATGTCGACGGGGGTTGAGAAGAAGATGGACATGGTGGCGGCGGTCTCCCTTGCGTGTTGTGCTGTGCTATGTTGTTTGTATCGTGCGAGAGATAGAGAGAGTATGTTGTATTCTACTCTTCTCCTTCTTCGTTCTACCCGCTCTCTTCTTCTCTTGTTGTTCCTCTTGTCCCGCAAAATGTCACTCCCCTAAGCGTAATGTGTTCTCGATATGCCCGTATAATGGCTCGCTGTTTCGGGTCCGAGTTCGGCTCGACGGGAGACGCAGGTCCGAGGCCAATCAAGTCGGCGAGTGTTAGGCAATTGAAATTGAGCTTCACAACTGGCGATGCAGCAAGAGCCAAAATGCGCCGGTGCGGTTCAACGTTGTCGCGTACAGGTTGCGAGGCTGGCGGCTGCGCTGACGTACGTTTATGGCTAGTGGGGGACGATGTTGGGAGGACAGAGCTTTGGTGGAGAGCTGGGCCAGGGAAAGTCATGGGCCGGAGAGGTACAGAGTACTTAGGTGATAGTGTGGTAGTGGCTGATTAGACATGTAAAGTGTACCATGAGTGTCGATGAGACAGGAGATACAGCCAGATGATGTTGGCAATAGATACTTGGTGCAGCAAAATGGTTAATGCATGTCTAAGTGCAAAAAAGTTGTATTAAAGTTCTTGTTTTTTAATCCCAGTTTCCATCATTGGATCTGCTTGATTAGACCAGCCAACAGAAGACAGAGAACTGTTATCATTCACCATCAATTGGGCCATTCATCCACTACCCACTGCATGCTGTGGAATCTACACCCATTGGCTGTGTTGTCGTCGTATCAACATCCCACTTGGTCTTGCTAAGTCAGCAAGCCTACTGTGGGGTCTTTTCTTCTTCTTAGTCTACTCCATCAATCACGTGCCATGTCACACCTCTCTTCGTTTGCGAATTCTCTCGCCCCACCTCATTGCCCACACGGCTCAAATTCGGCTGCACAACTCTTTGCGCTCACGTGGAGCGAGCCCTAGAACTTTTCCTGCCCACACGATTTCGCCAAACAATTCGTGATCGCGGAACGGACGACTCCAGATACCCTCAACGCCCCGACAACCCCCAAGTCACAGCAGCCATGAGGTACATTCACTCTCAGGAGATCCTGGAAATTCCAGAGGGCGGTACGTTTCTCCATTTTCCTTTTTTTGATTTTGGCTTTGCAGATTCGATCGATTGCACTGGAGGAAAATGTGTCTTGGATGACGATGGAAAGGAAGAGGTGGAACTAAATCTCTGTTGTTGGACATAAGAGATTGGAACTGGGACAACGAGAGGGAAACACGATCGAAAATCTGCTTGCCGACTTGGAATACGCACTCTCTGAGGAAGACGAAGCTGACATTGAATTTTTTTCTCCGAATAGTCAAGGTCAACATCAAGACCCGTATCGTCACCGTTGAGGGTCCCCGAGGTACGAAGCACCACCCACAAATCGCTCGTCAAGACGCAAAACTCTTCGACGATGGATTTCGAGGCAAATTGGCAAAATCGAATTGGTAATTCTGACATGGGAGGATTATAGGCAAGCTCACCAAGAACCTCGGTCACTTGGCTGTCAACTTCGGCCACCCCAAGAAGAACACCATCTCCATCGAGATCCACCACGGCAACCGTAAGAATGTCGCCACTCTCCGAACCGTCCGCTCCATCATCGAGAACTTGATCACCGGTGTCACCAAGGGATTCAAGTACAAGATGCGCTACGTCTACGCCCATTTCCCCATCAACGTCAACCTGGACAAGAACAAGGAGACCGGTCTGTTCGAGGTCGAGATCCGAAACTTCATCGGCGAGAAGATCGTCCGACGGGTTACCATGCACGAGGGTGTCGATGTTGAGATCTCCAAGGCCCAGAAGGATGAGCTTATCCTGACCGGCAACTCACTCGAGAACGTTTCCCAGAGCGCCGCAGATATCCAGCAGATCTGCCGGGTGCGCAACAAGGATATCCGAAAGGTACGACCTATATCTGTTTTCTCATGCAATTTTCTGCAACCAATTTGGACGATTGTTGGGGCGGAACGGAACAACGCTCTCACATTTTTGCCAAGAAAACTCTTCACCTCGATTCGTATTTACATATGAACTTGTGCTAACTTGTGTCTCAATCTAGTTCTTGGACGGTCTGTACGTTTCCGAGAAGGGCAACGTTGTTGAGGAGGCTTAAATGTACCGGACAAGGATCTCTGTTTCTTTTGCGTTTCTGGGACTCCGGAGTGGCGAAGGTTCATCATTGCATGTCACGTAGCAACGGGGCTACTCTTTTACAAAAAATACATCAAAAAGTAAAGTGAAAGCGATGACCACTTTTTTTCTTTTCTTCGCTGTAGACTACATGTATGATGCGTCCCTACGCCGTACTACGAAACTTGGGAATGAAAGACTGTCCTTGGCGACGAAAGAGAATGAATTGTGAATCTTGGCGTTTGAGTTTTCAAAATTGAGTCGTGGAGGAGAGAGGGAATAAAAGTCTCATACTTAATGTGAATATTTCAGTCACTTTCTAATACCGGCTTGATACTGGCTGTGTTGGGGACAAATTCCCCATGGACTCATTTCATTGAACATCGCCACGCTATATAAATTGCCAACAAGTTCAACTTTCATGCACACATCGCCATGCTATGTAGATTAACAAAAGTTCAACTTTCATGTACATCACTTGCTCTTCACCATCTGCTTCATCTTATCTTCATCTTCACATATACACAGCTATTCATGTCTTACAGCGTAGTCTCATTTTCATTTCGTTCGTAGTATGTACCTTTTCATGCTTGATCATATCTGACCCCCCTCATGTCTCTCATCCCTTCATTTCAAAACATATTGCACGTTAAAAGCCAACTTCATAAGATAGTAAAGGAAAGACAGACAGAAAAAAAACCACCAGTTGGGGGAGGACGCATACTGCAGACCGCCCCCTTCCGCGCCGTCAACGCCATATGTAACCATTGTAATGTAGTAGGGTAGGGGAAAAGGGGGCTGGAAACAAGAATTAATGACGTAAAGATAGAGGGTCAGTCCCACAAAGAATGGGTGCCCTTGTGAATATGTTCACAGTGAAGGAATCGTCGTGATACGGCCCATGAGAAGCGCTACGTTAAAGCAGCGCCATTGAAGAGTGACAAATTTATCGCTTGGGCGCCCTGCTGTACTGGGGTGATCGTCCGCCACGGCTGGATCTGCTGCGGCGGCTGCGCGATCTTTGGCGCGATCGTTGACCAGTGCCAGAGCTGTTGGCTGTAAGAAGGAAGAAGCAGTTAGTAAGACGGAACATTGACATTTCAGTTTCAGTATCAGATAAAAAGAGTAAAACTTACTGTTGCTGCTAGTATAGTCGGTATAGCTGTAGTAAGAGTCGCTGTACCGCGAAGGCGTCTTGCGAGAGTTTGGCCGCTTATCCTTCTTGAGGTTAAGCAGAGTGAAGAGCGTGGCGGCCACGGCTCCGATTCCAAGCCACGTCCAGCAGCCGGCGCTGCTCTTGCGCTTCTCACGGCGATCCGTAACCACCGTCGAAGTTCCCTGCCGGCTGCTGCCCCCGAACCAGGTGCCGTGGCGATCGCGACGAGAGTGAGCCGAGGCGGAGGCGGCGCGGCTGCCGCTCTTTGAGTAGCGCTCCTCAATGACCTCCTCGCGCACGCTGTCGTCGCCAGAGCGGCGGCGGCCGCAGAGAGCAGCCCAGAGGCCGCGGGCGATGCAACAGAAGCAGAGCAGGAGCAGGAGAGCGACACCGGCCAGCGTGCCGATGACGATGCCGGCAATGGCTCCGGGGCTCAGGCCGCCGCCGTTGGTTCCCTTGCTGCCGTCGGCGCCAATGGCCTCGCCGTCGCCGGTCTCAGTGGCCGACGCTCCCGTCTCGGTGGCAGTTCCGGTGCCCGTCTGCACGACCTGGGTGGTGATGGTCGTGGTTCCAGTGACTCGGTAGGGAGCTGAGTATTGAGTGGTGGTGTGGCCGTTGGTGACGACGACAATGGGAGTCGGCTCAGCATATCCAGGCTTGGACGAGCACTGGCCCTGGAAAGCACACGACTGCCATCCGGCACAGCAGATTGGGCCGCAGGGAGACTGCGAGTCGTCCTGAGGCACGCAATCGACACCGGCGGTGGGCGACGGCACGGGCGCCCAGTGGGTGTAGTAGGTGGTGGTGAAGGTGCGCGTCTCGGTCCAGGTGCTTGTGTATGCGCCGTATCCGCCTCCGCCCAAGCAAGTAGCGACATTCCCGCTCAGCGTCGTGCACAGCTCGGTGCTATCGCAGCAGTACTGGCTGTCGGAGCCGCAGGGCGTGCCATCACAGGTGTCGCGCTGCAGCAGATAGGCGTAGGCGTTGTCGGGGCCTCTGGGGTATGGACCGGCGGCCACGATGCCTGCGGCGGCCAGCAGCGCGGACGCTGGTCGGGCGATTGAGCGCATGGCGAGGAGACGAGGTCGCCTTTTTTGTTTCCCTCTCACGAAAGCTCAAACGGACAAGGGTTTGTGTTCGGAAGAGTCCGGTGAGTTTCTGGGTGAGGCTGGCTTGGCTGGCCCAAACGTCACAAGCGGTTCAAGTCTCACGATGCTCAAGCCACGAGAAGAGGCAAGGGAGGAAAAAAAAAAGAAGTCAATGCCGTTTGAGTGACGACGCCGTTTTTCAACCTTGCATAAGTTCCAAAGTCAAAAAAAGGAGACTTGGGAGAAAGAAGAATGGGAGCGTGCAGCTGGCGGTCTCGGCGCTGCACGATGACTTTTATCGGCCTGCAGAGCTCGACAATCCCCAACCTCCTCCCACTTAGACGCAGGAAAATCCCAGCCCCTCCCATTTTGTCCGACTCAAAAAAAAAAAAAAAAAAAAGATCCATGATGCGCTTCGTATGCGGTACTTGCTGCACACCCTCTCGGTCTTTTGTCTTTTTAGTTACTTCTACTTGCGCACGCCTCTAAACCTGTATTACTTGGTTCAGCACGTCAGGTACTCGTATGGCTCTTTGAACCAACAATGTCACCCACACACACGCCCTCCTTCTGCTCTCTGACAGACACCGTCTAAACGGCCCGCAAGCCGCGGTGAAGCAAAAGTGCCATTTTCTTTGGTCTCGCGCAGTACAGACACGAGTATGTACAAGCGGCTACGGGCAACTTTGGTTGTGTGTGTGAGGTACCTGACATGGGGGGTCGTGGGTTTCCCAAAAGTCGGAGCGGAGGCCGACACACACTCCAAGTGAGAGTCGCCTAACCTACTCGTAGAAAGTAAAAGAAGACACACCAAAGAGACGATGAGAAAGAAAAGAATTTAGAACCCCTGACTAGAAGTGGCAAGATGCAAGATGCAGCAAGGGTCCGGGCCGGAATCTGACTTGTGATGATTCTCCATTGGCGTCTTACGAGTAACGGTTGGCGGTCACGAGAAGAATGAGAGAGAGAGAGGTGGATGGGAATGTTACAGGGTATCTGGAGATGCCGGATCGAGAATGAGGCGCTCCAGTAGCTGCAGCCAAGGACCTTGCGTTTTCTTTCAATCTTTCTTTTTGTCTCGCTTCTCGGATAGTGATCGTTGACAGGCTCGGGTTGGCCCTACGGAAGCACGGGGTGCCAGATGCCCAGAGCGGGGGAGATTTGAGATTGGATGAGCTGGCATCAGACTTTCACATTTGAGCCGCCGCAAGATTCAAAAAGCATGGGTGGGCAGACATGGATGCGGACAGACTCCTACAAGCACCGGAGACACGGAGGAGGGACATCAAGACACAAGTCAGGCCAGGATCAAGTATGTATCGATAGTGGGCGCCTTGTTGGCAGCTTCTGATGGGCTGGCCAGGCGAAGCGACTGGGGCCTGGGCCGGGCTGACCTTGTTTGCGCCGATTGTTCTGATTGACTGGAACTTGATCGACTTGTCTTCCCACACTTCTCATTCTAGCTTGGCGTGCTGGACAATCCGGCAGACTACAATGCCTACTATGGGGACGCAGCTGCATGTCGACCGCCTCGTGCGCTTGGAGGATGCATTAGTCACTAAATGCATGTCTGGATGATATGTATGGTGCTTTCTTGAGTGGCGGATAAGAACAGGAAAAAAAGAAAGACTGAAGAAAACTAAAAGAAGACGAAGAATTATGCGCTAGGGAGGTTTACGAGGGAGTTGATTGGAAAGGTTTCTCGTTCCTATTAATCGTGCAGGTGCGCCGTTTTTAAAGGCGTGGAGAGGCATTTCGGAGCCTACAAAGTGCTCCGGAGCGTGAGTAGAGAGAAAAGCGGTGCATTGCCTTTTGTTCCATTCTGGGTGGGTTTTTACATGGAGAATGGATGAATTGTTTGTTATTGATGAACAAAGAACTCATCTATGCATGTAAAAGAAGCAAGTATATTCTGTACATGTGAAAGGAACTCTTACAAAGCCATTGATTGACTCTCTTTGAATTCCCCTCATCGAGCTTGGCCTTTGTGGTTGGAAAAGCCCCTCAGCTTCAGCAGCCAAAGCAAAATGTGGCTGGTGGGGTGGCTTGTCGAGCTCTGTGGCTGCTGTGCTGTGGCTGCTGCTTTCCATTGAAAATACAGCACGGTCCCTGATCTATGGCCGAACGCCGGATAAACCCGTCTTAAAAAGGTGGGGGTGCAACATCATGGCTGGCGCAGAGCAAAGCTTCCACAGCTGAGCTGCGACAGGACAGTGACACTCTCTCCGGTTCACCTAATTCGAACTCTGCTCTTCAGCCTCGCACAGCCCGCTGCAAGCTGGTAGGCGGCCATCGTCTCTCCAATTGATTTCTTCTCTCTCTCAGCCTCTTCATTCATCTCCATCGACTGCTATTGGCCTCCGATCTTTCACTCTCCTTGTTCATATAACCCTCCGCGCGTCACAGCCTCGCATCGCCTCGCCTCGTCGACGTCTATCTATCTCTCCTCCCTCGAAACTAGATTCTCTTTCCACCGCCATCATGTCTCTCGATGGGCCAACCTACCTGGCCTCTCTGCAAAACAACATCCGCCACCGTCCGATCCCCTGGGATGGAGCCGTTAGAGCAGGCAGCCTCACCGAGGAGCAGCTCGCAAAGATCCGCGCCGTCGACAAAGCTAAAAGGCCCGAGCAGAGGAAGGAGATTGTGAGCGCAGACCTCGACGGATATCGGCTGCTGTTTGTTGGCGGCAACGGCAGCCCCAGCGTCTTGGAAAAGGCAGGAAAGAATACCAGCCTCGTCCAGTACATCTTGGTGCTGCTGGCTGATTTGCTTGATGGTAAGTCAGGCCTTTCGATATACATCAACATCAAAACACCAAATAGTATTTCAACACCCAACAAGTGGCATCAGTCCAGCAATACAAGACTTGTGTGCTGCTACTGCAAAGATATCATTCTCATCAATGAATTTTACTGCTCTTCTCTTTACATCATCGATTTCAATCTATCGCTAACGATATTCTGGTCGCGAAATAGCTGTGCCATCCCTCGCCAAGGCTCTCCTCAAGTCCCCTGAGCCATACCAGCACTTTTTGCCGCTATTCCGCGCTCACTCCAACGAGGATCCCATCCCGCTCCTGACCGCACACGCCTTGTCGAATCTTATGGCTCTGGCGCAAGATGATTCTAAAGCTACCGTCCAAGCCCTGCCCCTCATCTTCACCTACCTGTCCGGCCTGGCTCAGAGCTCCGATGCTGGCTTACAGGATTTTGCCGTGCAGGAGTACTCATCCTTGCTGTTTGGACATGTCTCTCGAGAACACTTTTGGAAGCAGCGCAGCGACACCGTTACGCCCTTGGTCAACATTCTTCGAGCAGCTGCTGGTGTAGGCAACGGTGGCGACTCATCCGCTAGTCTCTGGAGCGGCACTGCGAGCACGCGCACTTTTGAGGGTTCTCTGAATGGAGGCGTTGGTTTACAGCTACTGTACCATGTTCTCATGGTCTTGTGGCAGATGAGCTTTGAGTCAGAACAAATCGGAGATGAGCTAAACGAGTGAGTGGTTTTGCGCGTCATGTCTAGCCTTTGATGTTCCCAACTAACCATGCTGCAGCGAATACGACATTATCCTTTTGTACACTCACCTTCTTCGACTCTCACCCAAAGAGAAGACGACCCGACTGATCCTGGCCACTCTTTACAACCTGCTAGAGAAGAACCAGAGAACGCTTCTACCTACTGCTGTGCTCGCCCGTCTCCCCGCATTGCTAGAAAATCTCAGTGGTCGCCATCTTGCCGATCCTGACTTGCTGGAAGACCTGCAAAGCCTCAAGGAACTGCTGGAAGAATATACCAAGACGAAAACTACGTTTGACGAGTACCTGGCTGAAGTCCACTCAGGTCACCTCCGCTGGTCGCCCCCACACCGCAACACCATCTTCTGGGCAGAGAACGCACGGAAGATCCTTGAGTATCAAAACGGCGAAGTGCCTCGCAAGCTGGCCGAGATTATGCAGAAGCCCTGGGACAATGACAAGCAGGTCTTGGCTATTGCATGCAACGACATTGGATGCCTAGTCAAAGAGGTTCCTGAGAAGCGATCACAACTCGAGAAGATTGGCTTGAAGAGACGGATTATGGAGCTCATGGCATCCGACGACGAAAATGTTCGATGGGAGAGTCTGCGTGCCCTGGGAGGCTGGCTCAAGTACAGCTTTGAGGACAATTAGAGCCATTGACTGGATTCCGCTCTTTTATTTCCTAATTATGGAATCGGTCTTGGGCAGCTGAAGCGACTACGTCCAACTAGAACTGGAGGAGATGTTGACCTTTTTTTTATTATTACTCTTTGTTTTCTTGTTTTCTGGATGCCTCCGGGGATGCAGCATCATTTTGGAGCATCGATTGTAATTGGCATAACTACTACATGTACCTACCAAGCCAAGCCTGGGATTAGCTAGACCCTGGCCCTGACTGTGTATGATGACAATAAAGACGCAGAATTTTGAAGCTGTCACCGCCCTTTATGATGACGCATGACATTGATCAACCAGCTGCAATAGATGAGATGGAGTCGATACATCGCCAG
Source organism: Trichoderma breve (assembly GCF_028502605.1). NCBI lineage: Eukaryota > Fungi > Ascomycota > Sordariomycetes > Hypocreales > Hypocreaceae > Trichoderma > Trichoderma breve. The sequence goes on from NC_079232.1 coordinate 2,612,339, forward strand.
TGTTCTTATTTCCGGAAGATGTCGTCGTGTTCGGCTAAACATTATAGCGAATCTAACTTTTCTACTCGAACGATTCAAGCACAGATCCCCCAAAAGAACTTTTTAGCCAGGCTTCGATATCGGAGAGTGGGTTTTTATCTAGCAGCTCACTGCAGCAATCCGCAGCTACCCGAACCCGCCCCACCGTCAGAATAATCTTGCCATTACCCAATTGATATCCAACTTTATCAACAACCGCCGCTTCGGCGATTTTCGTGTCTATCCTTTCCTCTCACGACCGCTGCCAATTCCTCTTTTCTTTTCTTTTCAGTATTCCTTAATCCCATCCTCACAATCTCCTCTCATTTCTTCTTCTTTTTTCCTTGTTTCCCTTTGCGTTTCGTCAATCAATTGGTGCCATCATGATGAAGAGCTTCACCAGAATTGCTCGGGCATCGCCCCGCGTTAAGGCTTCGGCCTCACTCTCTGCTGCCGGCCGCCTGTCCACTGCAGGAAGCATCCGATGCGCCTCCAATGCCTCCAACGGAGAGCCGCTCAAGAAGACGCCGCTGTACGACTTCCACGTAGCCAATGGCGCCAAGATGGTGCCCTTTGCGGGCTACCACATGCCCGTCCAGTACTCGTCCCTGTCTCTGGCGGACTCTCACCACTTCACACGGAACCACGCATCGCTGTTCGATGTCAGCCACATGGTTCAGCACATCTTCAAGGGTCCTGCCGCGGCGGCGTTTCTGGAAAAGGTTACGCCTTCGTCGTGGAGCAATGTTGCGCCTATGAGTGGCAAGCTGACGACTTTCCTGTGGCCTGGTACTGGAGGCATTGTCGATGATACTATTGTTACGAGGATTGGCGAGGATGAGTTTTATGTGGTGACTAATGGAGCGTGTCTTGATAAGGACACCAAGTACATTGATGAGGAGCTGGGCAAGTTTGGTGGCGACGTCCAGTGGACGAGGCTGGATGGGTCGGGACTGGTTGCCCTGCAGGGCCCTCAGGCTGCTGAGATTCTGAGCGAGGTCCTCGCCACTGATATCAACCTTAAGGAGTTTTACTTTGGCAACACTGTCCAGGCTGAGCTCAAGCTTGCTGATGGCGGCAAGACTCACCCTGTCTTGATTAGCCGTGGTGGCTACACCGGAGAGGATGGCTTCGAAATCTCCTTCAACGGCAAGCTGTATCCTGCTCTGGAGAGCACCGTCAAGGCTGTTGAGTCTCTTATCAAGACTGCTGGTCCCGAGCGTCTCCAGATGGCCGGTCTCGGAGCCCGTGATTCTCTTCGTCTGGAGGCTGGTATGTGCCTTTACGGCCACGATCTGGACGACACCACCACCCCCGTCGAAGCTGGTCTCAGCTGGATCATCTCCCCCGAGCGTCGCAAGGCAGGTGGCTTCCACGGCGCCGAGATCATTCTCCCTCAGCTCACACCAAAGTCCAAGGGCGGCTCCGGCGTCGAGAGACGTCGTGTCGGCTTCGTCGTCCAGGGCGCTCCTGCTCGCGAGGGCGCGGAGATTCAGAAGGATGGCCAGACCATTGGCACAATCACCAGCGGTGTTCCCAGCCCGACGCTCGGAAAGAACATTGCCATGGGATACATCAAGGATGGACAGCACAAGGCTGGCACCGAGGTGGATGTCGTTGTCCGTGGCCGCAAGAGGCAGGCTGTCGTGACGAAGATGCCGTTTACCCCTGCCAAGTACTGGAAGGCTCCCGCTTAAGGGAACGGCCTTTCTTTCTTCTCTCTCTATTTTCTTTTGTTATAAAATAGTCTTTTTTGGGATAGCGGCGGTTTTGGTTACTTAACGTGGTATATGGGAGGATTAGATATATGGATACTTCAACGTGTTTCATGGCATTTGGACTACGAAATCGGAAAATTTACTCTTTCTTTTCCAGCATAACTTGTATGCTCTTGACCTTGTCCAGCTCCTCTGGGTTTTTCACCTGAGTTCCTAAAACTCCATCCTTGTCAACAGAGTGATATAGCACTGCCAGAGCTGAGCCCTTCCATAATGGCACGTCCCTGGATCTTCCGATTATGGTTCCGACGAGGGCAATGGCTCCCAGGAAATGGACGGCTAGGGGGAGGATGAGCCACCTCCAGCGGACGCGAATGAAGACGACGGTTTGGCTCATTTTGCCCTGTGCCGTCTGCATCGAAATGCCTTGGCGTACCATGTCTGTCAGGCTCATTGCGATTTGTCAAAGATGAAGGAAACTTCTTCCAGATCGCTGTAGCCAAACATCATCAAGGGGAATGTGATACGGATAGACTGTGTCAGAGAATGCCCCTGACTTGATGAACATGATGAGAATATCCAGGAAGACGTAAAGAAAGGTGAACGTCTGGTAGATCCGGGCTAGTATCATTACGCCAGCGGATGAAGGGATCTTCAGATTCCACATCTTCTTTCGATGTGTATTCGCTATACTTGCTGATGGTTATTTCCCCAATGGCGCCAGTGTTGAAAATTTTTGATGTTGATAAGATATTGGAATCAGGGTAGTGATGCCAAGTGTGCACTCAACTATCACCGACGCTCAAAGGAGCATCTTTTTAAAGTCGGTAAAGATTCTGACATCATAATTTGATCAAGTCGGATTCTAGATGGAAGCTGCTAAAATATCGGAGTCTTTGATGAATTTGGACTTGTTGTCTGTTTTCGGGGTTGTGAAATTGTGATACATGTAGTTTACTTCGTATGAGTTTATAAACCTGGGTTGTGCTTCTTGAATCGTATCGAAGCTGAACCGTACGCTCCGTCTCGGCGTATTCATGCGGCAGCGCCCACTCCAATAGGGGCCATCGTATCAAATTCCAAAGTCTCTATGGCGTCCTCTGTCACGTTGGCATAAGCACTGCTGAAGCCGAGGCTGAGATACTGCCCGTCTCAGGTGGTGCAATTTGAGATGCATTTACCCCGCACTTAAGATGTTCGTGAACATCTTAAGTGCGGGGTAAATCTCGAAGGATGGAGTTTGCGACGTCAGTATCCATCCTGTGAGAAGGGTGGTTGGTTCTATTGGAGCCGTTCATTATAGAAGAAGTAGAAGCCTAGTTGTGAACATTCATGTCCTTCAAGTTCCCGCTAGTTAAATCCATATGCACATCCGGTTGCTGAACCTTCTTGAGAGGTGTAAATTGTGTCTACTTCAAAACACACTTAGTATCTATTACACGAGTGTATCTGCGAGGATGGACAGAATGACAACTACGGCGCTAAACCTATGAACCCATACGAGACTGAAAGAGCATCTGTATAGAGCCGAGAGACCCGCGGCTCGCCGTGTCGGTGATGACGCGAGAGTTTGAAGACGGTATGACTTATTCTTGAAGCGGTTCCATTTCTCCTGGCTGAGGCAGACTGATACGGTGGAGCGTTGTCTCTGTGGCTGTTATTGCGATGGCGATGCTTTCAATCCACCATGATGACGCGAGTCTGGCAAGCAAGAGATGAGTTTTGCGTTTCTTATCGACGGTGGTGTAATTGGCGCTGTCTTGCTCTGCCGTACTATCGGTTGAGGTAGTGGAGGTGCTTCCGTGCCGTCTTCTGTGTGGGATAATGAATATTCTTGTTGTGTACCATTTCCTTGCTCTTTCGTTTCGACAACGCTTTCTTGGTTTAGGGATCATGGCTCAGAGGTACTTCTGCTTCATTATTCGTATCGGACATCAAAGGCTACTGTATAACACTATCATCATAGGACATGAAGGCAGTTCACGCTCATATATGCACGGGCATTGTGGGACAGAAATGGATGATGCGACGAGGTTGATATTCTTCAAGCCTATTGAAACACGCAGCAGTGTTGCCCTTGTCTGCGGCTGTCCGATGGGTAAACGTTGCCTTCCATGCGAGATGTCTCAGCCATGATCACTTCAAGTTTTGAAGTTGAGAAAAGTGAATATAAATATGCTGGGAAGAGATACTAGAGATATCAGGGATATCTGAAATATTTACAACAGTGGTTATACTCGGCCTCATCTAATCAACAGTTGCAGCTGGCACGGCTCATTCAGTCAGCCGGTTGATAAAAAAGGAACCAGATGCCAACACTCTCAATTCTGAGAAACGGATGCCTAGACAGCTGGCACAACTAGCACCTAACTTCATCAGCCCATTTCAACCCCCAAGTTTTTTTTCTCTCCCCTTCTCCTCTTTTCTCCCCTCTCTTCTCTTCAAGAGCAGCTTCACATTGTACCAACTGGACTTTCGAGAACCAAACACGTACAAGCGACCTTCTCTTTCTATACTCTATTTACAACTACAAACTGCTCTATATATTCTAAAGGCCATGCCTTTCTCTTTGTCTGCTGGTTCCAATTTCCCGGAACGCCTCCGCCCCAATCGCCCCCCTACCGGATCGGATACCCCCGTGGTTAGTGACGGACCCGACCCAGTTGAGCAAACTTGGATGCGGCTTTTGCCCATCTGTTTGTTCTTCTGCGGCGTCTGGGTTCTTGCGGCGCTGTGGGCGGTGTTCGTCGGCTCTGTGAAGAAGACGAGGTTGTTGGGGGCTGCAATCTCGTCTCGGATCAGACTGATGGATGCCAACCCTGCAGCAGCAGGCGGGATTGACGAGCTGCGTCTGCGGCTCAGATATCTCGTCGCCGTTGGTCTCATCACGTCTGCCTTTTGCGCCATCGCCGTGGCAAGAGTGCTGCCAGAGGAACGTAGCGTGATATCTTATCACGTTGTCATGAGCCTGGTATGCTTTTCTTCGTTCTCGGCGTTGGTTGGCGTTCTTGCGATTATCTGTCCGAGACTTGGCATGGTGGTTACTCGTTAGGGGCGAGTTTTCCTCTTTGTCATGCTCGGCATCTTTGCAGGTGTCCTTGGTGTAGGTGCCACCACGGTCACGCTGATAATTGCAAGAGGGGGCGCGTATCGGGTTGCCGTTCTGGTATTCCTGACAATCGCAGTTCTAGTCATGTCTATCGTGACGCTGTCGGCTCTCGACGTCTCCCGAGACTCGACTGTCGGCAGTACAAGGCACGATGGCGATCTTGAACGTCAGGACAGCAGTCCATTGCACAGTACGTGATGGAGCTCAACGCCGGACCTTGTCGAGCTACGGCAGAGGGAGGCTGCCGTGACAGTTTTTGTCGAACCAAACCCCAGCTTGACAATTTGGCGGTGGAGGAGCTGTTAAACCTCTGAAAAAAACAGACCCCAATACGAATGCTGCTTCTGCGTAGCATTGGGGACGAGTACCCGGCCCATCTTGGCACTCTCATCTCATCATCACTCGGGACGGGGAAACTAAACGTATTTAACTCAGCTACATGTACTCAAGTTGCAACACATCACACTATCAGGTGCACTTCTACACGCTACATCCATGGCTACAATTCGTGAAGCTCTGTATGCACGCTAACTCAGACATTGTTCCTGGGACAATGTCTGAGTCAGCCAATCCTCAGGAAAAACGCATGCAACTCAACTACATTTACCATCCAGATGCACAACACAAGAGTGATAGGCTTACACCCTAGGGTATTCATTTAGAGTGTACCGGTACACTCTAACTGAATACTCCAGGGTGAACCTAACGTTCCATGGAATTTCCATCAACGAAAGCATTCGATGTTCTATATCGCTCTCGAACTGCTGCATGCTACATGCTGTGTACGGGAGTTCGACCTTCGATTATTCAAGACTATAAGTCTCATCCAAATTTATGCCGGCAGTGTCAATCAAGAGTCGATACTCCGAGCTCAAAAGTCCAAGAAAACTGCAATAACCCATCACATATTGCATAAAATCCGCCCAACACTATTGCCTTCCAGTCTACTACCTCGTTGACTACGACTCTTTATGTCAACCTTCATCCCCACTTCTAGAGATTACAATGTGTCGCCCCCCTTCACACTGGCATACTTCATTCGACAAGCATTCAGATTTCGCCAATACATGGAATGGAAGTGCTGAATACTCTCAAGCGACATGAATTTTCTGTGTGCCTGTCATCCGCCATTATTTTGGTGCTCGAAACCCCTATAACTCGAAACCCCTATAACTCAAGACTGTTGACGCCAAGAAATCACAACTCTTTGAGACACCCACGAGTACCATACATGCACGCTGCTCGGATGACAAAGATACTATTGACGACAAGCAAGATATAGGTATTTAGCTGAAATACTTCTTGCCTTCGCATTAAGTCACGAGATGCCGATTATTCATGACTGAGTATTATTCCTCAATGGAATCAACCTCCGAATACAATCGTGGCTAAATACATGTTTACATGTCCTCGACACTTCGGAGATATCCAATTGCATCTCTTCATAAACGGCAAGATCTCTATGTAAGTGGGAAAGGAGCTCAAAATTACAGGTACGTATCTGACATTGACATTAATGTATCTTAGTTACACAACCGATGCCCCTGTGGACGCTTACAGGCTTCGAATCAATGACAACATATACCTGGCGCTATTCGCGGTGTGCGGATCTGAAATGCCACGCATGTTACTGTACCACTCTCAAAATTGCACAGTCGACCATTGATTGGGCCTCGATGCATCAGGAGCGGCACGAGCTTCGGAGAGATTTTTTCGATCCGCTCCCCCTACTTCAAAGGAAGCGTTGATGCAAGATGAATCCTACCAAGATGAGGTGGCGCGCGCGAAATGATTAAGCTTAAGGAGGCGAGGCAACCGCAGCGCTGTCTCATCTGATCACCAGAGGCATTGTTCTGATTCGTTTCTTGTGCTTGGGCCTCGAGGCAGCCGGTCTATGGAGTTTTAGCTGGTCGGCAATATCGGCATATGTTAAAAAAACTCCTTTGCTATTCGCTACGTTTTGGGTCAGCCTTTCGTTAACCCAGAGGCATGCACGCCACTTGGAGTCGAAGAAGCGCCGGAACAACTAAAAGGACTCGACCATTGTACCGGCTCAACAATCCACATGTGCGACATTCGAGAAGTTTAGTACTTGTTCTAATATGTGGAAAGGGGGAGATGTGGGAACGGGAACCCTGACGGTTCCTGAGATTGCGGGACTCTGCTTGTAAACTCGCCAGGCTGGTTGACGAAATAATAATAAAGGGCAGTCTATCACCAACTCGCGATTACTCATATCGCGCTCCTTGTTCCGCCACAGCTACAAGGAGCATGCAAGTGATATGTGCTCGCCGTTGTGACGCTCCTGCTGATCTGATGGGGCTGGGGGAGATTGCCCACCTGAATACATCACTGTGAATGGTCAAAAGGAAGTCTCCGATGGATGGCCCTACGAACAGCTGGGCCGAAGATGCTAGCCTTGGCAGATGCCGCGGGCGAAGGGCTATGTATGATGATGCCATTATATATTTTCAGTCGACGGCGCTACAAGATGGTGGGCGCACCAAAGTGCGCGCGGTTTTCACGAGCATCAGTTACTCACCGTCCTTTGATCGCCTCGTGGCGAATGCCCGTAACGGAAACGGTATTCTGGGTGGATGCCGAAAAAGCTTGCCACAGGCACAAGTCACAGGCGACCTGGCGACTCTTCTCCGCGGCTGTGCCTGGGGGTGTGAGAGTTGAGTTGCACGGATTACGAACGTGGCCAAAGGCGATGCGGTGCGAAGCTACTGTAGGTAGGTATTATACGACAGCGATTCTACCACTCGCTATTACCACGCCGGTCAGTTCACCAACATCAAGAGTATCGACCAAGATGGGGAAGCAGAAGAGCACAAAACATCTACTAGAGCCGAATATTCCTTCTATAGGCACTATGTAAAAATTGCAAAACACCTTTTCCGCCATGCAATGAACAAAATGCCAATCGCCTTTCTAATCTATTATGCACTGCCGTGTTCTGTCACACCAGAGCCACGGGCTCGTTTTGTAGGTACATCAACCCAGCATCTTCGATCGCAAGACTTTCCGAGTAAATTTGGCGCTCGAGCTGTAGAATCAGGATAAATATTTCTTCGATAAATCTGCTGCGCATTTCTTTTTTGTATAAAGCCCATTTAACTCCTTCAATTGTTTTCGCTGCTTGGATCTTTCGCCTGTCGAGAAAGGCCGTCATCCAAGGTCGTACTGGTGCGTGGTCATCTGCATTAAGGTCTTGCAGCGGGGGATCATTCGTTGCGAAGCAATCAGCTTGGATCTTTGCGGCGTCACGCTTGGCTTTACGCAGAGTTTGTTGAATGGCAGAGAGAGTCTCGACTGTTGGCTCGTGGTCTTCCGATCTGTTATCTGAGGGATCTCTTGTATCTGCGATCAGATTGCCCAACTCACTGGTATTGTGAATAATTCTTGAAACAGAGGCACAATGAGAGAGGAGTGTTTCGAGTTGTAGCTGATAGATCTCGAACCCGTCTTCAAAGCCACGGGCTTGCTTGATGTGACTGAAACATTGGTGTATGAAACGAAGGATGGTGGCTGTTCCCACAGCTTCCATTATTACGTGTATGTATAATAAAAAAAAAAACTTTGAGCATCACCAAGAAGCTCTGTCAAAAGTGCGCCAAAAAGGAGACTCGCCCGCTAAACCAAAGGACTGATGGTGTGTGTGCTGGGGGTTGTGGCCTATAAATGACATTGGATGCCCAAATGCCGTAGGAGCGCTGGAAATTGTACGGGGGGAGGGGGGCATATGTATGTACCAGACAACTGGAAGTGTACCTATTTAGCAGCGGTGTGGCTAAACGCGCTCTTTATTCCAAAGGCCCTTTGTCTGCCGCGTCAACCAATTTCGTCAAAAGTTGGCGCAGACAGAAATTCGGAGTGGAAGGGCTAGAGGGGGTGGACGCAAAACGCGTGACGCCCGCTCCAACTCCATGAAACGGAGTTCGCTCAGCGCATCGGCCGGCGCTACCTACCGTAATATGGAGCTTCAGATCGGGGTGCCGCAAAGCTCATGTGGGACAATTGAGCCTTGGAGTCCGGGTGCACGGCGCCAAAAAGGGCAAAAGGTGTTGTTATAAGGCATTCTGATAATGAAGCAAGTACATACGACCATAGGTAGTGGAAAATACGGGGTCCCGTCTGCTCCCCCATAGTCAAGCCACTAACCGGCAGATTAGTAGTCAGGTGGGTGACCACTGGCGAACACCGGCTGTTGTATGTTTCTTTCTTTTTGCGTTCTCTGTCACTAAGATAAAGCAGATATAAGATGATCAACTTCACAATCCAGCACATACGACCATAGGTAGTGGAAAGCTCGGGGTCCCGTCTGCTCCCCCATAGATAAGCCACTAACCGGCAGATTAGTAGTTAAGTGGGTGACCATTAGCGAACACCGGCTGTTGTATGTTTTTGCCCTTTTGTGTGTCCCATCTGAATGGGGACTCATAAGCTGTTCAATTCCATGTCCAACCACATACGACCATATCCATTGGAAAATACGGGGTCCCGTCTGCTCCCCCAGAGTCAAGCCAATGAGAGGCAGATTAGTAGTTGAGTGGGTGACCATCAGCGAACACCGGCTGTTGTATGTTTTTGTTTTTTTGCTTTTTTGCTGCATCCCCCCCCCCTATCCAAGGAAAAAGCAGATGACAGACGAAGCCTTTCTTACAACAGATGGCTTCCAGAAGTTGCGGGATTGGGATTCTTTTGTCATAGTGGTGGGCTGCAGAGGCGTCGGTTCACATTGCGCTGCCACCTTGGCTCGGTCAGATGTCTCCAAGCTTCGACTCATTAACTTTGACCAAGTTACTCTGAGCTTATTGAACCGACATGCTGTTGCAACTCTGGCAGACGTTGACACTTCTTTATAGCCGCGCATTTTCCAATAATCCCCCGAGGTTGACGCAGCTATCAAATTTATAGTGGAGACCGGCGGTCGAAAACAAGGCTGTGTGGGGCTTTTAGTGCGTACCCGTTGAGCTTATGTAGGACATAACCCGCCATCCATTAGCATTATGCTTCATGAGCATGGGAACAGTGGAGTTTGAGGCTGGATGGGAAAGAAGACAAAGGGAAAACATGGAGCAGACAAAAGTATCGAACAAATAAATAACCAAAAAAATCAAATTCCGCCGTTCGCTATGCTATATTCCTACGCTAATTGACTATATTGTGTTTTCAAATGCCATTGTCCTCCACTTTGCTGTTCACATAACTGAAGAATGTGGTCGCGCAATGTATATCGGGGAACTACCGAGTAAAAGACTTTTGTTGGCGTTGACTCTGCTCAAGGTGATTGATGAGCGCGGATATGTCTGCGATAAATTTATTGTGTTTGTCTCTTTTATAAAAAGCCCATTTTATTCCCTCGACAGTTTTTGCTGCTTGGACTTTTCGTTCGTTCAGATATTCCGCCATTCGAGCTCGCGTTGTCTTGATGCCGTCAGCACCCCGTGCTAGGCAGGACTTCGAAAGATCCGCTTCCATATTTGCAGCTTCGTGCTGAGCTTTATAGAGCCTGCTTTCAATTGCTGAGAGAATCTCCGCTATTCTGGCTTCTTGGTCTTCTGATGCCCTTTGTAGGCTAGCTATTCCATGTGTAATTGAAATATCATCGGCGCCGGTCGTGTCGTAAATGCTTCTTAAGATGGTGGCACAGCGGGAGAGGTGTACTTCAAGTTGGAGCTGGTAGAGACCGAATTCTTCTTCAAATGCGCGGGCTTGTTGGATGTAAATAAAACATTGATGTATAATATGAAAAAGGCTAGTTGAGTTTCCTACAGCCTCCATTATTATATAAGAGAGTTTTAGCCATAAATGTGGAAATAATTATCATTAAGTTGTGTGAGAAGACGGAGAATGAAGGGATATTGCTCGTGGAATCGGGGAACTAAATGGACGGACAGCTGCAGGCACATTTCTCCCAAAATGCGGGCACAGCAGAAGCTTTTTCTGCTGTGCCCGCTAGCACTGACCGGGGCCTCACAGTGGCTCGCGGGCCTGCACACGGCGCCTCTGCCCACTGCAGCGCCGGCGGGTTCCTGGTTTCTGTATGCACAGAAATGTATCTGGCGAGTATCCTGTAGCGCTTCAGGTACCTAGGTAGGTAGCTGGAACTTGAAACTAGGTAGCTTCTACTTGCTAAACCTATTCATCATGTATATCTAGGTACTACTCCTGGTGTATAGGTGCATAGGGGGAACTTAAGCGGTAATACCTGGCAGTGCTGAGATACACGCAAAGTACCTATTAGATACCTTGGTACTGCCAAACATAGGCAGGTACATAAGTGTACCTACTGAACCACTAGAGATAGTATTAAGCTGCAGGTATGGGCATGTCTCGATAGCTCACCCCACCTGGGGCTGTGATCCCTTTGCGCAACAGGTACTAAGGTTGATTTGGAGCCTGAAAGCTGGCTTGGGCGACATCATCCTTAGTCCATTTCGTACATCGTCTCGTCCATTCGTCCCCCCGTTAATGGGCGAACTGCATTCGATAGACGCTGAGGCGGCGTCGGGAATGACTTCAGCTTAAATGGATGCTCCGATTGTTCAGCTGCAGTAATCGTGCACCAGCCAGGCATTGGTGCTGAGGTAATGAAGCTTCCCTCTGCTAATCCGCCCGTTGTTTATGTTGCACAGTTCTACCTCAATAGTCCATCAGAAAGGAAACGTCAGCTAGAGTAGGTAAGGATGCGAGGAACCAGGGTAAGTGTCTGTAAAACATTTTACTCCCTCCGTCTTTAAAAATCTTGGTGGCCAACTGCATTAAGATGTATCAACGAGGAAATTGATCGATAGGTAGTATATATGTCTCCATTGGCTTGAAGCTCTTTTAGGGGATCGAGACTTGACTGTTAGAGATAATGGAGTATACTAATAGAGAGAGGCTAAGTATTCTATAGACGGAGAAACGCGCCGTGTGCCTGTCAGGATGAAATCAAAGTTAGACCAATTACCTATACTACTGTGCACAGTATTGAGATGCAATCTTATCGTTTCATGTCCATAGGCAACCTACATGTAAAGAACGATACTGCAGGCTTCCCGGCCATGATGATGAGAGCCGACAAATTTTTTGGGAAGCGAGCTCCGGACATCGGGGGCGCACAGGTTGTGGGGAGCTCTAAATTTCTTGGGTCGGTGCGTTGCCGTGCCTAGTGGCCGCCGGCGCCGGCGCGCCCAAAAAAAATTTCCTAAATAAGAAAACAGATAAAGATGAAAGCTGAAGAAGAGCAAGCAGAAAACGTGAAAGTTCAATTGTTTTTCTAGAAAGAAACTATAAAAAAGATTACGCTGCCAACGCACCGCTAAAGTTCCATGCGAATTGATTATTAAATGCCATCACGTTCCGCGTTATACATGATTGAAGGATGTGTTTGCGCAATGTATAAGATCCTGGTATCGCTCGTGACTTGGCGCTCCAGATCGTTCATGAGCAGAGCGATATCTGTAATTAGCTTGTTGCAAATGTCTCTCTTGTAAAAACCCCATTTAATTGCTTCAATTGTCTTCGCTGCTTGCGCCTTTCGTTTATCAAGAAACCCCGTGACCCGAACTTGCATTGTTTTGAGATTGAGTGTGGTGTTAGAGTTGGCGTCTTGTAGCTGGAGGGCAGTGGTGGCGAGCTCGGCTTGAATCTTGGCAGCTTCGCGCTGCGCTTTGCGGAGGGCGTCTCGAGCGTCGGAGAGCGTCTCCACTATAGATCGTTCTTTTTCTTCTGATGTATTCTCTGGGCCATCGATTGCATTCATGGCTAAAGAATTCTCGGCACGTTCCATATCTTGGATAAGTCTTGAACAGTGGTGGAGCTGCGCTTGAAGGCGGAGTTGGTATCTTCCAAACTCTTCTTCAAATGCGCGGGCTTGCTGGGTGTGGATGAAGCATTGATGCATGAGATGAAGAATACTCAGTGCACTTCCCGTAGCATTCATTTTTTAGTAATGAGATATTTTGCCATAAAAGGCTTTTATGAAAGAAGAGGTTGTTGTCTGTTCTGGTAAAAGATAGTACTTAGTTAGGAACGGCCGCCAGGATGCCTAGGTTGTACCCTCACGGGAAGATTGGTGAGAGGGAACAGTTGGAGTGGGGTGGAGAACGTACTGGAGACTAGGCCGTCGATAATATATGGCTGGAACTTTGATTACAGCAGATCGAATTAGATCCAACCAATGGTTTCCGCTTATCCGTGTACAGAAGGCAATGGACCCACAAGTTGATGACGCCAATCCAGTCCCCAGATGCTGGACCACTGAAAATGTCCCCATCCGGCGTATCGCAACAAAGTGCACTCACACTTGACCAGAATCACACAGAGAGCATGCTGCCGTAGGTAATTACAACCTACATGTAACCGGCCATTCAATTTCCCCAACCTGGCCTCGATGTATCTCTATCTCATCAATTATTTATCAATCATCAGCCCATCAACATGGTCTTCGAACACATGCCCCTCACGTTCATATCAAGAATCAATTTTAGTTCACGCACCATCATCTACCTACGACCTCATCCCTGGCTCGGCAGCCTCGCCATCCCTCCAGAGATAATATTAAAGATCATAACCTATCTCGATCGACCCTCGCTTCTCTCATTTGCTCTAACTTGCCGGACATTTCTTCTCCATTACCTCCCTCAACCTCTTCAGCTATCGTCCACTGAAAATCAAGAATTCCTGGCCCTTCTAGAAAAGGACGCGCCTCATTACTATTTCTGCCATTTTTGCCTCAAACTCCATCGATGGCGCATCTCCTGGTTTTGGCATTTCAATTCAGAGATTCCACACTTTTATCTCAAGCACAGAGATACCTGCAGAGAAAAATATCAAATCGAGCACTATGGGATGCCAATTTTGTTGTATCCTCTCGCGCGAGTGATAATGAATCGGCATTTCCATGGGGCGGCACATGGCCCTCTACCAACAGTATTATCAACATCAATCAATGATTACGGGTTTTGGGACGGGTATTGGAATGGAAGACATCATACAGTTTGGCGAGCCCGAATAATTGACGACGAGTTGATGCTATCATCAGCTATTACGGTATATCCCAACGAGAATCAAGAAAACCCCAGGTATACTATCGATTGCGCCCCGCATCCGCTATGCCCGCATCTTACAACCAGCGCTCGTTCTTCCCCTAAAAAACAACTTCCTGAGCTAGCTGCTCGAAGTTCTGCAGATTGTTTCGTTCCATGTCATGAATCTATCAAGTCTTGTCCTGAATGTCTCACGGACTACTGCATCACCATCACTCGGCAGAAGAAGCGTTGGGCGGTCAAGGTCATTGTCTACAATCAGCTTGGAGCAGTCAGATCACCATTTGACTGGGAGTGGAGTGGCATGGTACCATCGAGGTATAGGTTGGGAGAGCGGCAATCCAGGTATCTTTTGGGGCATAGGCCAGGTATGGTGAGGCACTTGTGGAACAAAGCAGATGAGATCCTCCTGGAACCCACAGGAGAATGGGCATATCTCCCCAGGTAGCATAAAGACCTGATTGGTAGAGGCAAGTAGATGAATTTCTGTTCAGGCATACCTAGAGATACTCTGATCTGCCTTTACCTACTTAGCAAAAGTACACGCGGTCTGCCCAAACGGACCGGCCATCAGTAGATAGTTATCGGGCATGTTTTGCGGCATCAAAACTGGGTAATTCACTTGGAAACAGCCAAAGACTTAGAGATATAACCACTCGAAAAGAAAATAATTTTGTGATAAATACAACAAGTCTCGTCATTCCTCAAACCTCAGCCCTCGCATTCTGCTTGTCGCTGATTAGCATGAGGTCTAGAAGAGCGTTGTACTCTTCATCCACCCTTTTGAACGCATTCTGATATATAGCTTCAATCTTCCCCGTTTCTGTTTCATGGAAACGCCGCGCCTCGTCCTTCCTGGCAGCTACCAGTGACCTACATGCACGTGTACATGTATGCAAACCATAGTCTCTAAAGGACCAAAAAGCCCGCCTTGCATACAAAATATTATCCACAGTCTCCCAGTATATTTTTTTGATGTCTTTAATATCGTTTTTGGCACCTTTAATCGTTCGAGCTAGTGCACGTTTTTGACAAGATAATGCCTTCTCTTTCGCTTTCACAATTTCTCCTTTTTTCTTCATGTATTCCTCGACCATTCGAATTCTTTCCTCATGAGTTTTTAGTGCCATGATTTTCTCCATGATTTGCGGAGGAACGAATATTTTGCCATCAGAGCTGTCGATATGCTTGGAGTCTTCGACCATGCCATTGTGTTCTTCATACGGAGGTGGATATGTTTTCGGCAACATAAGCGTTTCTCGCTGTGAATGCATGTTGTCTGATGCCCGGAGTTAGTCATCGGGTGAAGGCAGAAACTATGGTCCAAAATTGGAGGCTTACTGTCTCTCCTGAAGGAAATCAAAGTTCCTAGGTAAGCCAAGCTGTTCAAGTATAAGCGATTCGATGAAGAATAGAAAGAATAGAAGAGTAGAGTATGAAGCAAGAGATTATAAACACTTGTATGAGAGATATTTACACATATCGGACCTTTTTGTTGTGAGTTTGGGTTGGTGGCTGGTGCAAAATGCATTAATATGGGGCTTACACGATCACAGACAGAAATTTGCGGAGAATTTTTTATAATTGCTCATATATCTATAAAAGATTTATGCTAATATTCCCCTCTTATGACTCAAATAAGCCGTAGGAAAACTCAAGACGCCGGCCACTGCTCGACAATTCCCCAGCCGCGAACGCTCTGTCCCTTCCAGGTTCCATTATAGATCGTGAAAGAATCGCAAAATGCAAACGATGGTCCAAAGCTAGCTTCCCCAAATTTCCGACTGGTGACGTCTGGAGCGACAGCAGTGATTACGCTATTGTAATCATCTAAAAATAAGATTTCAAAAGATCCATACCAGGTGCGGTTCGTAGCTGGCGATACCCACGCATCTTTCGGCTTGATATCAGGGTTCACGCTAATCACTTCCTGTTCTCCATTTGGATACAAGGCCGTGGCGAAGGCCTTGATGGCGTCGCCTTGTTCTGTGGGGATTACCCACGTTGAGATGCGAACCCCGTTTTCGAGCTGGATTGGGAACCAGTGCCACCCTTTCGTTGGGTTCTTCTCGCCCCATTGACGATCGTACCACGTCGTTGAGCGCTTGGGATCGATGGTGTGCCTTGTTCCATTGATGGCAAATGTTCCTGTGGTATAGGCGGCTGAGCTGGACCATTGCTGGTTGAAAACTGAGCCCCAATAGAGGCTCCCACTTCCACCATTGAACAACAGAGAACCGCGAGGCTGAAATGTCGTGTTGAGGCTAAAGTTGCTCTCGGTATAGTTTGCGATGACGTTGATGGCAGATATATTATCATTTGTTAAGCTGTGCAGCTCGTACTGATCGCCAAATTGGATTCTGAGTTTGTCTTGTCCAAAGGTGGTAAGCTTTCCGGCGATGAATGACGAGCTTGAGCCACCAGATTCCAATGAGTAAATTAGGCAGCCATTGGCTGAGCATCCATCTGTTGAATTGTCAGGGCCTCCATTGATGACATTTGCAAATGTAATCAAAACAAAATGATGATTGTTGGTGGTTGTGATCCAGTGTCCAACCCAATGCGAGTTAAAGCCGGCTGGTGACTGGACGCGGATGGCTTGGTTCAAAGAAACGTTCAATGTGGGTCCCGATGTCTGAAGAATGTTAGATAATTTTGTAATCGAGGGATGGACGTAATAGGTATTAGTGAAGGGAATTACTTACCACGTATGGGTTGTGTATTGACGGTTCGTTTGATGCTGGAGCGAGCCACAATTCGCCTTTTGGCCCATGGGTCTGAGTCCCAATGACCAAATGTTGAAAGCTTAGGACCCAAAGGTAACATAGGGGTTTAAGAAGCATTTTTGAGGTTCAAATGTGATATTTCATAAAATTAGTAAGCCTTCGCTGTTGATAGTATTATTGAATCCAATCTTATCAAGAGGTGAATGTCTTTATATCTGTTTGCCAACCTGGAATGCGAATGCCATAAATGGAATGACATTATGCTGGGGATATCCTAATCTGGCAATACACGGAGGCATAGGAACTATGAACGTTGAAAGTGGATCCCGAAATTCGGGGATAACTGGGGTCTTGACGGAGTAAAATCCCAGGCCGTGTCCGTTGACTATGTCTCCTGAGTTGTGTATTGAGACCGGAGTTAAAACGGCATCTCCGTTGCATATTTTACGCTTTTGTGTCTTACTTCTCCTATTCGTATGGCCTTCATAACGGCTTTCAAGTCTCTCCATTGAATTGGATTCGCTTATCTCGCTTAAGCAACCATTGACTGATGATTTGTCAAGGGGATATTTGTTTCATATTGTATGGGTATCCGTATCCATTGTGCTTCCTAATTGAATCATGATTGCGTAACTTATTCACACCGCCTTGCTTTGCATGCGGATAGATAATCCTTGATATATGCCTGTATCCTCAAAGCGGTATCCCTAGGTGCTAAATCCGTTGTGTCGATGTTGTATGCTTCATACGGACTGTTTTCGAATCGAAACATTTTGTATCTCGATAGAGCGTCTCTTAACATAACGGCGTCAGTCAGCTTTGTCGTTGTTCCCTGAACTCGTTCGGAACTAGTAGCCCTTTTAATGTTGACCTCCATCTCGCAAGATAGATAGATGGTAATAAATGGTCGCTTAGCTTTCCGAGCGGCTTGTAGATACTCTTGTGCCGTAGCTTGGCCTAGTTCATCGTCTGATTGGCAATCTTGCCGGCATCGCTTTAGCTGTGCGAACGCTATGTATGGTCATTCTCGCTTACCTGTGAAGACGATTGTTTTTGATAGCAGAGTTGGTTCAAGTACATATTTGTCAAATGCACGTTCGCGCTCGCGCCTTCGCTCTATTTGGTACTGAGGATGGTCTCGAGAGAACCGTGCCGCCACCGGGTCTATCAGCTGATGGTTGTCGATAAGAATGCTTGACTGATCGAGACGAATGAGTTCTCTGGCGGCGGTCAATTTTCCCGTTCCTGGGAATGCGTTGATCCAGACAACAGGCGCTGCCATGGCGACATATGCGGGATGAAGCTGTGTGGGGTGGCCGACTAGCTGTGGAAGTCCGTTGTCTGGAAGAAAAGATGGAGCCGTTTTTATGGCACGTAGGGGCAAACAGGCTATATAAAGTTTTTGAAGTTGGGTGAAGTTCGTTTGTCTCAGCTAAGAAAAAGAAAACTTTATTTGGAGCATTGTATCTGTGTACATGTAGTCACTCTTAATCTCCTTTATCGGCTTATTCTGTCAGCAAGCGGGTAGAGATGACTCATTGCCACTGTGATTCAACAGGAAGATGTAAAATGACTCTGCGGACGTTCAAGATGGAGAGAATAGTGACATGAAATATACTGTGCATTGAAAAAAAACTGTAATGTACGAGATTCCCAGATTCCCTAGGAGAGAATTTGGGCGAGCAAAAGAGCAGCATGCACATGAGTGATGAGCGAGGTGGTTAAATCTCACAGACCCATACTTTGTTCATTGAACGAATATCCGCCAACTAAGGAGGCATAAAACCTTTTTTTTTTTTTAAAAAAAAAATATATATATAGAAAAGGTAAAAGGAAACAAAAGAAAGAGAGTAGAGTCAAGACAGCGGTAGAGGCCATGCATATACACGCTGGTCGTGTTGCTGGGTCCGATGGAAGTGGTCCAGGATAGCGTCTAGCCTCTCCGGGTCTGGAGCTGCTTTGTGTCTCCAGTATTCCACAAGTTCAGGGTTGCCCCAGAGGGTTTTTAGTCCGTTCATGCTATAAAAATCCTCATTATAAGCTTCATTTCCCAAGCCGACAGTGTCTCGGTCTGGGTTGTCCGCGAAAGCCACGCTCGTCTCCTCTCGAAACCGTGAATTTGTATCTACATGTCTTTGTCAATTCAAGTAGCAACAAAGGGTTTCCAGAAGAGGTCAGGACGCTAGGCACCCGGGTTGTCCTTTGTCTTGCCTGCTGACGAGTCGAATGATGGGAAGTGAATCTCAAGAATCACCAGACAAAGGCTTTTGCTGCGATGGAAGACTAACAATAATAGTCGAGGACAGTCTTCATTGGATCAGCCTTGCTAAACAATAACATTCAAGGGGCTTCAAATCTGGTCAAGCCACTCTTGGTCGGGCGCGGCGGTTTTAGATGGGATAACTGATGTATGTCAAGCGCTTAGATCCATAAAGAACACGAAACCGCCCCGAGCACAAGAGTCACAAATGGGTAGAGATGTTGCATTCAGCTTTGATCCTTTGTTAAACAATGACCAAGCAAACTATCTGAATAGCTGCATTGAATTGAACTCTTATATCTAGTTGTCCTTATTGGACCCGTCACAATGCTTCTATTAAATGGCATTATTTCGAATTTGAATCATGTTAACCGCGGCATCAACAATAGATTCTTCAAAAGAACGGTACTTTAACCCGAGAATTCTCTTTGACTTTGAGTTATCGACCTCGTATACCTCTGGCGATGGGTAGTTTTGCCCCGGCTTCCCAATAGGGATCAACTTTTTATCGTCCTTGGCAATACGGGGAGACGCATGTAGGACGTCAGCCGTTTTCTGGTAACTGTAACGCTCACTGACGATAAAGAAGCGCTCATTTCCAGCTTCAGGAATCTCCAGAGCACGGACGTGAGTATCAGCAAGATCTCGTACGTCAACGAACGCCCAGCAAGCTGTGTCAGGAACATCGTCGAGCTCGCCTGACAGGAATCGGTAAATATCCCAAGCGCTGGTATTCATTGTCGACAAGCTCAAGGCGTGGGCTGTAGGACCAAAGACCATGGGAGGGCATAAGACGGTTAGGTCGAAATGAGGCTTTTGCTCGTCAACGAATTTCCACGCAGCCTTCTCTGCCAGAGCCTTGGACGTGCAGTAAGCCACCGGCGCATCAGCAGTCTTGGCGTAGTCATAAGTGATTTCGTTCCAATCAGCTTCATTATATGCGTGTCCTGGCCAAAGACCCTTGGAGAAATCGAACATTGCAGCAGAAGATGAGGTGACGACAACTCGCTTGGCTTGAGGCGCATGTGTAGCAACTGACTTCAGCAGGTTCTTAGTTCCTTCAATAGCCGGAATCAACAAGTCGGCCTCATTGTCTTTAATATTGAATGTAAATGGACTGGCAATATGCAGAGCCTGAGTCAACATCATTAGGATTCGCTTGTGTAATACGCTTTATGGAGGAGGTCCTTACTCCGTCAATACCTCTGACTGCCTCATCAAAGGCGCTTTTAACGCTCAAGTCGGGAACAACCACCGCAGAAAACCTATTTGAATAGGAAGAGTAAGTTTTTCGGACTGTCTCAGCCGAAGACTTGGATCGGACGGTTCCCCGAACTTGATAACCCCCATCCAGAAGAGCGATAATAGTATGCGCAGCAATGAAGCCATTCGCACCTGTAACTAAAATCAGCTTTCCTATCGATCCCATGATTGTGTATTTATTGAAATTGATGATGTAATTTAGAGGCAATAGAAGCGGCTTTAAGAGTGATCAGCAATCCCCTAGTTGCGGATGGGGATGTGACGTGGACGGTCCTGAAAGCGACCCCTTTATGTTTTTCAGTTCAGCAAGATCACCCCCAGCTGTCAAATGGCAAACTATGGTTGTTTCTGAGTCGAATCTGAAGTAAGTGGCATTAAAATCAGTAAATATGGCGTCATTGCGCATCTCTCGAATCTCGATGTTCGGTACTTTTCCGATGGTAGACTGTAAACTACGCATAGGTGATGCGGTTGCAGCCGCACACCCGCATGGCTGTCCTTGATCCATAACTGATCTCCATCATCCTTTAAAAGGATATCCACTCACAAACGTTGCTTCTCCACTAACATGTGATATTCACCTGGCATGGACTGGTACTCGAAGCCATGAATCTTTAGTTTTGAGGAGGAGTCCACCCGCAATGCTCCATTTCGTTTACAAATTGGATTCCAACGTTTCCAAATTTCTATACATTTGCTCATTCCACTTTCTTTAAAATACCATAAAGCCGTAACTGCTCCTTGATACAGGCCACTACATATAAGAAGGCTCAGAGTATCTATGTTAAACTGTCCTGTAAATTGTAGCATCTGCCACAGCAAAGTATCTCAGTTGGCATCCTAAGAAATGGATTGTTGCTCAAATTTACATCTATATTTCTTCTAAACATTCTACTCGTTGGTTCGTTTCGCATGGCTCTTTGTTCAAGGAGACGGAAGAGACTAGGCGGCTTTTGGAGCTGTCCATATATTTGCGACCGGCCGTTGAACAGTTCACAAATTGACATTATACCTTAGCTAACATAAAGTCAGGCAATACCCATCTTATATAGATTCCGTGTATCTCTTTGCTTTATTGCGCCTGCGGCCCAAACGCCCCTGCGAATGTGTCTTCCCAGCCGAATTCGGATATAAACTGGCACAACGATACCGGGTGTAGTATCAAGTCCTGAAGTTTTAACGTATAAACGACGGAGCCGTGATTTCTGAAGAAGAATCTTTTCAAGCGCTTTCGTATGACGGCAATTTTATGCCCAGTATTCTCATGCTTATGCCCTATACGATCCCAAGCGCTCACTATTTTCGGCTTAAGAGGGTGAGGTCATGAATTGGATATAGTGATTGTGGGCATTCCGTCCAGGCTACGGCAGTACTGGAAAACGAACACACTCATGGCTCTTTGGCTGAACATTTCCATGGTCTGTAACTTGGGCATCTCGAGAGCAGCACCTGCTGCAGCCCGGAGGAGATTGTTGATAGACTTAGTATCCGCGGCCATATCGAGCAGTGACGAGGTGAGTGCTATTGACTCTAAATTCGGCCATGTAGGCTTATAGATTGATGGAGGAATTCTTTGCCTTCCGTTGATGCGCTTGAATGCTTTAACAAGCCTTCGTTCGAAATCTGGTGACCTGCGGGGTTTGCCTAAGGCACGGCGTTGGGGAGATGATAGACGAGATAGAAGATCTCTTTGCACTCCACTGCGTGACTTGTCGACAGAATTTGGCGCATAACCTGGCCAGAAATCTTGAAAAAAGTCTTTTGCATCTGCTAGAAAGGCAATTGACAGATGCTCGAGCAAGTGGCTCTCATCCGTCAATGTCCATCCCAAAGATGGCATAATCTTGTATGGACTCAACCCATTTGTACCAACATCCAGGTGATCGCCATAGATAGAAAGGCGCTTAAGAGAACTAATATGGCGTAAAAACACATCGAATCCGCGTTGGACATCTATACACGGTGAGCGTTTGTGAATACATTCTGTCACATCTAGCGCTTACTCTTATCGGGGCATGGATAATTCTGGATCCAAGGCTCCAGTACTATGTTCTCCAGACCATGTAAGCTCTTGAAAATGTTGAGCAATGTATCGGGGTGGAAACTTCGAGGATAACGTCGGCGGTGAAGCAATGCTTTCACAACTGAAACGCCTGGCAGCCTTCTATTCGCCTTTGGAATATCGAGCTTTCCGTAATCGAGTTTAAGAAGACTTCCAAAGAGGCGGCAAGTTCCCGGTGTGACTCTGATATAAGGTGTACCGAAAGTCCGATGAGAGGTATTATTCTGTGAGGTATGATCTTCTGGGAGATTGTCTGAGGGCCCAGCTTTTACGGAATCGTCTACTATGCAGGTTTCATCGTATTTGTGGGGGTAATCGTCTTTACCAAGAGGGTATTTGAAAAAATGCTCCGAGTCGCTTGGCGAATAAGCGCTGAGCTCCAAGACCAATCCGCCACTAGAGACACCATACTGTCCGTTTTTCTTCCAGGTGCTGAAGACTTCGAGTAGTCGATATATAGCTGCTGTAAAAGTTTGGTTATTATCTAAAATCTCAAATGGCCTCTCCGGCCATTCGCAAGCGGGGCAGACGTATGGAGCAAGTTCAACTCGTAGCCAAACGTGCTTGACCATGCCCCTCCGGTGGCGGCGGACGACTCGACCAAATTCTGGGACACATGACTGGTGGAGAATCAAGCGCCGAAAATTGAATCTCTCAAAGTAAAGCTGCCATTCTTTCGAGACGGCTGCATAACTGCTCGTAGTACTGCTATCGCTGTGAGATTGGAGCAGCTTTAGAATCATGGTCTGGATTTCGATCGGCAGGCTGTACCATGTCGCCATGATGATTGAGTTGAAAGGAGTCGTCTTCAAGTTGGTAAGGCATGATTTGAAGGATGAGTTGAGCGAAAAATGCCACAATAGGCTTACATAGAATTTATACTGATGGTAGGTCGTGACTAGCTTCATCTTATAGAGATAAGTTGCCCAATATCCCAACATTTGACGCCTTCATTTTAATTTTCGGCAATGAAACAATGGCAGCTTGTGCTTTGGACACGAAGAAACTTTACATATGACGAGACCCGTTTTCTTTGTCTAAAAGGTTCCTGTGGCTTTTGACTTGAGCAGCCTCTCAAGCTATCCCTGGTTTGGAGCAAAAGTGAAGTAGCACCAAATGATGAATCAGAGATCCGCCAATTATTTGCGTAATTGTCTTTCTTCTCTACTTTGACGTGCATATTTTCTGAGATTCTGGTCGTTGCCTGAGATTGAGCTTGAGTTTGCCCTGATTTGCTATGATGTGATCTCCAGCGCAGTGGCGTCGAACAATATCACTTCTGGCTATACCCATTGAGTGCTCCGTATCCATCTCTTTACGGATAGAATATCTTAGTCTGTGTCACATATTTTGGCTTTACCGGTTGTAAACTACTCGTACTCAACGATCCCGGAAAGAGTTCAAGAGAATTTCCATCCGGAAGATGGACCTTCCGATTCAAGTACGCCAAGACTTTTTACGAAACATAATCTGCCAAGCAAAGACACTTGGCACGGCTGAATGATCCACTGCCGGCAGACAAGGATAAAGCAGATTGCTGTTGGAACAATTCTCCGACCCTGTTTCGGCAGTTGGCTTTTCTTGGCATCTCAAAAGTGCCATTAGGTAATACGAGTATGACTTCTAGATAGGCAGACTTTTTACGTGCTGATGGGCTTGAATTGGATACGAGTACTTTTCTGTGGCTGTCGTCTTACCGATGTCCCAATGTCGACAGTTTAAACAAGGTCACATGTCATTTCTTCGCATCTGGGATTCAGTTGGTCATTTTTGAAATCTGATATATACTTTCAAAAAGGGCTGTGTATTCCCCACGCGGCTTGATCTAGGGCATGGGATCGGTGTCCGCTGGCCTAGTCACAGCGAGTGGCTCAAACTTCGGAGAAATGCCATGTAAAAAGTGGCAGAGCAGCCTCAAATAAAGCTGGATGAACTTTGTTTCAGCTGGGATTCTAGATGGGGACGAGCTGTGGTAGTGTCACCCGTAAAAATAAACAGGTGAGAAAATATGGCATAGTAACGCAATTAGTTGTGTGCCAAGTATGGAACTATTGGAAGAGCTATTCCTGCCGTGTATCCGTACTCGCCTTATAGGGCAGCCTTGGCAATGAGCAATGATTTTGAAATTGAACCAATTGAATCGAAGATTTAATTTGTGTCTAAACGATGATTGGTGACGGCAATGCCTTGTTGCTAGTGTTCATTAGGAAAAGGCCCATCTTGACGTGAAGGTTATAGAGTGGGACTAGCGATCCTCAACCACAAACTTCTTTGATCCTTTCTTAATACCCCAGGAAGATCAGAGCAAAGAGATGTCTTTCAATTGGATATCTTGGCAGTAATAGCTCGTAGAATGAACTCGATGTCTGCTGAATCCATTGCGCCAAGCTGAGTGCGCTAGCAGCGGCCAATTGAGCTCTATATTCCCGTTGAGATTAAACGCATGGCGACTGTGTCGAGAAAATTGTCTGGCGTCTTGGTAGCCGCAGAATCGGGCCATCGGCAGATTTCCAAGTTAGGCTACAGGAGATCGCTAGACTTTGGTTTAGTCTTGAATCAAGACCATTCTTGAACACGAATCAGCCCATGCGGGGGTGGGTTATACCCTTTTAGTGACACAGGATCCTTCACATAATGAAGCTTAAACAACTTATGGCGCAGATCAGTGAACATACCGGGGAAATACTTAGAAGTAGTACACCAGAGGCTGTTTGTACGACACATCAGTCATTGGCGTTGGCGATTGACTTGCGCCTCTATACAGACACAGCCACTAACCGGACACTCTGCCATGTACCCAATTGTCTAAAACTATCGACATCCGATGAAATACTACCTGTTGGTAGAGCAAATGCCAGCAAAAACCAGTTGTTGTTGGCTGACGCCTTTTATTAGGTGGCTTGGGCTGGGTGAGCAAAAGCGCTACCGAAGACTGAATATTACTCGGACACAAATCGGTGTAACAAGAAATATTGGATCTTTAACGCCAACAAAGCGATGTGGTTGATCTCATGACGAGATGTGAGATCAGGAAGTCTGACCCACGGGCATCTTCTCTCCAGACAGATGAGTGGATGGGTGCCAGGCATCAATCTTGGCGGGAGGGTCGGACACTCCTAAGTCCAAGCATTCCAAGCGACACACCGGCTTGGAGATAGGTGCACTTAGTTCAACCAGACTGATGACTAAAATTGGAGACGATTTCAGCTATAAAACAAAATGAATGAAACGAGAAAGAAATTGTTACAATTCCCTCTGGTCAAGTTATTTCATTGTCACAAATGAAGTAAATCGCCATTATTGCGCTTAGTCTATTCGTTCAACACAAGGAACCGTCTACATTATGGCTCAATTCACCGGCGTTCTCCTGATTCTCCTATCCGCCTTCGCGTCTCTTATAGAGGCACAAGCGCAAGGAAAACCGTCGCCGTCGCCTAAACCCCCACCTGCTTGTTCCATCAAGGATATCCGTCAGATGGACGTGTCAAAGTGTGCCTGCCAGCCTCAACATAAAGACACGTGTCATAAGAGTGGATGTACAGCCTGCTTTGGCGCCGCCGATATCCAATATCGGTTCACCAAGAGCCCCCATTGCGCCGTCGGATGTACCGATGCTGACAAGGAATGTACGGGATGTGGCTTATGGTTTTCCACGCTTTGCACCTGTCTCAGATACGACGACTGTAAAAAGACGGTGACATCGTATTCGAACCCACCTGCAAACCAGGCGATATTCGTTTTGACGAACAGTGACGAGCGACTCGTGACTACCACGGACTTGCTCCCGGGAATCCTGGAGATGGCCAACAATCCTTCCCGATACGAGGTGGGCTGGAAGTTTGCTCAGGGAAATTACGATCGTAAAACCCATGCACTGGCGTTGAACTCTGTTCGGTCAAGAACGCACGAGCAGGTTCATATTCATGTTTGCGAGAAGCCAGACGTAACCTCGAAAGAGCCCAGAATCTTGGAAATCCTCGACAATATCCCCAAGAAGGACCATAATTACAGCAAGCACTTCAAGCAAGTTGCGAATCACGATGATCTCTACTGTAGGACGATCGAAGCAGGCTACCCTGGGGGTGATGTGTTCTACGACGTTCTAGAGGGTATAAAAGAAGTTTTGGACAATAAGGCGTTGAATGTGGATGGCAAGATCTGCCACGATTTTGCCGGAGCAGGCATCATCCGAGATAGCCATTACAATATGTGGGCTTGTGTTACTGGTAACCATAAGGGCCCGTTGGACCTCTTCTGCAAGCCATCAAAGTAACAACAGTAAGTAAGTGGAATGAGGTTGAGATTGATACTTGAGGGTTATATTTTCTGTGAATAGTACATATGGTTCATTCGTTGCAACTGTCATTATACTCACATATGTACATATACTACTCTTTCTTGGTTTTAAAATACTGTAACAAAAAATATTCAACATCTCACAACTCAGGGTCCTGTGCGACTATCTCCACATTCCCGGGGTGGTTAGATGCTAATTCTTGCAAGGGCCTCACCCCTCCTCCACTTATTACGAGTACGATGTGAATCAGTGAAACATGTCAAGAGATCTGCGTCGTTTAAGTGCGGAGGAGGGGTAAGTCTATCACTTTTATTTTTCGATTCAATGTGAAGCATCGTGTTACACGTCGAATGTCAAGCATCATCCCCTCGCCGACTCATGTAGATGATTTGTTTCATTGAGTCTTACTGTTGGTTGGTGTTGACTCCACAGTGTAACTATGCGCTTATTCTCATTACTCAATCGGAAATTTAACAAGAGACAAGACAAAATAATGCAATAGTCATTTGATGGTAAGCTCGTGCAAGTTCCGAGACCGCTGCTCATGAGACCTCAAGGAACAGGAACTATTACAGCCGCCCCACGCCAGCTTGAAGCAATTGAATCCGACGAGTCCAAAAGCAATTGAACCCCAGAATCCACAGATCTTGGCGTCTCTCCACCTGTCGCTGCTTTATTTTGCGCCTCAGCTGGAGTACGAGAATTGGATCTTTTTTTCCCATCTGACGGCGCCTTGCCCCGCTTCGGCTAGTCTCACGGAGTGCATCTCCGGCGCTACGATTGTTTTTATCTCCCCGACTTTTGTTTGTTCACTAGCAACGGCGTTATTGTTGTTGATTACAGTGTCTTTCGGTCGAAATCAACACCCGCGTCGACGGTATTTGAGGCTGTTGTTGATCCGTCTGTGCGCCTCTTTAATTCCCGATTCCCTGCGTGGATTAGGAAGTCGTCTAGAAGCACCGCCTAACCTTGGCTAAGCCATTTGCTCATCCCGTTGCATCCCATCTCACTACCAGACAAAATACGCGTAGCTGAGCCCGATCGTGTCATCGTGAGAAGTTACTCCTTACAATGGCTACAAACTCGGGCAGCAAGAGTCATCGCTTGCCAGCTGATGAGCTGGAACTGATACGCAAGTATATCCATGGATGCCACATCTTGCACTACTACAATGTGGTGGACGCGTATGGCCATCTGTCAGTGCGCCTGAGTGAGTCGGTGTTTATGATGTCGCGTTATATGGCACCCGCGCTTGTATCTTCAACAGACGACATGGTGCTGTATAATGTCGAGACTGGCGAAGCACTCCAGAAAGATGCGCCTCGAGGTCGGTTCATCAAGACACCAGAGAGTGATGATTTTTACTGATTGGGAGATGAGCATAGGTTTCTCAGAGCGATTCATCCACTCTGAAATCTACAAGGCATATCCCAAGGTCCAGTCCATCGTGCACTCTCACTCACTTGAAGTCGTCCCATTCTCCATCTCGTCAACACCTCTGCGGGCTTGCTTCCACATGGCCGGCTTCCTAGGCACGTCCGTCCCCGTCTGGGACGCCGCAACGGTGTATCGTGAGGATCCGTCAGCAAGTCAGGACATGCTTGTCCGCAGCACAGGGGCCGGAGCATCCCTGGCCAAGGCGTTGGGCCCTGCTGATGGCGAAGGATTGCCGAAATATCCAGTTGCGCTAATGCGTGGACACGGTTTCGTGGCAACGGCCAACAACATCGAGATGGTGATTAGCAAGAGCATTTACACGCAGCAGAACGCGCAGATTCAGAGAGCGGCCGCGGGTCTTTCGGGAGGTATGGGGGATGTACAGTTCTTCACCGAGCGCGAGGCTCACGATGCGGGCATGACGGCGATTGCGGGAGCAGCGAAGCCGTGGCCGCTGTGGGTGGCGGAGGTGAAGGGGCACTCGCTGTATAAGAACTCGGTGTGATTATGAACATGTACATATATCATGGATGTTTTGTTGAGCAGCATGTGATTTTGGCTGTTGGTTGGATGCATGTACAGAATAAATTTGATTTCCAAGGTTCCAGTTGCAACATCAAAAATGCTGTTGGGTGTAAAAATGCAACCTGAATACGAATTATTACAACGTTGTCAGGCCCCCCTGCATGGCATTTGCATGGCATTGCATGGCTGTTGTTAATGCATGTGTCCTCCGTCCCCTGTTTCATCTTCCTCGGTAGATGCGGCTCGATGGCTTCGGCTTGGCGTAATCCTCGCTCGCTAAGCCGATCTCTGCTGCCTGTACAGTAGCGCCTGTACAGTAGCCTGTAAAGTAACCCCCCCTAGCCGACCAGAAGGCTGAACGCTAATTGCCACTGAAGATGCATCGAGCTAGCACCCCCGACTACTGTGCATCTGTACTGTAGCGTCCAGTACTCCCGCTAGCAATGGAACCTACCTAACTGTACTGAGCCCAGAAGGTGGACGAAGGTGGACGGCCTAGAGCGACCAAATCCCCGCACGGTTTTAGGGCGGCGTGGGGATGTTCCACCGCCAAGCACCGCTCACCTCGCATTTATAACCCTCGACTCCGTACTCCGATCGCGAGGCCCGGATCACTTGTCCGCTCATCTTCGTTTCCATTCTCAGCTGGGGACGGTGGAGAGTTGCTTTTGTCTGCTGACTGGACTGGACCGAGCACTGGCACTGGCTACTGGCTAAATGGCTGCCTCGCCCACCGCGCCTTTTCCCACGCCGTCTGTCCCCGTCGACGCGGGGAGAGGCCATCATCTGCCTTTGCCCTACGAGTACGCGCAGCCTCAGGCTCAGCCACAGTCGCAACCTCAACCTCACCACCCGCAACCGCTACCGCTGCCTCACCCACAGTCTCAGTCTCAGCCACAGCAGTCTTCCCGCCATCCCGACATCATCAATCATCCATCTTCAAGTTCTTCTCACGAACAGAAGCCGCAGATACAGCAACAAGAACAACAACAGCAGCAGCAGCAGCAGCAACCCCCGACGAAACGGCGCCGCATTGGCTATGCCTGCAATCTATGTCGTACCAAGAAGAACCGCTGCGATGGCGAGCGACCCTCTTGCGGGCCGTGCAAGGAGCGGCGCCAAGAATGTGTCTACAGCCCCCAACGAACCAAGATTTCCGTGACGCAAGAGTATGTTATCTGTCTTTCTGTCTACAATTCTCATTCATCTTTCAATTTCTCTCATTTTCCCTTGCTTAAAACCCCATCTATCTCTATACCGCCAGCGAATAAGCCAGCTATCAGCCCCTGTTGCCTTCCCCCCTTTTACTCACTCGCCTCATAGGTACATTGAAAATCTACGAGCACGGAATCGTATGCTCGAGGAGCATATAGCCAACCAGCAACCTCAGGGCTCTCACTCACCGTAAGTCTAGCAACCTGACACTCCCTTCGTCTCGTATCCCCAACTAAATGCCCCTATCCCTGCAGCCATGAGAGCACTTACTCAAAGGAATCGCCTTTTGGTCCTCCGCGACTATCCTCAGACCGGAATCCAAGCGACGGCCCGCGGCAACACCAATACCCAAATCCTTCTTCACCTCTATCTACAGCAGACGGGAGACCAGATCACCACCATGACCGGAGCATGTTACTCAACGAACATTCGACGGCACCTGGAAGCCGACAACGCCCGTCTGACAGCAACCCTCCCAGTGATCGACCAAGGAGTAGCCATTCCGCCTTACCGGGAGAGTACTTTGGGGAGTCATCAGCATTCGATTTCATCACAAAAGTAACGTCACCGAATACCACGGATGCTACAGCTGGCAGCTCAGTAGCAACTACCGGAACTCCTACAACAGGTGCCACCACCGGTGGCACCACAAATTCCAAAGCCTCAACGACGGGACGACTAGGAAACGCCGTTACCGCGAGAAGGAGTATTGCAGAAGCATCCGGAATGGGTGGCTTGAATTCAGAATCCCTGGCAGAGTCCTCGCCCTCAACAGTCGTCTTCGAAGAGCTTCTAGGCATTGGGGGAGGAATAGGGGACGGCAGCGGAAGTAGTGACTTGTTTGAACTACCTCAACGATCATTAGCTGACCGCTTGGTGACATCATATTTCAAACATCGACATCCACTGAATCCATGTCTGCATGAAGGGACGTTTCGTCACCGTTATTCGAAACTCTGGCTCAGCAAGGACGTGGGCGGTGAAGAGGCGGCTCCCAACAACTTGGCCTGGCTGGGGTTGGTCAACATGGTATTTGCATTTGGCAGCGAGCATGTGCAGATTCGTCCTCCATATCACGGAAGTCCAGCTGGCTCAGCACCAACAAAACCGGACCGTTCTCGCTTTTTCAAACGAGCCAAGATGTTGGCATTCTCCAGCATCCTACAAGCCAGGATTGAGCTCGTCCAGGCATTACTGCTAATGAGTCATTATTTACACGGCTCGCTGGAACTCAATCATTGTTGGACTGTTATTGGATTGGCAATCCGCACAGCACAAGAGCTGGGGCTCTATCTCGATTCTACCAACTTCACCAAGGATATTATCGAGCAGGAGATACGCAAGCGTGTGTGGTGGGGCTGCTTCGTGATCGACCGCCTCGTCAGCATCAAGGTCGGTCGGCCACCCACGATTCACGATATACCCGCCATTCGCGTCGGCTTGCCTCTTGCGGTTGATGATGAATATCTCAATGAAGAGTCCAAGTATACGCAGCCTAGCAATGTCCCTTCCAAGATTGAATACTTCAACCATATCGTGACCCAATGCCGCCTGCTTGCAAAGGTACTCGACACCTTGTACGACAATACCCCAAGCAGCAGCGGTAGCGCTGGCGGTAGTAGTACCTCGTCTTCAGCAGGCCGGGACACGAGAGTTCGCATCAAAGCTGACTTGCCGGATCTCCTAGCCATGTCGATCCAGCTGGATGGCGAGTTGGTCGTGTGGCAGAGCATGCTGCCTCCACATTTACGCGCAGACTCGGACGTGACAGATTGGCATTTTGAGCGACAACGGAGCGTTTTACTCATGCGGTAGGTCATCACCATACAATTATGATATGTTGACTGCCGCCCGGGCTGGATATTCGGCTAACTGGCGTCGTTACTTGATAGATTTCTTCATATCCGTCTCCTTATTCACCGTCAAACACTGCTGTACCATATTTTACGTCGCATATCCGATCCTTTTCAGCTTGATCTGGCACATTTGTGCATCAGACGTTGTGTCATGGCGGCCCACGATGCAATCCACCAGGTGCATCTCTTACAAAAAAACAACTCTCTGTCTTCCTCATGGCATAACTCACACTGTATGTCATATCTCTTGATAACCCCCCATCTGTACTATTAATCAATATGCTTACAATTGTTGTTTCGACGATAGACGTCTTCACGGCTTTGAGTGTCTTGCTAGTCTATCAGCACCTGGACCCCCAATCGCGGTCAAAGATTGACCTCCCGCCCTCATCAGATATCGACGTCGTTATCGGCCAGGGTACGGATCACTTACAGCGTGTTGGTGGCGAGATACATCCCCTAGCCTCTCGCTACGTTCGCTCATTTCAGCAACTGCAAGCACGGTTGCAAGCAATTGGAACGCTCTCCGCCAACGCGCCGCCACTAGCCGTGCGTGGTAAGCAAGCTGTGTCAGTGAAGGAGGATGGTGCATCAAGTTACGGCCAGGCCCGTACAGCAAGCTCCACAACTGACTCTGACCAGAGCAGCAGCAATGCTGGTTCAGCCACTAGCGGAAGTGTAGGTAAAGGATCCATGGCCGTACCAGACCATGGCCAAGAGCACAGCGGGGTCAATTACTACAACGGGGAAGGATATCAAGAGCAAGACAACAACGACCGGGGAGTGGAATACGGGGACGATGGTTTCATGTGGGCTGGCTTTGATGATGAGTTTGCAGTCATACAGAGCGCTTTGTTAGATAGCAGCGGGTGGGGGCCTGGGTTTTTGGACCCCTGGGCGCAAGGATGAATACCTGACTATTCTGGTGCTGTTCAATCATTTATGAAAGTTTTGTATAATACCACTAGGCATTGTCGATTATTATGATACTCCATCAGTTTTCTCACCAATGTTTCAAGGTTGTCAAGATGACTCTTTCCACAAAATAAAGTTGCCCAATCCCTACTGTTGGTGTTGATCGGTTGTGAATGATTGGTTCCCAACTATCCAGGTATATGCAGGAGGAATACGACGTGACCGGGCAATCTGCTCAAGGGATTTAAGCTTATTGTGCGTTTTAACTATTTTTAGCAGCTCGCCAAACCACCATAGTGCTTAATCCAAAGCCTACATATATCCCGCGTGTTCACGCCATTTCTATTATGGTATTCATGTTTTTATATTTCGCTCTATGTACCAATGACAGCATTGTATAAGTTCGTAGCAGAAATACACCCAAGTGATATCATATACAAGATACAAAGGAAAATTATAGCCAGAAACGAAAACCATATGCCAAAAGTTCAACTACATGTAAAAATCCCCCCCTTTCCCCTTTAAAGCCCAAGACGAGTCCGAGTAGCGACGAAATCAGCCTCCAGATCGTGGCCCCAAACCCAAGTCATGCGGTCCTTGAACTTGTCGTGGATGACTTGCAGGCGCTGGTCAAAGTGCAGGCCGTCGAAGTCGGGGCCTTGCATCTCGTAGACGTCGCCGGCTTGGCGGGATGTCAGCTGGGCCTTTTGGGCGCGAGGCAGTCTCGTCTCTTGGTATAGCTTCATGTATGTTTCTAGGCCAAGAGAAGGGTTTTCGAAGAAGGCTTTGACAGCTTGGCCCATGACGAATGAGTCCTCGATTGCGTGACCGGCACCGGAACCTGTAACATTGAGAGATTAGTCTTTTATACGTGCCTATGTTTATCGAGATTGCAGAATTCTTACCTTGGTGAGGAAGCATAGCGTGAGCGGCGTCACCACTGAGGGCGACCTTTCCACCTAGGTACACCCAGTGGTCGAGCAGCTCGCGGTCGTTGAGCTTCCACTTACCAGGGTTCGGCTCCATGGCGTGAACCACCTTCTGGACCGTCTCCTCCCAGCCAGCAAACTCCTTCTCAACCTCTGATCGCGGGGCGGTGCTTGACCAACTCTCCTTCAAATCACCGAGTTCGGCCTCCGGCTTGCTCACAAAGGCGACGACGTTGAGCGTCTTGTTCTGAGAGATGGGGAAGACGAGGAAGTGCCTGTCCGGTCCCAGCCATGAGATTGCGAATGAGTCGTATGGCCAGTCCTTCTCAACGGCTGACATGGGCAACAGACCACGGTAGCAGACGCGGCCTGAGTAGCGAGGCACCATGTCCGTGGCCTTGGAAAGCTGGCGGCGAACATTAGAGTGGATGCCATCACAGGCAATGATGAGGTCAGCAGAGGCGCTGGTACCGTCAGCGAAGTGAACGGTTGCCTTGCCGCCCTTTGCATCATCGACAATCTCAACAGCTCTTTTGTTCGTCTCTAGTTTGGCGCACGTCGTGTCCCGGATATGCTCGTACAGAACCTGCAGAAACTCGGCGCGGTGTACGCTCAGCTGGCGAACGCCACCGTTGGCCTCGTCCTCGTCCATGGCGCTGACGGAAACAATCTCGTCACCGTTGTCCCAGCGTCTCAAACTGCGGTGGATGCCGTTGCGGTCGCCCGAGATGGCGTTTGCGGCATCGAAGACGCCGTAGCGCTTGAGGATGCGGCCTGCGTTGACGCCGATGCCGATGCCAGCTCCAATTTCCTTGTAAGCTGGTGCCTGTTCGTAGACGGTGATGTTCTTGAGAGAGGGAACCTGTGT
This sequence comes from Trichoderma breve, assembly GCF_028502605.1. Taxonomy (NCBI): domain Eukaryota; kingdom Fungi; phylum Ascomycota; class Sordariomycetes; order Hypocreales; family Hypocreaceae; genus Trichoderma; species Trichoderma breve. The sequence goes on from NC_079232.1 coordinate 2,646,575, forward strand.
AGCTAGAGAGAGAGCCATGGCAAGACCGCCGATGCCACCGCCAAGGATGGCGACGGTGAAGGTGTCTGGCGAGACCGTCGGTTTGCTCACTATGGCCATGATTGCTGTTTGGTTTCGATCTTTGCTTCTTTACCCGAGTGTGGAGAAGGGGGGGGGGAGAAGATTGTATACTACTGTATGCCAAGAAAGATGCAAAGTAGAAAAGCACGAGATCTGCTTAGTCTATATAGTTGCCGCTGAAGAGAGTTCGAAAACAAAGACGCAAGAGAAAAAGCAGAAAGAAATGGGACAAGAAGAAGAAGAGAAAGATGGGAATGGGGGGAAAGAGTTCCGAGAAGAACGGTCAGATCAATAGTAGCTCCATCTTTCCGGGTTCGTCAGACGGTTCGTCTCAGCTTCTCGGAAATGGCGGCAAAAAGATAATTGGCGATTATTTTGGTTGAAATCTTAGCTTTCTTGCGGTTCTCTGTTTCACGCCGCTTCGTTTTCTTTGCTCTCCAGATTATTTGCCGGGCTATCTCTCAAGGTCGTGGGGGATGGTTTGGGGGCGGAGGGCGGATTCCGGAGTCCGGAGGCGTGGGGTTGCATAGCTCGTGATACAATTCGATACGAAGAACTGGAGCTGGGAGAATTATATCCGGAGATGATTTCCGGTGAGGGGCAAGGAGATGCTAAGGAATTCATTGGCTCGGAAAATATTCCCGTGCACGTGTGTGGGTGCAGAGGTTCGGGGAGATAAAATCGACTCCAGTTTGGACGCTATAATGACACTGACCCTTGTTTGCCGTTCGGTAGCTCAGTTGTTGGAGTCACTTGAGCGTTTCTGACCACCAAAAGGCTGAATTGGAGCTATGGGGTTCATCTTAGCAGAATTAAAGCTATCCATGGATCAAACGCTAACGAAACTCGCAATGTATAGAGCTCTCATAGTGTGGAGAAGATGGCATGATACGTGGTATGATCTGTGATGTGATTTCATGTTTCATGATATGATTTCTGACGCGACTCAAGAGTTGAATGAAGGATATAATAGAGCATGCATCATTATATTAAACCTGCCAGCTATACGTATACGTGACAGTGTAAGAGAAGTAGCTACATTATCTACGCGTACATGCTCAACCACTCTACGTGACCGACCATCTACAAGTCCTGGTGCATCTCAGGCACGCCCTGAGCCTTGCGAATCTCCTCGCCGCGCCAGATCAACAGCAGCAATGGCAGCCACGCGACAAAGTTGATGACGGCAAACACGCCCCACGCGACGTCGAAACCAGCGCTCTCACCGAACGGCAGTGCGTAGAAACCAATGGTAAAGGCAAAGATCTGACGGAACAGGTTGATGATGGTGGACACCTCGGCGGCTTGCGGCTTGTAACAATCCGAAATGTACGAGTACGTCAGAGTCGTTCCGGCCTGCACTCCGATAGACGCGACGGCCATGCCGATGGCCAGGGCAATCCAGGGCGCCTTGTTTGATACAGACACACCGTGGATGATGAGACCGGCCGGCAAGAACAGACCGAGAGGGGCCAAGTGCAGACGAGCCTCCGGCTTTCTGTAGCCATCGTGACGACGAGCATATCGGTTGATCAACCAATCGGAAATCCAGCCCGTGCAAGCCTCACCGATGAGACAGCCAATAGTCAACGGCACACCGAGCAGCAGACCGTTCTGCGCAACATCAAAGTGATAGAGCTTCTCCGAGATACTCGACGCCGTCAAGACGAAGACGATGGAGCCGTAGGTGTTGGTCGTCATGTAGTAGATGCAAGGCAGCACGACGGCCACGTACCGGAGCATCTTGAAGTTGTGCAAGAAGTCGGACGGCTTGAGCTTGCGGTTGATGACCTTGCCGCGGAAGGCCAGGCGGCCCCAGTAGGTGCGGTTCTCGAGCGTGCTGAACTCGGTGCGGGAGAAGAGCGTCTCGGGGAAGGCCACGAGGTAGACGGCGAGGACGCCGCCCATCATGATGGCGTTGATCTTGAAGATCCAGCGCCAGCCCTGGTCTTGGGCGATGAAACCACCGGCAATGGGACCAAAGTGCGGCTATCGGGACGTGTTAGCTGTGTCTTTCTTGGTAATAAGGAAATGATGAGAGCAACTTACGCCGTTGGTCAAGGCCAGGGCGTAGAAACCAATGTACCTTCCACGCTCTCCCTGGAAGAACATGTCGCAGATCTAATGCATCGTATCATATTAGTATCCTGTCTATACTGCCACATATTCATGAGTAAAGAGCAGAAACTCACCGTGGCACCACCGATAGCCAGAGCAACGCTAGCACCGATACCGACAACGCATCGGCACAGAATCTGAGTACCGTATGATGGCGCGTATGCCGAGCCAATGTTGCCGCCAATAGCAATCAGAGTAAAGAGCTATTCCAGAAACTCATGTTAGCAGGCGATATAACGCTAGCATGGGGGAAAAGGACGTTTTTTCGCGTACCAAGTAAGCAGGGCGTCTACCCCAGAGGTTGACAAAGGGAGTGATGAGCAGGGGCGTAACACCACCGAGAAGCGTGTACGATGTCGTGAGATAACTGGCTTGCTGCTTCGTGACCCCGTAGCTCACGGAAATGGGGCCGAATGCAGCGGGGACCATGCCGGCACCGACTATATTCGCGAATAACGTGTTACAACATGACCAAAGTCGATATCGGGATGAGCAAGCTTACACTGCACGACAAAGGCAAGAAGACAGAGGAGACCAAGGACAAAGCACTTGTACCAGTACGACCAGTTCTATAAAAAAACATTAAAAGAATTAATTAGCAACCATCTCTCACTCACTCAATAACCGATGCTCATAAGGAATGGTGGCAACAAACATACCAAAGGGTCATCCTTGTGGTCGCTCGGCTGCGGGACCAGAGGCAGACCGTTGGCATCAAGCTTCAGATCCGAGATTGGCTCCTTGCTCTCATTCTCATACCCGGACGGGCTCTCCTCCACATGGGCCGCAGCAGGTGCCACGCGGTTGGCTTTCAACGCCATTGCTGGATGCAAGCGATTGAAGAAGATTGTCTTGAGCAAGCAAAAGGTGAAAGAGGGTTGAGATGAGTGAGAGAAAAAAAAAGGAAAAGGGAAAGGTGTTGGCTGGAGGCGACGTCGGGTATAAAAGGGAAAACGCAGGGGGGAGGGATTAGAACATGGGTTGATATAACACGACGTAGTATTGAAGCACGATAAGAACGGTGTAGGCCGCTTTTACGCCCATCGCGTTATTGTGTGCTAGTTATGCGGATGAGCCACGGCTGTGTAGGGGGGAGGAGTTTATTATAAGCCCGGTTGTTAATGCCCCGCGTCCGCCGACCGCGGGGAATTGGGGATTCCGGGGTAATAAGCACTGGATGTATGTGTTTTTGTAATTATTGATTCGATTTTTTCTTTCTTTTTTCTGACATTTCTTTAGAGCGAGATCTAGGAGAGAGGCTAGGAGAAAGACGGACTAATAAAAAAACTGCCATGGGGATGTCTCATCCGGGGGGTTTGTTTTGGCGGTAGGGTAGGGGGGTTGGTGACCACGTGTCGATCCAATAGTCTGGTAAAGTCGAAGAGAAAATTTTAAAGTTGTGACAGGATTACGCTGGAATCTATTGAGTGAGTTTTCTCGGACGGGGTAGGGCTGTGGTGGGATGAATTGAGTCTGCGATAGTTCTGAACTAAATCCGGAGAGACGCTCCGAAGGAACTGTGGAGGTACTTGTTGGAATGTATTCCGACTTGGCGTTTCTCAGTCTCCGACTTGGCGCCCCGACTTGGCGTTCTCCATCTCAATACAGATTTGTTTTTTCTATTCGGAGGGCTAAATTCAGATTGCGGGGTACAGCGATTAAGCCGAATGCAGAACGAATACAAAGGGACTTGTGCGGAGGAGAGATCCGGTGAGTTGGGATGGAATCCGGGGAAGAGACTCAATGTTGGGGATGGAAACATGCTAAACTATTTTGACAGATGTCACAAGTTGTCACAAGTTGATGGGGAAGATTATATAACTGTATAATCCGTGGGGATTTATTATTTTAATACTCATCTCAGTTACATAATATATCCAAGTCTAAATACCCACTACTAAGGTCTATTACAAGCCATATTCATACTAGAGATGGAATCCCATCCCATCTAACCAATGCGAAAGTTGATTCGTCGAACCGGAGCAAATAGCTCCTCAATAGGCACTGTCCGCTCAATCATGTTCTGCTCGTAAAGAAACTGTACCAGTGCCTCCAATGTCTTCCTATTCTCCTCTAAGCCATATGGCCAGCAGTCTCCTCCAAATGTCTCCTTGATCTCGACTAGATCTCTGCCCAGCCACGGCAGCATGTATCTTAGAGCACCAAGTGATTCCATCCGCTTTCGAGCAATCTCCTTGCTGTCCTCCAAAGCATTGAACAATGCTGATGCGACGAATTTGTTTGCCTCGTAGAACTCGCGGCGAAAGGCGACCAAATGCATAATGGGGAAGATGCCGGTTCGCTTGTAGTAGTCGCTCTCAACGTCCTTGAAGTTGGGGAACAGTCTCTGAACATGAGGCGCGCGGCCCAAGCACTCAGGAATATCAGCACCAATGGTAGCAGCAATCTCGCCGCATTCCAGCAGATCTGAAAGTGACTTGGTCGGGTCTGTATTATTGGTAATATTGACGGGCTTCAACAGCGGCAGCACCGACGGCTGGCCATGGGACCCGGGCGTTTCCATCTTTCCCTGCACCCACTCAATCGTCGATAAGTCGATGCCGTACTCGTGCTTCAGGATGCCTCTGATGTACACCGCCGCCGTCATGTTGTACAGCTGCACGCCGATGCGCTTGCCATTGAGGTCCTCGGGCTTCTTGATGATGTTCGTGTTGACGCAGATGAAGGAGTGTCGGAAGACGCGCGACGCAAAGACGGGGATGGCGACGAAGCTGCGGTCGCCGGCGACGTAGCGCGTGACGTACTCCGAGGCCGACAGCTCCGAGACGTCGAACTCCTTGTTGGCGACCATGCGGTCGAAGATGTCGCGCGGGTGCTGGACCTCGACGAAGTTGACGTTGAGGCCCGGGGTGGGCACCTCGCCGCTGGCTAGGGGGACCATGCGGTCGTAGAGGGCGCAGGCGAAGTTGACGCCGAGGGGAGCCATGGCTGTGACACTGATTGTATGAGATAATCTAAGTAGAGTCTAAGTTGGTGTTGTTGGATATCGAATGCCAAGAACAGAGGTCAAGTTGGAGGTGTGCTTTCTCTCACTCTAGCTTTATCGATTGATGTATAAGCAGGCACAGGTAAGTGAGCTATCAATGGCGCGGAATCCAGAGCTATATGAGAGCTCTGAAGCTACAAAACTACATCACATCGTCCCCGGCATGTGATTCCGGCTGTGATATATCACAGATTCGCTGAATGTTAGCCCGAGAGAAGTCCGGATGATGGCTCCGGAGCTAATGGTGGGATGGCGGGGTGTTGATAAGGCGCTATACAAGAAGTTGTTAAAGCAGCAACGCTTTTTGGGGAAGAATAGATTGATAACAAAGGTGTATGAAAATATAGGGTAGCTATTGTTTGTCGGTATTTGTTGTTAGCATTGCTTCTTATGACTTTTGGATGTGGGCGATTGAAAAGAAGGATATTCCAGAATTTGATTGGCGGGTCATCCAGAGCCGTAACTATTGGTATTAAATGCCATTGGATGTCTTTTGGCGGCGGCTAAAATATTCAAATGCGCAATGTTGAAAAAATGATATCATTCAAAGTAAAGAGATGGTGTTTGGCGACTCAAAAATGTCCGAATAGCTGTCTAAAGTGTTGCCGGTATGGTGTGTTCTAGGAAACGGCATATGGTTGCACACCAGTTTTCAACGCCAGGGCTCTTATATGGAGCAATGCAGCCGCCCGCTGGATTGTCACCTACAAGTATTAATGCCAAACCGTCATTCAACCCCTCAGATAAGCAACATCAGCCAAAAAAGAAAAAAGAGAAAATTCCAATCGATTGGCTATCCGTCAATCCCCTGTAAGCAATTTATATCAATCCATTCGGGAACGATCAATCCCGCTTCCCATCTGACGCTCGTCCGATGTCATCAATGTGTCACTCCCCAAAACGGCATGCTGCATGTCGCATAAACACCAAAAAATGCACTTTATCCTCTTCCCATCCATCCATTCAATTTTTTTTCCCGCATAATATTCCCCTTCGGATAAGGATAAGTCTCATGCAGAATGCAGAAAAAATTCCTGGTCGTACCATCTTCTCAAGGCGTGACGTCACAACCCTCGTCCCCATAATGTCTCAGCTCTTTCATTCTAAGATCCTCGATTCAATAATGCGCGACCCCGTCTTTTTTTCTTCCTCCTTTTGCGTAATAAGGCGTCGATCACAATTGAATGCAGAAGGATTCGCAATACCATTTCCTGAATCTGTTTAGTTCTTATCCGCATTCATTCAGTTAATATTTTTTTTTCTCCGTTTCTAATACGTGAAACACGGACGGTGATGCGACCGAATCTCCATGTGCAACACGGCATATCTGTGTAACCTCGGATGCGAGCCCGTCATATGCATATTTCCATCTCAAACAACCCTTTCTCCGCACCCAAACGCGGCAAATCTGAAGCCCATGTCCTGAACTAGCACAGCGAAATTGCACCCCCCTCTCAGCCGTGATCGTGATCGTGATCGTAGCCCCAGACAAGCACCCCTGCCCGGTGAAGTCACCATTTTCTGTCTCTCGCCCAGTCAAATCGGTGCCTGTTACTAGCGACGGCTAATTGCTTCCTCCCACATGCCAAGACAACACCTCATACGTGACGCCACACATATGCCAGCTCCCTAAAGCGATCAGCCACATGCTTGGGCTTGGCCGTTGACCTCAGCCCAGGCAAATGTGTGGGGAGGATGATGGAGGAACAGAAACAGGACCCAGATTCGATCGAGGCCGGGCCCTCCCTTGGTGGGAATCTTTTAGTTCTCAGGGTAAATTAAACCTGAAAAAAAAGAAAGATAAAAAGATAAAAGGTCTTTTTTTTTTGGCCTCCCTTGCATGTAAATACATTTTGCATGTTTCAGAAATCTCGCTTCTTTTTAAACGGTGCATATTGCTCAATTCTTGTTTCTTGTAACACTCTTGTTGTTCAGTCAACAAGCCGTCCATTTACATGGCTATATATACTGCATAACACGTATACAACCCTCCCATAAACAATCTCTACACATCAACTCATCAATCACACTTACTATATGCATTTGAGAATCATCTTTCACTCAACACGATGAATACCGCTAGCACCACCGCCACCTCATCCAACATGCTCTCCGTCCCATCCTCCACCTCCACCTCCTCAGGCATCGACATCAACAACCCAACCCGTCCCGCCTTCAACTCCCAACGAACCCAAGACCGCCTCCGCGAAGGCGAGGGCCTCTACGCCATGCTCTTCCGCAGCGACAGCAACAAACTGCAGCGCGGCCGAAAATCTGTCTTCAAAGAGACCGGCCTCGACGACGACAGTGCAAGCGAAGTCACCGACGTCTCGTCACTCAGGTCGCCCGTCGCGTCGCCCTCGCCTTTGTCGCCCACCTCAACGACATCGTCTCAAGGGCCGTCCCCTTTGCCACCTTTTCCATCTCTCAAGCCGGGGCCGCTGGAATCATGGTATGTCTGGGCTGCTCTTTTTGTGCATTTCGGTCCGCGATGATTGTATTAATGATCATAAAGACACTATCTTGTTTCGTGATTTCTTCCGATGAAGTCTTACGATTAATAGTCGAATTTATCTTTCGACCCATTATCTCATGACGTGAATGTCATGCCTATCGCTAAATACCCAAATCAATACTAATATAATTCATCATTTGCTGGAGTACAACGGACAATCCTCAAGACAAACACTTTTTGAAGGCTCTACTTCTACGAGACCTAGTGGAAAGGGGTAAAGGGAGACAAACGGGGTTTATGGTGAGATGACATCACTGTATGTCTAAGACATGCAAACTACATGTACGCTGCACATGTGTATATACAACTCTTTCATTAATACTTGGGAAATATGAACACAGTTCGTTCCATGAGATACTACTAACTCAAATAGGGGTATAAGTATATATCCATACGATCTAACGTAAAAATACATTGGTACAATACCAGGGGAATAACAATGCCGTGATATGCATGAAGAAAATTCGCTTCAATGCCTCCTCCTAGACCATAATGCGGTCTGTTCCACCAAAAATAAATAAATAAATGCGGTATACCACCTCGGCACTGACGTGATGGTTACAACATATGAATCCCAAACGCCAAGGCCGTGCAATCTAGCAGTCCCAACATGGTCAATCGTTGACAAGATAGAGAGAAAGGGTATAAAGAAGAGATGAGCAGAGTAAAGAAAGGTGAAAAGCAATCACATCTTTTCCAACTCCTCCTTGGGTACCGTGCGAACAAAGGCATGGCTCAAAAAGTGCAGCCAGGTCTTGTTCTTTTCCTTCTTGCTCTTCTTGTTGTTCTTCTTGTCTCCCTTTCCCTTCTTGAGTGATGGTTCGGGCTCATTGTCTGCGTATTCGTCTGCTCCTGACTCCACATCTTCATCTTCTTCGTATGCGTCTAGCGTTTTGCCTTTGCTTCCGCCTTCTCTCTGGCCCATTCTGTAGGCTAGTTTCAGGTAGCTTTTGACTGTCAAGTCGGGCAGTTTGTAATGTTTGTCGTCAAATGTGTTATACTCCACTTCATACTGAAACTCTCGGGGATTTGGCTTTGCATGTTTGGGCTCCTTGTGATCGTGTTGGCCTTTGCGCCACTTGGTGATGTCGACGCCAACATCAGGGATGTCATCGTTGATGTGAGTGAGATTGGCAAAGTATTGCGTATACCCGGTCAAGGTGAGGAGTTGAGGGTAGTAGGCAGGGCCAGGAGTCGAACCCTTGGGCGGGTCTAGAGGAATGGCCAGCTCGTGATCTTTGGGTGGCCTGCGCGACTTGTCCTTCTTCTTGTCCTTCTTGTGCTTCTTCTTCAGAATCTCGACTAAGACTTCTTCTGGATTCTCGTAGTCGATGGTATCCTCCGGGAGTTCCAACGCCGTAGGCGGGTTTGCCTGATCGTATGCATCTCGCCACACGGGCACGTCTTCGATTCCAGTAATGTTGTACTCAAAAATGCGAAGTGTGGGGAAATAGTTTGGCACAACGCTTGGGGTGATGAGGGAGAGCTGGTATCGCTCAGCGTACTTGCCACCAATTTTACCCAGCTTCTTCTTCTTCTTCTTGTTCTTCTTCCCCTTCTTCTTCTTTTTCTTGCCCAGCTCCGTCTCTTCATCGTCTTCCTCATTGGTTTCATTATCAAAGTCACGGGTAACAACTTTGGGCAAATCCGTCCATATGTCCCGCAATTCCTGGAGATAATCTTCTTTGGAAGAGATGGATATTGACTCGTCTGGGGAGCCACGTGTACGGACTTGGTCAAGACCAAGCTCCGGAGTCAGTTCCTTTTCATCTTGGAGAAGGAAATGGTCAATGTTCATATGTCCATAGAGAGAGCCAACTACAACGTCGCGGTACTGCTTGAGCCACAGCGTGTATTTTTGCCAGCAAGTTTCGTCCCAATTTTGCTTGCTCTCCGTCCGAGCAGGTGGCACATGGCCCATGAGAATGGCCTTGACTCCTCGTTCCCTCAGGATCTGCAGCTGCACGCGCAGCCAGTCCATGTGCTTGTAGCCGGGTTCGGAAGGGTGGGCGCAGCCATCCACACCAGCATTGCGATCGAAAAAGTACATTGTGTTCAAGCTGAAGACGGCAAGCTGGTTGGGAATGACTTCGATGTAGAACCAGCCGCCAAACGCAAAGGAATGGCGCTGCTCTTCGGGGATGAAGCGGCGCCAAATGTCACTGTAGGTTGCGAACCACTTGTTGGGCCCTGGCAACATGATGTTGTGGGGGAGGAAGTCATTGTTGCCGAATGTAGGCACGATGGGGATCTCGAGCCCGTGTTCGGGAGATGAGAATGTCTCAACAAACTTGTCGGCGATGATGCGGTTGGTTCTCAGGATCTCAGGCTCGTGTCGAGGATTCTGCTCGTCGCTATCGTGCCTGGCCGAATCGCCCGTCCAGATAACAAAATCGATATCATCCTTGATATTCTCCTCGATCCAGGTAAAGGTAGCGTTTATAAGCGAAAATGGAGTGTCGCAATCCGTCTTTTCGGCTCCATATGATCCAGCCAATCCTTTTCCTCGGTGGCATGCGATGCCTTCTTCGGTGGAAGTGTGCACGCGATAGAGTTCGTCAGGGTGGAAATCTGCACCAATTATCACGGTCAGCCCAGGATCTGCCAATCATGCCAGATCGATGCAATGTAGCATCAGCTAATAAAAGAGACAAGAGTCGATTGGTGGTGCAGCGTCGCATGCAGATTGTAAATTGGAGATTGCAAAGATAGCGAGAGATAAGGCGGAAGCACCAGTAGAAGCAAAAAAGCATCTGGTGTGCCAATCGCAGGCAGACAATTTTTTTTTTTAACTTCACGCAGCGCAATGCAACGCACCTGAGATATGCAGGAACCGGCCGCTGAGTTTCCGCTGCTGCAGTGGTAGCGCATCGGATTCGGACTCGATCGGGCGCAGAACTTGCTGGTCGAGGCGAGTTGCGGAGGGCAGGGCGAGGGTTTTGGAGGTCAGAGATGCAAAGGCGAGCAGCATCAGCTGGTATGGCCGTCGATTGAGGCCGCCGCCGCGTTGGCGAGGCATCGTGGGATGTTGTGTGTGGTGATTTTGTTTCGTTATTTTTTCTCTTTAGGTTCGGAGATGCCGTCTGTGTGTATAATAGGTGGGCTGAATGCAAGCAAGAATCCGCCCGATGAGGAAGAACAAAGAAGAAACAAACAAGAAAAAAAAGCAAAGAACCAAAGACGCAAAAAAAGAGTCGTAGGAATTGCCAAACTCAAAGACGCATCGCTCCAACGAGGCTTTGCTAGACTCGACACCGAATGAAGTTTTTTTAGGGGTCCAGGGGTTGAAATTCTTTTGACAGCGGAAGTAAAACTTGCGGTGGTGTGGCGGGCGCTGAGGCTATGAGGTCATCGGTGCCAATCAGCTGGGGATGATCCAAACTGTTGGCTGCGTCTGCCTGCTGAGACAAGACAGTCTGTGTCAACTGAGGAATGGATGGGCAGTAGTTGGAGTCAAATAGGAAGTAACGTGACGAGATGAGTCCTTGGTAAATGCTCGTGCTCAAGTTAAGAAGAAAGGGTAGAGTTTGGAAAAGCTTGGATGTCTCTCAGCTAAAAGGAAATAATATGGAGAGCCTCGACGGAAGAAACGAGGCTAGAACGAGTCATTCTCGACAATGGGATGATGCACCCAGCTCCGGGCCCTCCCAGTATTAATATAGCAACCTGGAACAAAGAAGCAAGGCCGTCAGCCAGCCATGATCCCATCTCCATCCAGCTCCCGACTTAAATCGCTCTTCCCCGTATTCTCAGCCCCGGCGAGAACCTCTATGGCCCAGCCCAGGGTCCTGGTGATCCTCCCACCACAAATTATGTCCGAGATGCTCTGCATCCGGCTCCACAGCCACCCTAACGGTGCAGCGCTCACGGCCAACCAAGCGACCGAATCTCCAAACCTCATCGCCATCGGCTCTGCCATGGGGGGGCTGCTGAGCCGTTTGTCTGACTCTCGCGCGTCTCTCCCCCACCCCGATGCTAGACATGCTAGCAATATCTGGTTGTCTGGCTCCCTTTTACACTCTCGCCGTCTCCGCCTAGCTCCCGCCCAGAGTTCCGAGCTGCCGGCCCCTTCTTTTTTCGTTGTCGTCGCCAGAGCCAATCTCGAGTCCGGCACGGCTCCACGTGCGGTGATGAGACGCCATCGACGAAAGGCCTGGGTGTCACAGCCGTAGCGAACAAGCTGCCAGAGCGTGAGCACGCGACTGTGTCTTCGCATGTGAGGGGGGAAAACTGGACGCCTTTTTTTCTTGGTCTTCTCCTTCTTCTCTATTGCTCTATTCTCTATATTCTCCATTTATTGCCATCCCGCTCTCTCCACCTGTTGTGACCATGTCGTTCGATCTCTTTCTCTTTTGGAACCAGGCCAGTCTTACCGTTGAAGATCGTGGCTGCGCACCTGCGCTCACCTGAGCAGTTTTTTTTGGAGTAGGCGGATGACGCCCGCAGTTGATTTCTGGTCGCGTGCGCCAAACGACCTGTATCGTTTGCTCCAAATCCCTGGGAGTATTCAAGGTTGCAGTAGACTCGAATGCAAATATAGGTCCATCGACACATGCATGTACGAGTATGTAGGCGCATCTAAGGGTCTAGATTGTCGTTGCACAGGTGATGTCATTTTCCAGGAATATATCTGCGGCTAGAGCGCTGTCAAAATCGACGACTTGTTCGTCTGTCCAACCTGGATATATACGACCTCCAACTACATACAACACTACATGTACTATAATGCGAACTGCCAACTGCTGCTGCATCAACCCCTCTGCTGTTAATCCATCTAGCCAACAACGAAAGGGAAAGGGAATGACGTTCATGTGTCTCACCACCCAATGGCCACCGTCTTGGCCCGATATATAGCGAACCGCATGCCCTGCAGGCTCTGGATGCACATCTCATGCTACCCCAACCACATACACTCGGCCAATAGCAAACCAACTTGCATCTCACTCAACCTCTCCAATTCAAGTGCTTTGCCACTCTGTCATCCTTCAGCTGCTCCCTTCACTGCAACCCAGCCGGCAAAGAAGCTAAAATGTCTCTTTCCCGGCTGTTGCACAGTGTTATCATTTGTCCACTCACCGTTAAAACAGCATAAATGCACACCGAGACAATATGACGATGCTACACTCACTAACTTTCAGGCTGCTAAGCCTCCAGCGCCCAATCTTTGTCCTACGGAGTGTCCGATCAGCGTGTTCTGTACTCTGTAAGCCCTGCTACAAAACTAATGCTGTACGGGTACAAGCAAACTTGGCATTTGGCATATCACGACATGCGCTAGTCCCAAAAAGGAACTCCAAGCCCTCCACTTCTCTTCAATTTTTTTCTCTTCCTTTTTTCTCTTTTTCCCTTTCTCACATCACGCAACACCCTCAACATGAGCACCTGATACAGGTGTGAGGCCTTCTCATCATATCCGTAGATACGTCGCAGTTGGAGGATTTAAGTTGCTAGACGAATATTTGCCGCACGTTTGAGGGGGGTCATAGATTTTTTCTCTGTGATGGCTCCCCATGGTTTTTCGTGGCTACATGATTTATTTTGCTAGTGCTAGCTTTGAGGTTGTCTCTAGGGAGATGCACTGTGTGATTATGCCCTTTGCCTACTATCCGACACCGTAAAACGATGTATTGGATGATGCACCGTGTGAACGCTCGCTGCAAGAGTTGATGTGGCCAGTCAATTGGTTTGAGATTGAGTTCCGCGAGTGGATGAGTCGCTGCTGTTTTTCTGTGTTTACCCTAGAGGTTTGTTTGGATTCATAATCTCCTTGAACAATCTTCAACAAAGCACTTCGAAACGAATGATTGAGTCAGGTGGTTAATATTAACTAGCTGTAACTGGACCTATCGCAAAAGTTGGGAGCATGTTTGCAGCGAAGCCGCCACCGATGTAAAATGACAGATTCGAGTGCTATTTGGTGGCGGTGTACCGTTATCAATTCTGTCAGGAGACCGTTACAAAGCCCCTTGACCTCCATCTTCACCTCGTTTCAGAATTTCAGTAAGATTTTCAGGCTGGACTCTATCCCACAGACTTCCCTTCCCAGAAGCTTTACCGTTGGCCTCTTCTATACGGAACCATTCTTCGGCAGTCTTGATCCTATTTGGATGGATTTCGTCCAGAATAGCATACTCTCTCTTCATGAGATCATCCTTGCAAAAGTTCCAGAAGCCAGTGAAGTTATCCTTGGTGGACATTGTACTAGCATCATTGGGATCAGCATTGTAGGCGGCCGGTAAATCAGCAATGTCCCGATATAACGCCCAGTAGTCATCCATTGACATTTCGATATACTGTGCAGGGCGGCCAGTAACGCGTTCAAAAGCTTTAGCCATCTCGTGAAAGCTAATATGTGCAATCGCAGTCCGAAGATCCATCCCACTAGCCTGTCTAGGATTGTCAAACATCCAACGGACGTAATAGCCACAGTCTTGTAGGGCAACGAAAGGCACGGCAACGTCGCCAACTGGAATGCGCCAGGTGACGATACCGTCTTCGATGGTTGGCGACATCATCGTTGCACCGCTGATACTCATATCAATATATGGCCCTCCTGTGAACAGACTTGCATCCATTCTGTCCATGTTTGTCGTGTTTTGCCACAGAATCCACTCCCCAATTCTTCCTTTCCCGTCTAAATGTCCGCACCGATACTTCGAGTTATAGGCCCCTGCCTTAAGCGCATAGTCATGGTTCCCATATACAAAGAACTTGAGACCTTCTTCAAGAGCAATTTCATAAATACGAATTGCCCAGAACATTTCTGCCTTCTCTCCAGTGTTGAACCCATCAATATTGACAAATGCCCCATAACAACCGCGGAGACCTTTATGAAGGGTTGTCTCGTTGGCTAGAGTTCCTTCGAATAATTCCACATTTCCGAGTCCGTACAGTTCCTGAGCACGTCGAGATGATACGTTACGTGTCAGAACTCTGACCTGATATTTCCTATCACTGACAAGACTTCTGACAATGGGCATCCCTTGGGCACCCGTGCCGCCAATCACAAATATTTTAGGAACGTCTTGGGAATCCATTGTCAACGTTGAGTGTTGCCACAAGAAAGAAATGTATGAAGTACATCGCGGCAACAATAAGCACTCGGCTGAGTAGACCCCTGCTACTTGAATATATGCCATCAATTGAGAAAATAGTCTCTGACCTATGCGTCTGATATGTAGAGTTATTCTTCAATGTCTCCACAGTCACTGCAATGCTTTGAAATCAGTCGGTACAACAGCATAATCTATATCCAACTCAGCAAAGCCCACCATGACACAAAACTTTCCTGATTACTGAATATTTGTCATCTCGTCTGATTGGTCTCTTGGAGATGGGGTTATCGCTCTCTTGTTGTGGTTATGGGCGATGGTGATTACTCTTCTTTCAGTATATGCCTTGTAGATCTGCTTGGCATTCGCTAATCTGGTATCAATATTCAATGGCTTGAGCGCACTATGCTCAGGGAAAATATGTTCTCAATCACTATATGCTAACCGATTGCATTTGTCACGTTTGTGGCCTGCACCCTTGATGCTTCAGTGCTATGTTGAGTAATCGCTAGTCCGCTAGACAGCTTTGTAAGTGTTTCTAATGTCGAGACTATACATGAAAATGGCAATACTTGACTTCCAGTTCTAGTACATCTAGTATACAGTCTTCGTATCAAAGGCGATCATACATTAAGGATAATGAAGGTATGAGTCTTGAGTATAAAGCAAAACGACCGAGTAAAATGGTTGCAATGGATCATTGAGGCACCATCAAATTAGAGATTTTCCACAATGTCTTTCGCGAAGAGCGGGGTCTCTCTTGTCCAGCTGATGAGCGCCAAGAAGTTTGAACTGTGAATTTCCATCTAGAAGATGAAGCTCATTGCTCTAATTAATCTTATAGCTTCTTAATATTCGAGCAAATTTGATTGCTTCTGCACAATCTTCACTGGAGCAAGACGTCTATGACTCTTTCAAATTTGGAATAAAACAAGAGACACGCACATTTTCAACTTCTTTTTTTTTTTCCCCCGGATCTTGCATAACCGCTTTGCATTATAATTCTGAATCATTCATGTATATGCAGTGCAGGAGAGAGGATCACATCAAGGGTCGGCTCAGCCGCACCGGCCTATGGACGCATTTCACAACCCAGACTGGACTTGGAAATAGAAACACAGTATTATATCTGAAGGCAATCAGATGTGTGATCTACCCCTCGCATCTTTCAGTAGGTCCCGGGGATCTCATCACAGCTGGTGATGTACCCCCAACCTTCTTCTTTTTCAGGAGGCAAATGGTCAGGGCGTAAGCCGCTCTCCCGCTATCCAATATTGACTTTATTTATTTCTGAAAAGTTACAGAAAAGAAAGGGGGTTCTCTTCTCCTTTCTTGGTTTGTCATGCCAGATGAGCTGAAGTGGATATTGTAAGTCACACAATTTTAGTTTAGCTTTATCAATTAAGATAAGATACAGCTCCATCATAATTCGGATGCGCTTCCGTAGCTCAGTTGGTTAGAGCTTCGTACTAATACTAGACGTCACAATCTAGCCTTGGTAATGCGAAGGTCGCAGGTTCAAGCCCTGCCGGGAGCAAATGCCCCAGATGCGTTATCCGAATTATTTTTTTTACTTTTTCTACCATAAATCGTACGAAATCATTCTTCCCTTTTTGACCATTTGTCAAAACAGGTCCTATGGTCTGATATCTTTATATGAGGAACACAAAATACTAGGTGAATCACTCTCACAGATTACGCTAGCCCGTCTGGCCTCCTGTGTCTCCTTTTTCTTGAATTTTCCAATTTTCGGTGTATCTCGATGTATCTCAATTGATCGACTGAGACCTATGCCAACTGATAGAAATATTTGCAACCCCTCTGTCTATAGTTGCCTGACGGCAGACTCTCTGTTTACTACATATGTACGTTTGCGGCAGAAAATCCCTAGTAGTATTCAGTTCCAATGGTGCACTTGACAGGTCGGTCTCTATCGAAACTGCTAGTGAGTCCGGTGATACCGGCAGCCAAGTTCTAAGAACCAGGCCACTAGACAGACTGTGAGGCTTCTGAGTATAATTTGCTTGTAATGGGATGAGGAGCTCTGGCAGAGTGGCAAGGAATATATCCAGTATTTTTTGTCACCATTTGCTCATTGTAACAACAGGCATAAATGGCCCATAGTAGAGACTTCCCGAGCCTTCGTGATTACTGGCGATAATTAGAAGTACATATACTCTAATCCCTGAGAAGAATACTTCGCCTAGCATTGGGAATCTTCTGAATCGTACCTTAGCCCGTTCAAGTCCTGGTATTGTTCTGGTTGTATGAACCCTTCTGAGAATAAACATCACATTTCTATTCATTCAAGAGGAGGAAATAAATCAATACAAATGAGACGTCAGTCTAACTACATGTCCTCTAGGCGCTGTCACTTAACGCAGCTGCCCTTAAATATGAAACGATGCCCGACTGTACAGATTCCGGTTTATATCCATGTTCATGATATGCTGCTTTGTGACATCGTCCGCAGTGTGGACAGGGAAGGAAGCTTCTTCAAACCATCCACAGATAGTATGCGTTTGTAACATGTCTCTTTGTACAAAAGGCATCTCGAGCTCCACTGATTCTCCTCGCAGCCACTTTTTCAGCGCACACATGGAAAAGTTATCGGAGATCCAAGAATCCAAATCTTCAATCTTTCGATAAGTAAGCATCTCAGCTTGAATAGCAGCCCAGATGAGACCAAGTTGCGGATTTCCACAGGGAAAAGAAGAATACTGGTGATAGGTGAGCACCAGCTGACACGAGGCCGTAGGTCCATGTACCGTCGAAATATCATCGCCATCAATAACCATAGAGTCGAATGGATCATCAGAGCCAGACTGTGCACTGGCTATGGTGCTTGGGCGATGTATTTTGCCAGATTTGGCTAGCTGCAAGATTCCACGCATGCAATGCCATCCAATCTGGCATTCAGGATTCCAGCCATCTACAGTTGCGGCTGGGACTGTTTGCATAAAACTATCAGCGTCTATTTTTGCATGATGACACCCAGTTGCGGGTGTAAGCCCCAATATCTCATCGAATGATACCTCCGCCTGTAGTGAAACGTTTGCTCCTAGCCTTAATAGACAGACTAGCATCGCTATAACTCCAAATAGCGTCTCTCCTTGGATGCGTGAATTTGCTAAATGGTATGTCAATACCACTATCAAGTGAAGGGTTGCAAGTGATAGTTTGGTACCACAAGAGACGCAGCGTCGAATGAACAATCCGCTAAAGCGGTTGATATGGGGTATATAATCTCCAGGAGAGAAAATCCTCATCATGTTGTGACAAACAGCCTGAACGGAGCTGTGACAGAAGGGGTGTTTCCAGTTAAATGGAACGCGGTATTTGCCACGTTGAAAGAGCCGGCGAATTGCTGGAGAATCTGCATCCCATCGACCACATGCATCTCTTTCTTCTCCAGGATACGCATCTGTGTCAATAAAGCCGGAGCTGACTTCTCTTGGACTAACACGCGTATGTGAACGTATAATGGAAACTATCAAGCTATCAAGGACTGTATGTCCCATGATGTCCTCGTAATTTTTAGCGACCGGATATACGTCTTCAATACACTCGAGAAGTGTGGTGAGCAAAGAACAGCACGTATTACCACCATCCAAGTAGCTAACTGCGAGGTGGTAAGGGTAGATCTCTTTGAGTGACTCAATGAAGCTTGGATCTTCCATTCCTTCTACAAGAAGTGATTCCACCAATTCTATGTTCCCAGCCATTATCGCGAATCTCAAAGATTCTAATTGCAGTGAACTCGGAACTGTTCGCAGTGACTCGGCGATTAACGAATTAGAGACTGGCAAATGCTCAGGTGATAAAGAAGTGAATGTGCTTTCTGTAATTGATTGTTGCATTGACTGGGGGAAGGAATGGTCGTTACATTCCGCTAACGACCACGGCTCCTCAAGAGGGTGACTGGATTTGATCGTCATCTTATCTTCTTCTTTGCTAGCGTATTGTTGTTTGTGGGTGACATGAATAACCCATCGGCAATGCTGGGAAGGCGTAGGTAAAAATGTTGCTTCATCTTGAGGCGGTAGAGGCGAAGGTGCAAAACAGCTTGCTGGAGTTGTAGTTGCTGAGGAGGGAATCACCGGCGGGGTAAGAGTCAATTCTGCTATCATATCAATTGTCCACAGCAGGGGCCCTCGTCCCCAGTGTTTGGCTGTGACAAAAGTGTGAATCCAGAACTCGTGCATATAATTTGTCAAGATACTACCGTGACTTAGTACCCTTTGAGCGGATACTACTTCAGCATAGGTACTTACATGCGATCCTCTTCGCTGCATTTTATAAAAAGCTCCTTCAACTGCCCTTGCAATAGTAGGTTTGACAGGTCTTGCCTAAATCTTTGACGAATAAGCTGCATTGATGGTGATGCCATAGCTAGTGGAGACTTGCCAGTGGTATCCGGACTGTTGACTGTTATGTAGTTTGGAGTTAAGGGTGTATCTCCAAACGGTGAAGCAATATCGGGCTGTCGGATAATTGAGTTTTTGAGAGCGCTATAAGGGAGATTCCAAGTACTCAGTCTATGGATGGTTAGTATACATAGACATCGTAACGTTGAGGATTGAGGTTCAAGGACTAACACCCCCGGTGCCATAGGCTCTACAACATGGCGACGAATTTTATCCTGCAGATGTCTTTTAAGTTGTTTCTTGTCCACGGGTTTACCTTCTTGAAGTGTAACATCAGAAATACTGGCTCCTGCATGAGTCCTTTTACCAAGGGCGGTGGTAATATCATCTTTCTCATGATTCAGGATGCGCCTGCGCACGTTCCATTTCCGAAGGGTATTCTCAAGCTGGTTCTGTCTATAAACGTTGTTCTATAGCATCAGTAAATGAATAATATTATGATGGAGAAAATGTGCGTAGAAAAGGAAGATGCAGAACTAACGCCATATGGAAAGAATATTTGTCTTTCATGAACTCAGTTACATGGCGCATTGTCATACGCTTGCCGCCGGGCCCATAGTTTCCCATGTACAATTGAACGATAATGGGCTTGAGCTTTTCCAATCGCTCTGCATATGGCAACCTGAGAAACTTATCTTCTCCGGAGCCGGGGAGCAAGCTACCAAGATCCATGACGCATATAATGGGAGTTAATGCAACTGAAAACAATAGAATAACATGGCGGTACCAAAAATGAGAGCGACATTTAGAAGGATTTATATAGGCGGAGTTAAAGGTGCGTGAAGGAAAAAGGTTGCTTGTGCTGGGACGCGGCCCTCGTATACATATTTGGCCGCCTTCACACTGTACGCGCGCCTCACTTTTTCCGACACGCAGGGGTCCAATGATGCCCGACCTGGAGTATAAGCCTAACAATTCCCAGCTACAGGCTACAAGATGCCATTTATTGTAAGGCTAGCCTAGCCACACCGCTTTAATGGAGAAGCATATTTGAAATATACAAGTCGTAGCAAGGTGCAAGGCTGAGGCATCATTTATCTGTACAGTGATTTTGGATCCCCGCCGCCGACGCGGTATCAAACAAGTACCCGGACCTATGGGAAAGGGTTGCGTTCTAATACTCCGTGTGTGTCTCAAAATTAAGGGTACTTAGAAAAGGCAACAGGAGAATGTGTAGAAGCAACGATTCCTTGCTAGGACATTATGAAGCTCCTTTGCTGTAGGTCAGACGCCATTTTTCAACAGATTCCTTCGGGTTTGAGCAAAAGTACATGACCTGATTACAGTACACCCCGCTCCACAATACTGCCAATCATTTCCTGGTCGGCCAATTACAGGACGACTTCCTCGAGGTTCGTCAGCCGCATCTACTCCCTTTCGTACCTCGTAGAACTGACAACAGGACTAAATAGCTCTACGGGGGTCCACGATGCGACTTGAGAACTGTCCGAAAGGGGAAGAATTCAGTTCGCTGGGTCCATTATTTCTCTCTGGCGGCCGAACTAAGCTGCCTTTTGAAGCTTGAACAGCCTCACATAGATGCAGCTTCTAAACTATTAATCCTAACACAATGCTACATATCTTACAAAATTTGCCTTGTTGCAACGAGTCACGCGCTGCTCATCCCTCTAGCTAACCCCATCCAGTAGCCTTGAGTAGAAATGGCCTGTACCCGTACCTGTGTTCAGACGGTCGAGACTCGATATGGCTGGACAAGCAGAGTGAAGGGGGCGTGTGAAACAGGGACACGACGGCCAAAAGCTGCCAAGGTCTTGTCCCTTCTCACACACTCCCATCTCTTTGTCCTTAGAAGTCTGCGATGCACTGGGCATCATCTCGTTCTCAATCCAGCATTTCCAGGCAACAAACGCACAGCAACCCCACAGTATCGGCTGAGCTAGCGGCCGCTAAACAATTGGAACTGGCTGGAACCACTCAAACCACTGTTAGGTCGAGCACTGATGGATACAACCCCCTCAACTAGCCTACTTAGTAGTGGACTCGGGACGCTAGAAAGGTTAATGCAAAGCCTCACTGGCCAATCACAAGCGTGGCAGAGAGACCTTTACTGTACTGAGTACGCCTTCTACGGCTCGGAATATTTTGACGTTTCTAAGTTATGGAGCTGCGCAGGCACATGTGGGCTGCTCTCATGGCCAGAGTCTTGCCGCTAATCACGAAACAGCAGCACAGCAAGTTTCGACATTGGGTTTCCCCTTCGAAGCTCTACCACACTACTATGGATTTGGCCAAATGCAACGGTCAGCCCCAGGAGAGAGCAGGGTTGGATGGATTTCTGGCTGCATTTAATAATGGCAAATGCTTTTCCCCTCCTCCATGAACAATGTACTGCTCTTCGCTACCTCTTCTCTGGGGCCTATATAAGCCCCTCTCCTTCCTCTTCTTTTATTCAATCTATCATCTTCAAAGCAGTTCAGACTCAGGTGTCATTTTATACCTTATCATTCTCAGCTGAAATACAGTTCCCTAAGTTGACTTTATTTATCCGCAACTTTCATAATGCCATACCTCGATATGGAAAATCATGACTCCAATGGAGTGATCTCTCTGTGAGTTATACTAACACTTCTTTATTATGAAATATCGACAAAAATCCTCGTTTATTCCTCGATTTATGGGCAAATTCAAATATGAGGTATATATATCATCATAATGAATTAGTGTGAGCCTGGTATTTGTATTGTCATCGATCTTGGACTTTTCTTTCGAGTTTTCTTGCCCGCTCTCTATAACAAACATGAGGTTACCCAAAGATCATAGAGCGTAACTAAATGTGATTTGTATTTGATTTAGGGATACTACGGATACATGGAGCACCGCGGCGAGGAGCGATTCCCCTCCACCAATCGCCCGAATGAGCCATCGTGCAACCACTTCAACTAGTGCCGCAAGCACCACTGAAGCACTACAGACTAATAACACGAGGAAAGATCAGAATGATGTGCTTCATGGCATCGGTTCACAGTTTCCTGCCACTGGTATGTCTTGCTGGCTCCGTGATCTCTTTTGATGTAGACAATAGCTTACTTTCCCGGTTCTACATTAGATGATGCTATCCAGAATATGGACCTCCATCCTAATCTCTAATGCTACTGTCTCTCCCTCCTATATTAACGAACACAACATGCCGGCCGACACAATTGCAGCGATGCATACGACACTTGAGATTTCACAATGAAAAGAATATTACTGCCATATTAGTTCAGCGATACAAGATCACATAGATATCTGGCATAATATGCGGCGTTTTGTTGATTCTGTATTTCGTCGAGTTGGATAGATCAAAAGCCCAAGGAAAAATAACCGGCGTCATGGTAGTAATCGGGGTTGGATACATATCGCTTGGGAAATATGACCTCATTGTCTTATTCTGAGACTCTCATTCCGCTCCCCAACTAAACTTCTTAGTATTGTGCCCTTACCTTTTGCCGTTTCTTCATGCTTAGTTCGTACTCCACGGTATTAACTAAAGAGACTTAGAACAGGACTAAAGATAGTGGACAGGAGCGATGCTGAGACCCCACCTCTAAGCTTGGCCTTCACATGAAATAGTGGAAACCTTTGCCGGCTCCATGCCGATGTTCTCAAACTTGGCGCTATCATTCATAACCTTGGAAGTGCTAGGTAGTCGCTCAACAACATTCCGTGCATTTGTGTGTTATACATGTAGACATAAACCCTTTAGTACTATGATGATCAGTGGTATTATAAACGAGCGCTTTTTATTAAACGAACCATTTCTAAAGAACCCTAAAGACAATAAATTAGAATAGTCAATTTATAAACGAACAGTGCGGGTTCTTTGTTCAAGTATAAAATCATATCATCCCTAGCTGATTTTTAATCATGGCCAAGAGTAGTGGACGCATATAGAGGGAATCTCGATATTGAAGTGGAAGTCAAAGCCGGAGGCCATGTCTGCCACGTGCCGGAATATAAATCTCCATAAATGGGCTTTGCTATGAATTAATCCCAGGACTAGCCGCCCTGTAAGCCTAGAGTGGGCGCATAAAGGAAAAATATAGTTTGCTAGGGATTTGTTAGAGGATGGTGAATTTAGGTTGATTGCTTAAGTTGAAATTATGACAAATTACCTAACTTCCATACTATCAAAATCGAAATTGGTCTGTTGTACGAATTGCAGGTATGAATTGCAGATCCCTGTCACAATATTAATGATGTCTTCAAGCAGGTGCGTAGATGTTCTTGCAAATAAATGAGAGACACAAGTCCTTTATTACCACGGGACATTTTACTTTGGTCATGACCATGATTTAAATTTGGGCTTAAACAGCTCTAATCCGGCTCGCGTTTGGAATGAACAGTGCCATCATTCATCCACCAAAAGCGATCTTAGAACGACAGCTGAGATGGGAAAGGCCCATTATGCGCAACCAGGCCTCCAAAGAGCCGAATAAGTCCTGCAGGCATTATAATATGTCATATAGCGGCAGCCCGTTTACGTCCGAGTGGGTGCATAGCCGGCTCAACAGATGCGAAGCGCTGCGGCAACTTTCCCGCTCGACGCATCGAAGCGCCTCCTTTTTTTTTTGTTAGCCTCTCGGCATTCTATTTCGAGTTAAAACGCTCCAAAACCTGCTTATTTCTCTCTATCGTTGGCCTAAACATTTTCCAGTCTGGACGCTGGAAGATCCGTTTTTTGACGACGTCGTCAAAAGGCGGGTCGTTAGCGTGACGACGTCGTCAAAAGGCGTCTTTAGCGTGACGACGTCGTCAAAAAATGGATCTTCAGAGAGGCCTTTTAATTTCATGACCTTGCACCATTGGTTTCATTGGTTATTCCTCACACCGTAATGAAGGCTAATGGATTAAGGCAGCCTGAAGCTGGATGTATGGTTCGCCTGGTTCGCTTTGTACCTGTGTCTACTGCGATGTATCCGGCCAGCTAAATGCATATAAAGTAATGGTGTTTCCTCTTATTTTTCTTTGTTTAATTATTATCCGGCGCCGAAACCCAATACTTTTTGATAATATATATCATTCAGCTTGCCATTCTCAAAGAAGTTGTCATATATCACAAATTCCCCCATTTACCATCTTTATCATGAAGAACTGGCCTATTGCCACCCCCAATCCTAAGTAAGTAAGTTCTATCCTTTAAAAAATCATCCACTACTCCGATTGCAACAATACTCTCCAGAATTCCCCATTAGAGGCCTTCCAATGGCAATAATTTTGCAAAAAGCTTTTCTTCTCATTCTCCTCAGAAACACCATTGATCCTTCAATTTATTCTTGGTAACCTTCTCTGGCACGATTTGAACGCTTTGTTTTTCTCAACTATTTATTGTTATGACTTGCATGCCTAACTGCTCTTTCCAGTAATCTCAGGAAGATATCGAGTACATGGAGCGCCAAGGGAAGAAGTGGTTCTCCTCCACCTATGCTTGAAGCGGGAGACTCTGGCAGCGCCAAGATGCCCGAGGAGAATACCGTCGTAACAACCCAGAATGATCTCCTCTACGGCGTTGGTTCGCAATTTCCCACCATTGGTATGCCATGGCCATCACATCGAATCTCACCAAGAAGAAACTGGCTAATGTTTTATATCTATAATAGATGACTCGATCAAAAACAAGGGCATCCACCCAAAACTCTGAGTAAGATAGTGCATCACCACGCACATGATATTCGATAGGATGCACTTTCTTGGATATAGCAGTCTAGATTTTGTGATGTGACTTAAACTGCTGCCGGAAGGATATAGCCACTACTGTTTATTTAGCAAGCTAGAATGCGATAGCTTTTCATTTCAAATCAACGCTATCTGATACAACTACGCTATTTCTCGTTATTAAGTAGTAGTTTCAGTGATTATGATGACTACGTCGGAATATATCAAGCCTGCGTATACGTATTGTCTGATTATAATTGATCAAAGATGATCTTGCATAAAGATACTATTCGTAGCTGAGCTTCGACATCATGCTTAGCCGACCGGGTTTAGTTGACTACGTAGGGAAAGGACAAGCACAATAAGCTTGCTACTCGGATACCACGTGTACCATACTGGTATTCATTTCTGATTCATTGACTAAGTGTGCCAAATTAACCATGATATTTAAAATTCGCGCACACCTTTCGCCCACGCCGTAGTACAAGCTACTTCCCGCTCTCCAAGCACCAGCTTGGTCCATCGCTTTCTTATACATACAAATTTGCCAAAACTCGCTTATCAGTAACCAAAATTGAACACGCAGCTCCAGCTATCCCACTCAATCAAAAGGCATGAATTTTCCGTACGCCTTCTTCAGCTGGCGTGCCAATGTTGGTATCAGATGCCCTTCTATTTTAGAATTGAGAGGCCGGACAACAGTCAAGAATGTCTTCACAGGCATGTTACGCGGTGGAGCGAATGTGTAAAAGCCGCAATACCCATCTGTAACGGAAAACCCCATGGCAGTCATGGCACTTTTGAACGCAGTCCAAGTGATCGAGGCTCCGACCTTTGGCCCTTTAAAGAGAGTGGAGAAGACCTTTTTCGCCGCTGGATTGGCATGCAACTTCTGCAGCTGTTCTTCGTTCCGCTTCTTGACAGTTTGCTCATTCTCAGACGCTAATGTTTGAGCAGAACTTCTATTTTCTTCGTATTTCTTTAAATCCACACCCTCTGAGATGCAATAAGCGGTTGTATAAGGATATTCATTCTGTTGAGTCTTCTGAGATTGGGCTCGGTGATATGCCAAGCAATATTGCACAACGAAGTGGCAGAAAAAGTCCATTTTGCAGCCAGTATGGGCTGCAACCAAATCGTCGAGTTGAGCCAACGCCCTGTTTGCTATTTCGGGCTCGAGTAGCTTATTGATTGGCACTGAGAATTCCTGTAAATCAATTTCTTTCCGGATTTCATTCAAGCATAAATCCAACTCCCGGGATCCATTTATAAACGTTTGTCCTGTTTTGCGAGAGAGAGACGGTACCGATAGGGCCATTTGCAATTCTTGCATAGTTTTAATGATCGTAATTAGCTCGCTTAATGCATCCATCTCTCTCTGTTGTAGGGGTTTCCAGGAGGATGGTTTGGAGTCGTATAGATCATCCAACTTCTTGATCCACTGAAATGCCTGTGAAGCATGTGTCTGGGACTGGCATAAGCGCAGCATGTATTGCAGAAGAGGATCACGCCCATTAAGCTCTTCTGGCTTGACCCTCATAACGACTCTTGGGTTTCCGGCCTCATCGTAAGCGTTGGGCACACGCCTAAAACATTTCGCCCCGATTCCTGTTTGGACGTGCCTGATGAGGTGAGCCTGAGCGCGGCTGTACTCGAAGTGGAATACATTAGAAATTTCCTGAAGAATGACGCGCTTGTAATCCCAATTGCTACTCGGATTGTCAAACATCTTCAAGAGATTGTAAATGTAGCTCTTGATGGTAAATTTCTGGACCCAGCGACGGACAACTTCGAAAATGGCACAGCTGATGTCTTTGTCGGTTTCGGGTGGCAGGTTGCGGCCTCTATCGTCTGTAACTAGTTCGGGCCGGCTGAGCAGCCAGGAGTTGACATTGTAAACAAGCACAGATGGCTCATCACGGAGAATAGCCAAGTAATCCTCGAGGTCATCTTTCTGTTTGTTAGCAACAAAGAGTAGCGTAGCCAACGGGATGACCTTTCCCGGCGCCTTTCCGGTTGCCAGATTATCCTTGATCATCTCTGTGACCTTGTCTACAGCATTCGAGCGCTCTTCATTGACCCTTTCCCACTGCTCTTCGGTCCACCATGCTCGAGGAGTTTTCATAAGCATTCTCAGGATCAGAAATCGAAAATCCATCAACGAGGTATACTGTCTGTTCCAAATTAGTGATCCCACTCCGTACGAAACACAATCGCCGCCTTTAATCAATGTCTTTGTCTCTTCGTTTTCTTTGTCAAGCCTAACGAGATCTCCATACCACTTCTCTGTATAGACAAAATAGTAGTCTGGACGATTTTCGCGTGGTGTAAGTTTCTTCTGGTTCACCTTCTCAGTAACGAAAGGGCCATCGCCGAGTGCACCGTCAGGACCGACTCGATACTGCTCAAATAAAGACATCGTAGCACGGTGTTTGAAGTGATTCAAGAGAAATTTTGCACTTGTCGAAACATCTTTCAGGTTCAATTCGGGAACTATCACTGACTTCTTCTTCAATTCCTCAGACTTGTTCCCGACGTGGAGATCCGAAGGGCCGTCGTTAAAATAATCCAGGAAAAGTCTCGCCCGCTCATTTCTGTCAAATTTGTGCCAACCGGCTCTGATTTGCCAATTATATTCATTGTATAGCCGGGCGAATTCGCTATGCGCGTCTTCAATGAATTCGCAGTTCATTATGGTTTGATGCGGTACAGACATTGTGTCAACTAAGTACTTGGGTCTTCTTGGGTGGTCTCTGATTGGTTTCGGATCCTATGGCGGGAGCTTGTCGCTACTAGAAATATAGGGCTGATGAGCGTGATTCAATGTGTCTTCAGATTTGGGAGAAAATTCGAAGTTTCGTCGCCAAGTATTGCATGCCGGAATCACACTTGGGTTGGCTCCTGCCCATCAAACTTCCAATTTTATCCTGAGATGCCTTGAAATTGTTGTTGAAATGCATCACCCGGGCAACATCCAAAGTATGCACCAAGCATCCGTTATGTATGACTGAGCCAGTAAGGCAGGAACCGTTGACAGGCTGCCGAGTTAATTTCAGATAGAGGCAAAGAAATTTTATTGGAATCGCTAATCTCCCCGCGATCCAGGTGTACACAATGGGAGGCATCATGTATACTCGCAACGATGAG
Organism: Trichoderma breve; assembly: GCF_028502605.1. Classification (NCBI taxonomy): domain Eukaryota; kingdom Fungi; phylum Ascomycota; class Sordariomycetes; order Hypocreales; family Hypocreaceae; genus Trichoderma; species Trichoderma breve. The sequence continues at coordinate 2,674,556 of NC_079232.1, forward strand.
GTGCTAAAACTGGCGGTGCAGAAAATGGCCGAGTTTGATATACGATTGGGCTGCGATGTCACAACATCACACATTTGGGGAGAGATGCCACGTCACAGATTCCTTTTATTTGATGAGAAAATAACGCTCATCATATACTAGCACAAAACAATGACAAAGCTTTTACTTTCACTCATCCCTATTATCAATCTACACATTATTTTCCCATGCCCTCAGCAGAATGCTTCTGCAGATCTTTGGGATCAAAGGTTGGACACCCCTCATACTCATCGGTCACATGAGACCCTTTGCTTTGAAGCGAACCTCGCTCGCCGGTGAACTCTTCCATGGTTTTAGCAGGCAAGACCTTGGTCCCGTGATGCACAGCCGCAGCATTATGAGTTTCGTGGATTGGAACAGTGGTGTGTACAACTTCTGGAGCAATTGTGTCCTTTTGGATTACTGGTTGGACGTGCTCGTGCACGTGGTGGTGGACTCGTTCGCCCGCGAAGATAGGTGCTTCAGTTGCAGATTCGTGTGTGGTTTTGTGAACAACGGATGTGTCCTTATATTTTTCGGCATCATGGTTGAGGTATGATTCGTCATTCTTGTCGTTACCGTGCTCGAAAGGCTTGTGTTCGGTCGGTAGCACTTTGTGTGAATGCTTTTCTGGGCTAGATATATATGTCAGTTTAGGAATCCATGGAGCTAGACCGAGGTAGACGAACAGAACTTCTTTAGTGTTAACCGGTTGAACTGTTGTATGGTGGTGATCTTGATGGGTCTCTTTCTCCACGGCGGTCCTTATGTTTTCTTGCTGCTGTGGCCGAACATGTTCGCTGGTGACGGGCTGTCGAGTTTCTTCATCCACAGTAGTGTCATGTCTGTTGTCTTGGGAAACGAGGTTTCCAACGGCTTTCTTGACTTTATTCATATTGATTGCGATATATAATTTCTGAGATATGACTGAATTTGCTAGAGAGCTTAGAATTGGGTACACATATATACATCTGCAAATGTATGTTTGTAGGCAGTTAATATCAGCTATCAGACTGCATTTATACTTGTTTACAGCAACTGCACGTCATTACTTTGTCTCTCGATTCTAGCATCCTCTTTCGGCTACAGAATTTTACTTTGCTCCTCGTGGCACACCTTTCATCTGCAGAAGATGCACCGGAAGGTTGGGACGCTTTGAATAGCGTTCGCTTTGTCATTTTGCTCATTATTTACGACATGGCTTGGGAAGATGGATATAAGCAGATTAATAATGGCATATTAACTTCCAGGAGCTGCCAATTGCCACCTTCTATGACACGGAGACTACGGAGTAGTCCATTCTCATCATCAAAGGATCGCTCCAGCTAGCTGGAATGCCACGTCATACTTCGCAAGCCAATTTCCCCACGGTTACCAAGAGTTCAAGTTTGCTAGCATTTAGCTGTTCAGCTGGTCTTCCGGAATTAAAGCTCCTTAACCAATCACACGGTCTACCTAATAATTCTGTAGCGCGACCATCATTTCACAGTTGAGGTTTACAGCCGATTTGCGCTACTCTCGGAACATTTTCACCGCATCTCCACTCTTACATACAATTTCATATCCATGTGTCTCAAAACTTTCTCTACCGCAAAAGACAGTTCTTTGACCTCTAGCGCGAGTGCTACCGTATAACATCAATATCTGTGTAGATCTGGAAACCTGTTAAAAGTGCTATCTCATCCCTTCTCCACCATAAACACACCTACGCTAATTGCATCACATTTTTGGTCGTCTTGATGAGTCTCTTTATCCACGGTGGTCCAATATTTAGGCAGTGTATTTCTTGTCACGCAACTGGGAGAGAGTATTAAGTAAATACAATCTAATTGTTATAATAACAATTGACCATCTCAAATTATTCCAAACGAGTGTATAGAAGTGTATATATAATGCGATGTTCACCTATGTTCATTCCCTGAACATCTTCCTAAACGGGTACCCATTCGCTGGTGTTGCTTCTGAAGAAGAAACATATTCCTAATTAGCTCGGGCAGCCAATAGTTCTTCCGTGATGCTTACCTGTAGGCTTGTTTTTGTGACTAAAGTCTGGGTCGTAGCCTGACAGCAGTTTAGTGGTGAGGGGTGCACTTTTTGCTGTTTGCCAGAGAATACTGGGTTGCGTCTTTTGGAATGCCAGCTTGGCAGCCCTCAAAGTCCGAAGCGGTTTGGAATGAGAGGTAGCCATTACTCTGGAGTTGCCAGTGAGATCCTTTAAGCGAGTCGCAGTTGGCGCCTCCGTAGGACGACCAGTGCGAGGGAACCTGAACTTGGTTCACAATTTGCGCACATGAGCCAGCTTCACCCTCCACAACGCTGTTGTGGTTGACGCTCAAGCAAAGGCTGCTATCATCGTTTTGCCACGAAAAATAGTGGCTTTGAATGCAGTTGACACCGCCGCCCGTGGCTCCGCCCAGTCCTATACAACGGGAGACGCATGAGATTGACGTTGCTTGGGCACTGGCGGCGAGTGCCGTAATAATGAACACAGCGTTAGAGAAGAAATGCATGTTTTCTTGTCAAATTGGTTGATAGGATGCTTGACACTTTGGTAGAGAGAATGGAAAGGATAGATGTTTTAGAAAATTGTGGAAGGTGAACGAGGAGATGGACAGCTTTTATAAGCATTTCATATGCGGCTTTGCATGTGTGAAAGAACTATATGGGTCATTCTGAGTTGGGTTCGGAAAATGTTTCACCGGCGGTGAAAAGCCAACTCGTCAATAGTATATACGAATATCTTAGCGTTGCCGTGTAGTATGACTTTATGGAGTATATTCCTAGGCTATTTGGAATCTGTGAGCATCTTCCTACTGTTTCAAGTCACAGCTTTCCACCTGATTGGTGGCCTTTTACTGGTTTGAATTGTTGCTATACGATCTAAACATGCTAATAAACTCGCTTTTGGGTCGTGCGTGTCTAAAGCCTAACCAGTTTGTATATAATAGCTAGAAATATTCATCATGAGTGTGACATTTGCCAGAAAGAAAAGTACTATAGGTATTATGAATTGCCGTAATGCATTTAACTTGTAGCATATGTCTACTATTTGGAAACATGAAATCCCAAGTTAATTGTGGCTGTATATCTTTGAAGTCACTGGAATACCTTATGACATGAAGTATAGTAGTATACTCCGTAATAACTTAGTAATTTTATTATGCTTATGTCTTTAGTGCGCCAGGCTGTCATCGGAATACTTCCGGTTGTTGTGGGGCAGAGATTGACGATTGTTACTATGCCTCGGGATGGAAACAGCACGTGAAACCCTAACACAAGACCGTCATGAGAGAATCTATGTCTGATTAACATTATCCAAAGCACTACTTTCTACTTTGAAACATGTCAACTCTTGTCCTTCCCGTCTACTTTTGAAGCTGATTGATTTTCTGCACATGAAATCCCCCAATCGCTCCTCAACAGGGTGAATTACCCAAGGGTGCAATGGAGTGTTGTCATTTTGAGTCTAAATACACTACGAAATTAGGTTTTTAGGTTACCATCACGGGTTTTGGTATAAGGAGTCTAACGTTCTCGAAAATTTCCAAGTATGAAGAACTAATGTATCTTCTAGAGTCCATTTTCCTATCTGGGAATACCCGGTGGGTTGACTAGTATGATTCATAAAATAGTTTGCCCCTGAAAGTCTTAATCCATCTCACAGATGAAGGTAATCACGCTAGCCATGCCAGGCGTAACTACTAGGTAGAATATGAGTCCTAAGTATAGTTTGTGGCTTTAATTTTTTACCCTTTGGTCTGCAAACAAACTGAGATTGGAGAAAAAAGAGCACATAAGAATACTTAACCGCTCAAGAGCCCTTATTCCGGTTTTGCATTGCACGGACATGTGTCTGTATTTATTTGGAGTATGGGGTCTTTCTTTTCTTTCTTTCTTTTTTTTTTTTGCGTCTGTCTGGGGATAACCATTCTTCATAAGACCTATGGGATAAATCAGCACGAAGGCCTTTACCAGGCGAAAACGCTTGATTTATTTTACGAATGAATGTAAGCGCTAGCTGGGGCGGGCGCATAAGCCAGATCTGTTTGAACCACACACTATCAAGTATCAAGTAATACTGTGTTCCGTAACCAAATAGTACGATCAGTCGATTCTTCCGAGCAAAAGTTCGCTGATATGATTCGAGCTACTGCGCGTGTTGATGTTGTATAACATCAATGTCTATGTACTAGTAGATATCGAAGCTTGTTAAAAGTCCTATCTCATCTCTTCTCCACCACAAACACACGCAGGCACGCTAGCATCACACTTTTCGGCTGTTCTGGAATCTTTTCAGCTGCCCACTTTCGGTAATCAGCTCCCCAGGGATACCCATCTCGACGATTTTGCCTTGATCGAGGACGACAAGTGCATCAAACTTTCGAACTGTATTCAGTCGATGGACGATGGAGACTATGGTGTGCTCGTTAAATTCGGTCTCGAGAGCTTTGATCATGAGCTCTTCTGTATGGTGGTCCACCGCGCTCATCGCCTCATCCAGAATGACAATTCTGCTTTTGTCTTTACGAAGTATGGCCCGTGCCAAACAGAGGAGTTGCTTTTGGCCGTAAGACAGAGCCAAGTCGGTCATGTCTGTATCGAGAGACCCGCTCTGGCAAACGGCGTCCCATACTTCCAATTTCTCGAGTAAAGCAATAATTTCGGTATCTGAGAGCATTTGTCCCTGTTGATCTGAGTCATAGAGGAGATTTGAGCGTAATGATCCTGGAAATAAGACAGGATGCTGAGGCACCACGATTAAACCAGACCGGAGAGCTTGCTTAGACAGTTGTGAGATGTCCAGCCCATCAATGGTGATGGTCCCAGAATAGTCCAGCAGCCCAAATAACGTTGATAGCAGGGATGATTTTCCACTTCCACTTCTTCCACAAATGGCAACCTTCTGGCCCGGCTGGATCTGGAGCGAGATGTTGTGAAGGACAGGATCTCCGCCTCCATCTTTTCTAGTATAGTAAGCCTCGATATTTTGCCAGTTGATTTGACCGCTTGAGGGCCATGAAGCTGAAGGCTTCAAAAGCGTGTCCTGTGATGGCTCAATCTCTTGAGGAGTGACCTGCATGAATTCTTTAAGGCGGGCGATAGCTCCAAGTGATGTTTCAAGAGATGTCCAAGAGGAGATAAAGTTGGCGAGTGATCCACTAAAGCCCAGTGCGCTGTACATGGCAATGGCCATGTTTCCCGGCGTAGACGTCTTGGTGGTAACTCCAAAGAGGACAAGAAGCACCGCTGCGACGGTTACCAAGAGATCAAGGACCAAATTTAACCAGCGCTGAATAGAGAGAAGCAGATAGTGTGGGCGTTGAGAACGATCTAGCAATCCAAGAGACGACTTGGTCATAGCAGATTGCCAATGAAACGCGCGTATGGTCGATAGCCCTTCAATGGTCTCCAGAAGTTGCGTATTCAGTGGCGATTTGGCTTGGAGGTCCAGGACACGGAGTTGGCGCGAGGTTCGGAGATAGAATTTTTGCAGTGCGTAGAGTACTAGGATTGCTACTGGTAATGTTGCCGCAAGGTATTTCGCACCGACAATAATGATGATTGCATCTCCAATGCATGACAGAAGGCCTAAGGAATGAAGTTAGAATGTGATTGCGTATCTAAAGACTCATGGTGGATATACCAAACGTCGTTGTATAAACTGCTGTAGGCAATTCTCGGTCAACAAGAGACATGTCTTGACTAAATCTGTGATTCATGTTTAGCACAGTCTGTTTGCCGCATCACGCCTGCGAAACCAACCTATTAATCAAGTCGCCACTGTCGACAGAATTGAAGAAAGCCATCGGTGCCCTGGTTATGTTAAATTCCCGCTTTGCTGTGTGGTCGGCAAGTTGACTTACTTCATTGTGGCCTCTAACAACTGCCAATGGAGCCATTCCGCAGATCGTGGGATTAAAACGACAAACATGAACCTGTACATAGCAATTGGTGAGAACAGTCTTGATGAGCGGAGGAAGGGTGACTACAGACCAGCAATCAACGCCAATGGCTACAACTCCAAGACAGAGAAACATGGCGTATACTCCATAATACATGCCCGTATTCGTATCAGAGTGGCCCTCATTCGCCTCTGTCCACCATTTAAGCCAAATTTCTATATTTACCGTTAGTTAAGATCTTCGATGGTGAATGACACCAAGTTTACGCACGGGCGAATTGAGCAAGAAACTGTTCCGTAGTGGAAAAGAAGAGCGCTCCCAGAGCCAATTTCCAACCTATTGACCTGAAGTAGTAAGCATACAGAGACGAGTCTCCCATTCGTTGGGTCAAATTTTCGGTTTCTTCGGCCTCAGTTTCTTGTCTTCGTACATTGGGCAACTTCTGCTCAATTTCGTCGGACGAATCTTCGGATGTTGAGTCATCTTCCTTGCCTTGTTGACTCTTCAGGATGGCTACTGAATCACAAAGCTCGCTGAAAGTGCCTTGGTGTTCAATTCGCCCATTCTCGAGAATGATGATGTGATCTGCATCTTGAATAAATTCCACTGATGGATGACAACAAAACGTCAGCCAGCACTTAAAGCGATAATCTCAGGTACTCATTGAAATATCCTAACTTACGTGTATGTGTCGCAAGTATCACGGTGGACTTTTGACGGCGGAGTATTCCCAATGGACCAAATACTTGAGTCCAAATGTGACGCCTGCTTTCTGGGTCCAGACCCGAAAAGATATCGTCCGCTATGAGCACTTGCTTTCTTGAGTAAATCGCTCTCGCGAGCGCCTAGATATACTTGTTAGAAGCGTACCACAAAAGGAAGCGAATGGACTTACAACACGCTGCTTCTGACCACCACTGAGTGTAAGTCCCTTACTTCCAACAATGGACTCATCGCCATCTCGCAGTTGCTGAAGGTCTCTCTCTAATGCACACGCCCGGATCACGGTTTCATACCACTCCGAGTCGATGTCTTGGTCTTCCGGTCCAGTGATATTCTGCTTGATGGTGGTGTTGACTAACCAAGTTGCTTGGGAGCAGAATGCAATCCCAGATGAGGGAAGTTTTAAATTACCACTTGCATGAAGCTCGCCCATGAGCCCGAGTAGAAGCATCGACTTTCCCGATCCAATCTTTCCAGTCACTAGTGTTAAAGTCGACGGTCGGATGCTAATAGTTAGACCTTGTAGGACGGGGGCTTCTCCACGCTTCACATTGAATGAGACATCATCGGCCACTATTATGGACGACCATCGCTTAGGGAGATGAGGTAGTTCAATACTAGGGGTCATATCACCCCCAGTTTGGATTGATGCATCACTGCGTCTACCGATTGGTGTAGACGGCGCATTTTGGCTTTCGTCAACAAATGCCTCGATTCTCTCAAAGCTGCCAATACAGCTCACAAAGGACGGAACAGACGAGAGAAGCTTCGCCAGAGGATTCGTAATCAGTGCGATGATTGATAGCGAGGTGAAAGCGGTCGAGATGGAGAGCTGATTCTGCGCGCCATTGCGACTCACAGCAATGGCAATGCCAAACGTGAGAATCGGAGCCAAAGCAGACGGGGTATTGCCTAAGAATTTGTTAACGGCGTTGCATAATGATGGTGACAGTACTCACCCAAGATGTTCATATATGTGATGAATCTACGAAACTTCTTCGAGCGTTGAAGCTCTGCCACTCTAAGCAGTTGAATGCTATCTGTCCATGAGCTAGCTCTGCCCAGCATCTTGACTTCTTTTATTGAGCCAATTACACTGGATGTTGTCGTAATACGTTGCTGGATGGCTTCATTCCAGGCTTTCATAGCTGGCCCCATGAAATTGGAGAGCCTCGTCATAGCAATTGTGCACACTATTGATTGCTGTTAAGATGTTCTGAGTCTTTATAGAGGACGAAAATTAACTCACCAATAACAGCGACAGCTGGACCAATGCATCCTAGGCCAAGCTCCCTCGCCAACAGCCATATGGCCAGCGCAATTTCTATGGGGTTTGCCCATATTTCATGAAAGCTCTCGAACGCTCTCGTAATGGAAGTAACATCCGGACCAGATAGTGTAATAGCCGCGGTGTCGGAAGACATGGCGCTCACTTCGAGGGTGCGGATATAAACTAAGGACGTCAAAGCACCCCGAATCATTGTGAGAGAGCGGAATAGTTTGTGCTGATAGAACCCATTGGAAATCTAAACATTAAAATATGAGTAATGGCATAGGAGAGATGAGAGAGTGATACGTGCAGCAGAACCAAGGTAGACCAGTCCGGTCGCTCCAACAAGCGCATAGCCGACATCTTTTCTAGCCCCATCACCGTCATTCTTTTCCTGAATGTATGTAATCACGCGATTTATAAGGAAAGGCTGGGCAAACTTGAAGCCGATCAAGAATAGACGAGGCAGGATTGTGACGGCCAATGGCTTTCGGAGGGAATCGCATGTAGCAAACAACAGACGATATCGATGGGGTACTTGCGACTTGGACCATTTCTGACGCGCATCCTGTAATTTAAGGAAAAGTCTCTCCGACTTCATACTATCGTCAATCTCGTAAAGCGTATCAGTAGACAAAGGCGTACGGAATCCACGAAGCAAAAGGTCGTTTAGCCACCAAAAGAGGCTTCTATTTATGATGCTGCTCGTTGTTTCTGGTGTTAGATTATTCCAGGGATGCAGAAGAATATGGCGCTTCTCTCCAAGTTCAAGAAGAAAAACGACGATTTTGCACGCCAGTGTAGCTGTAGAGACTGGAGCCAAGACATTTGTTTTAAGAAGCCAGAGAGTTCGACACTGGACTGCATCAAAAGCAATAGAGAACACGAGATAGACGAGAATGATGCTTGAAGGCCGAATTGATCGTCGATGTTCCAAAAAGCTCAGTACACTCAGTGCGATTCCGTCGGCAAGGCTGAGCGTCGCCGCCGCCAGAGAGGCACGAGTGAGAGCCTCATGATGGACGGACCAAACTACTAGTAGCGATAACTGTAGAGAAACGAGAGCAGCGTAGGCGAACTAAATATTATCGTATCAATGATTAATATATTAGGCAGAGGTGACAGACAGTAGTGGAAGAGTATTCACCAATTTAGGTATGCCGATTCGATTGCGCAGAACCTTGGGCTTGCTACGAAACAAATAGAGAGTTCGCGGTAGCGAAAAGATTAGAAGCAGCGCACATGGCGCAATACTCAAGATCGACTGCTCAAAGAGGAGCGTAAAGTCGAACCGAGGTGTCTCACAGCTGCTAGCGGCTGGGCCGAAAGAATTATCACAGCCAAGAGCTGCGTCCGTGGTCCAATTGCTGGCAAGATCCATCATGACGGCATGTGCCGCTCTTCAAGCAGCGACATTGAAGATAAGAGAAAAACTAGAGAAAAGGATGAGATTGACTATTTATCAGCTCTTGGGATGGAGGTGCAAGTTGTGAATATTGCGGGTAGATGAGCCGCTCGCTAACCGCCATTTCAAAAGTTCCCACCTACCGGATGCAGACGCCGCGAGGCTCGGTGTGACTGAACGTTGGTCAGATAGGAGGATTGGCTTGGATCACTAAATCCACCGATTAGGGATAGAAAGGCACATTGCGGGTATTTGGAGACGGTCTAAGCCAATTGGATAGTGGAGGTTGAAGCTATCTCAGCAATATGCAAATGCTAAATTCGGGGGGTGTAGTGGCACCACCACTAAATAGACGTAGATATATCGCTATTTAGGCATGATAAGCATAATGGAGACCTTATTATGAGAGTGATTCGCCATACGACTTGACATGTGTTAATTGGGTTTAACATGGAGCATATTCGCCAATCAGAAGGCAAAATAAGACCAAAAGAATCTTTGGCTGAGGTAGTACTACTATACATGTACTAAAAAGTGCCACTCAAAAGGGATATCCGCTATCTAATTCCTACTCGTTATTCTTGAAGCCAGTGATTTCAAGCCACGATCGCGTACTGATGGATTGATAGATTCTGTGTGGGTTGCTTTGGTGGGGGGTTTGCGGGGTATGAAGAGATGAAGACAGACAGCCATATCTCAACCTCTCAACCCCGTGAAGCATGATATACAATTAGTGACGGAAGATTATGAAGGAATATGGAGAAAAGAATGGAAACATTCTATTCTCCATTTTATTAAAGTTGAATAATACTCTAAGGAGGAATAAGAAATGGGAAGAGATCCACTATGCTTGGCAGAGCGAAAGGCCAGCAGCAAATAAAATGCAACCATGAAGCCAATGGGATTGGGTTTATTTTATTTCAACATGTAAGAAGATTTGTTATGTAGTTCTCACCTAGAGTAAAAATATATCTAATATTGGAAATAGATATTTAGTTTTGCTAAACGTTTTCGTACTGCGTGCCATTGAACTAACTGTACTCTTCTATACCCAATTTATAGCGTCGGGTATAGCTTCAGTTTTGGGACAGAACAGCAACAACTGTGAGTCACCTATCCAAATCTCAAGTAATTCGCAAACCAGCGCTCTCTAGTCACAGAATTATAAATACCAGTGATCCATCGATTTAGGGTCATAGTGAAGCATACAATCCCCTTTGCCGTTATTACACAAAAATGTCAACCGTGAAACTACCACCAGAAGAACTTGTTGACAGCGACATACAACTTCGCCGCTGGCGTAGTGACGATGTCGATAAATTACACGCCCTAGTTAACCGATCACTACCGGAACTCTCGCCATGGATGCCGTGGGCAGCAAATGGTTATTCCAAAGAAGACGCAGTGGAGGCTCTACGCTTGGGCAGCGAGGGTTGGGACGCCGGCGAAGAATTCGACTACGCAATCGTTGTCAGTAACCAAGTTCGCGGTTCGTGTAGAATCGTCAAAAGAGGTGGTCCTGGTGTCTTTGAGCTGGGGTACTGGTTAGGGAGTGGAGAGACAGGGCGTGGACTGGCCACCAGGGCTTCAGCTCTCCTCGTCGGCATCGCTTTCGACCTGGGAGCCGATTGTGTAGAGGTTCGAAACGACGAAAGCAATAACAGGAGCGGCCTGGTTCCGCTTCGACTTGGTTTCAATTGCTTAGGGCCTCGAGAAATACCTGCGTGGGAGCAACAGCTTTGGGACCAGCAGTCGGAATCAGCGAGCAGATCCGACATAGTGTGGCGGATGAGTCGAGATGATTATCGGAAATCTCGACAGAATTTACCTGATGAAACCCCAGTAGCAGATTCTGGCAGTTGAAGGCTGTCTGAGGCTGATTTTTAATACACTTCAAATAGACGCTTCTGCATGTACGTAAGCTATTCCCACAGGAATCACCAAGGCGCATGATTACAAAACAATTCCTCCCCGACACTCTCTCCATAGCCTCAGAGCATCCTTTGTCTCAGATCACCGAACTCTTATGAGTATATCTTCTCAATAAAACGCATCCTCCCCCATTGACATTCTAAACAGCCATGACAGCGCGCCGATATAAAAAGACACAGGCTCCGATACGATGGGACCATACGACGCTGGTAGGCTGACACACTGATACGATGTCGCCCAATATCCACCGCCCCTCATCATCACGACCCGATATAAATAGCCAATGGGAGTACGGCAGCTCGGCAGGAAGCCTGCTCTCGTGAAAGGGGTTCAACAAGATGTTAATACTTACCTGTCTATTACTCTGTCAGAAACTCCTGCCTTGTCTCCTCCTATCCAATCAACTATGTGTCGTATCCTCATAACAACAACGACTTATGCCGGATGTCCAGACACCTGCAATACACACAGTGGTCCTGTCATCACCGAAAACTGCCAGAAATTCACCGAAACTGGGGTTGAGTGCGCCGAGGCTGATTGCACGGTGGAATATGCTGGTCAATCAAAAAGTAAAGGCCAGTGCGACAAACACAAAGACAAAGCTACAGTGACGACAGCACTCGTTGAAGGGGCATAAAAGGTGGAAGTTCCAGGTTATTGCGATGGTGGCGGTGAGGGAACAAGGTCCTGTAAACTCTTTCAGCATACTCTGCAGGACAAGGGCTACAATTGTTAGGATAAATACTAACATGTCTATGATGTTGGTAACGTCAATTCATTATACTCAACCTGTATGATACCACCTGAGAACTTGACTAAATTGATTCAGCTAAAGTCTCTGGTGATCAGACACATCCGCCCCTTCTAGTGCCCCCACATCGTTCTTTGCGTGTTAGATCGCGCAACGCGACCTACAAAGAGGCGCGGGCTTTTAAAGGGCTCTCTTAGCATCTCAGAATCCTATTTTATAGGCCAACTTTAATATTAAGGTGGTTACCTATTTTTCCGTTCCTGTAAACGGTCGTTTTTACAAAAACTAGCGCCCTCGGGAGCCTTCCCCAGCGCTTTTCTAGTGTATAGACGATCACTTTGGCCTATCGTTTAGCCCCCCTCCTAGATTGGGGTTGCTCAATTGTTATGCTAGCCTCTCAAGGATTACCAATGACTCAATCAAAGAGCTGACTCTAATTCTTCACGTTCTACAATGGACTCGTACTCGGTAATAGTTGGGGTTGTTTAATGTCCCATGTTTCTTACTTCTCTATCGCTGCTCGTCTAGCTCTTTCCTGGATAACCCAATGAGTTGCTGCCGATCCTTCATCGTCTTAATGGCATTAAGAGAGATCTTTACCCGTATCTCTATAGATTCAACATCCCTGTTCAGGCATTCCTTCCTGAATAGCTAATGGTGACTGCCACGAGACAGAATGGATTCTGTGGTACGCGCCAACAGAGTCTGCGGCCTTTTGAATAGCTGTTGAGGTGTCTTTGGGTTATATAGACAAACCTCTCATGTATCATCGGATAGCTGGGGATTGATGAGTCATTCATGGTCATCATACTCCAATACTAAACCAACGTAACCATCTTCAGAAAACGTGAAACCTCATACTCCCCAACGCCACCAGAACTCTGATTGCCTGCCGTGGCTGCATCGAGCATTCCCACAGGGCAACACCTCCTCATGACAATGACCAGCTCGGGGCACGACCAGGTTCGTCTTCCCCAGACATCTCATGCCTGAACACAGTCTCACCGCTCCCTCTCAGGCCTCCACAACCGGCCTGATCCCCGGCCGGTACATCGTCCAGCTCCAGCCCGGCGTCGACTTCGTCGCGCACCTGCAGAAAATCCAGCGCCTCCTCAAGTCGTCTGGCGCGCTGGGAAGCATCCGTCCAGATGCTCCCCTCGCAGCCATGGGCATATACATCGTGAACATGCCCGCAAACGTCGCCATGATCCTCCAGGCCGATGGAGACGTCAAGCACATGGAACAGGGCAGATATCTTCCGTTAGAAAGTTCATAAAAGCCGTCTATCATACTCCATTGATAAAGCAAGGGGCGCTTCAGCATGGTAATACACCCATCAGAAGACGATGGGTTGCCGTTGCGCCTTATAGATTATAGAAGATGAAAGACAAGGGTAATTGTTAGTTCGCTTTTCTCGCTGTGCTTGGATGCTATTATGTCGTCGAAGATCTGTGGTCCCCATAAAGATAGTCGAATCACTAGAGCTGTTTAATAGGTATTTCCGAATATTCGAAGAAATGTAATTAGGCCCGAGTCGGAGATCAAAGACCTTATCATACCCTTTCCCACGATCAAAAGAGGGAGTGTTTTGTGAGCTAATAGCTACAGCTAGGTGGCCGCCACTGTGACTATTCTCGCCTTTGAGCTTCTCGCTAAGATTGCAGAGGCGTCTGAGCAACTCATTGCTGTGTCTTCGGGGGAGTTAATCCAAGCCATCAATAATGATGTATACGTCGCGTTGAGCTGCAGCTAATCTTTCGACTAACTCATCGAGAATATTGCTATCCTCGCTATCCTGATTGTTGAAAACGTGCATTTGTACACCATTCGCTGGGTCAGCTTGCTGCCAGAGTGTCTGTTGTAGGTTTCGATAGGAACTTCCGGTGACTGTCTTGTCGACATAGTAATATAAGAGATGACGGGATTTGAAAGGTCTCATTATCCTCTTCTCTCGAATATACTCAATCATATAGGACCTAGAAATGATTAGTCACTGTCTAAAGTACATCATCAAATGCAGAACGAAATGGAGTGAGAAAAAGTTCACTTGCATTAATGTTGTTGTCCCGTGTTTAGCTATTCTCCAGTTAACGCTCAATAAACAGTTTTCACTAGTTTATGTCCAGCGACTTACGGCAGCCACTTATCCAAAGAACAGACCGTTGACATTGCATATTGAACCAGGCTTGGAATTCTTTTATTTCCAGTAGCAAGCCACATAGTTTAAAATTGTTCCAAGCCTGTATTACCCTCTGATGTTCTTTCTCGGCCAGTTCTGCAGGGCTGAGCTGAAGACTATATTGGATATACTGGAGGCCAAAGTTGGGTTGAAATCTGATATTGTTGACGACATCTGTATTATGTCGGTAAGCAATTCCGTAGAAATTTCGAATACAATTGCTATTGATGCTTACATTGAATCTCGTAAGTGATATTGAAGTTTAATACTGCCATTATTCACGCCTACTGCCGTACCATTAATATGCCGCTGGTTGATCGAGGTACTGATAGGCTGAGACATTGCAATGCCGAAAATTCGTGGGAACCTCTGCCAAAGTCCCAAAAACTCAAGTATAGGGGTAATAGACGACGACAACTTGAAAACAAATGATCTGTCATCAGATTACAGACCTGAAACTGTTTGATAGAACGAGGGTATTTACGCCAAATTTTTGTTCAGTGTGAACTGAATGAGGCTCTACGGCAGAAGACACTTATTGGGCTGCCACTTGTCAAGAAATTTGCCGGTATCATGTACTGCGCATACCGGAAAGGCGTCGATAGCGGAAGGCGGCTAATCTGGTGTGCATAGGTGCCAACGGAGAAAAAGAAATGTCTTTCAGCTCCTCTAGGTTGGGCTTGTTGATCCCTTTGCACTCATCGCTGCTGAGTTTCCAGAGTTTCTGCTTATCAACCTCAGGTAACAGACCTTCCAGATTATCTGTAAGAGAGGAAATGTCTGCGATAAATCTGTCGAAGTGGTCTCGTTTGTAAAAAGCCCATTTCAGACCGTCTACCACTTTGACCGTCTGAGATGTCCGTCTACCAATGAGGCCTTTGAAGCGATTATGCAATCCTCTGAGATCAGCTGGGATGCATGCATCAGCGTCAAGAAGCTGGTCTGATGAGGAGCCATTCTTTATCTTCCTGGCGTCTCTCTGAGCCTTGGCAACGGTGTCTCGGATTTCGAGGAGAATTCCAGTTGTAGGATCCCCTGTTGGATTTTCCAGGCCTTCTGTTCCATTGATAGGCGTTGCGAGATCTAGAGCTGTAGGATTCCCCGTTGGGTTTCCTGGGTTTCCAGACCCACCAGAAGGCGCTGGGATACGTTCCCTTGCGATGCTGTTATTGTTGTTGAACTTGACGATTTCACCCCATCGAGAGAGGCGCAGCTGGATCAGATCAAGCTTTAGCTGATATCTTCCAAATTCGCTTTCAAATTCTCGTGCCAGTTGGATTTGGCTGAAGGAATTGAGCACAAAACGTAATAGTCCGATTGTATTACCAACAGGATCCATGTCCCCAAAGGAAGATAGGCTGTGGCTTTGTGATTTGGGGACAATGAGATACAGAGACAGAAGAGATGCTGAAGGAATGCAAAATGGTAGATGAAGAAGCCGGAGACGGCGAGCATAATATAATGGAATTACTAACTACAACACTACCAAGGCGTCGCATGAAAGCAAGAAATTGTCATCATGTTGCCGCGTCTAGCGACAACCTCAACTGGATGCCTCGCAATATAAAGCGTCCGTTCTAGAGCCGTCCTCGGCAAATGATTGCTTCCACTCTTACACCGAAATCGTCCAAGAGCCAGTTGTAGGTACTTACATACGGCTGCGTATTCAGGCTATCTGCATGCCCAACGCAATCACATGCATGCAGAGCACCCCGCCTCCAGGTGATGAAGAGTACATGTAGCAGAGCCGCAGAGTAACGGTCGTCTAAACGTCAGGCCGCAACGATTTGTCTTCTAATTCTCATACGAAATGATCCATAGATGCTATCTGTGAGTCTTATCTTCGGCATAAACATAAACGTCATTCAAGAAGATTGAGTTTCCAATTTTTATGATAATGAAGACTACTCATATTTCGCTTCTAATCAAACAATGAACCAAGAATAGCCGCTTCACATATCTACAAGCCCAACTGAGGTTGAGATAAGAAATTTACTGCAGACCCGGTGCAACGGATGTACGGTGCTAAACTTGGGTTATCACGCGCTAGAGCTTAGAGTGCTCGCAGTAGGCATTTTACATGCAGATAATGTCGTCATTAAGTGACGCTGAGGTATAAAGAGCTGCACATACATACGTAAGGGTTGCATAGAATAGTCTAGAATACAGGATAGAGGAATAAAAGCTGAGCGAGTAAGTCCTAAGCATAGAAAGCGGCTCCTAGGGTCATCGCACAAGGACAGGGGGGCGCAGAGAGAGAAGCTACAGATACGCATGTGTGTTTGAAGAATGCCGCTTCAAGATATAATATGGGATCATCATCAGACTCATCAATCTACATCATATTCATACTTCGTATCTAAATAGAACACGCATTACATAGCCAAGGCTCGCAAATTAAAAACCTCCAGTCCTTCCACGATTAAAAGAACACCTACAGAAAATTCATCCTCAAGACTGCCTTTCAATCTCCCAAGAGTTTATTCTTGTCGAAACACGGCAATTTCTTTGCCTTCTTATCCCTGCATCCTTTCAAATGTGGCAGCGCTTCTGACTAGGGAAAAGAGGCACGCACCATTTGACTCAGTAAAATTTAGTTAACCGGCGTTCAAAGCATTAGCGACGAGTATCCGGAGTGAACCGAATCGACATCTATATCTTCATTATAGATATCGCTCCCGAATTCGAAGTCGTATAGAGGGTAGTCCTTGGGTAAATCCATCTCCCACGACGATTTCCTCTTGCGAGTCAGGCGACCTGCTTGGCTGGCTTTAGGTAGCCGTGGCAGGCCTCGAAAGAACATGTTTACAGACTTTTCCGGGATGAAATTGTCGACACGCTCAGTTTTCATCCTCAACAGGGTCCGTATCTCCAAGTTGTCGAACCCAACGCCTCCAAGATGACCCATGCTCATAAATGACATCCACTCGGTGCCAAAGATGAATTCGAGTCCTGTCTGGCCAAACTTCGCCACCTCTCTACTAGCATGGTATCGTCGGTAACCCCATTGCCTGCGCGTTTGTACAAAAAGACGCATAGTCTTAATCACGGTCAAGGTGACGGAATCGGCATCCTCCATCATATCGGACTTAAAATCGACATTCGCCCGAGACATTTCGTCTAAAATATGCTGGACTCTAGTTCGATCTGCTTTAAATATCCCAGCCCTTAATGAGGGATCGGCCAAAAAGATATTCAGCCCTTTGCAGTCAGGGCACGAGCAATGGACTCCTTCCCGCACGAGGCTAGGGCGCTTCGGATACTGTCCCACCCATGTATTGAGATATGCCTTCAGAATTGCAGATAGCAATCCTGACACGAGAGATTCTCTAGGAGTATTTTTCAGTTCTTCGAAGATATACACATACGGTATGAATTCTTTCGCAAGCGGAATCCATAGAGTATCGAATTCAGTATGGGGTATATGTGGTGCAGTATTAACAACCTTTGAGATGAGTAGTTCCAAAACCTTATCAAATTGTTCGGTCGGTCGGAATAGTTGTTCGAAGAAGCAGTAAAAGCTTCTAAAATGGATTCCTTTTTCTTGAAGCCCAGGCTGGGAATATGTTGAAGATTTGCTGATACCATACAGCTCTTTATATCGATTCTCATCAAGTGTATCCTTAGAATGCTTTACGGAGCCCTTTTCAATATAAAGACAGTTCCGATAAGAGTCTGCATATCGATACTCGTGATCGTCGTAGTCATCATGCAAATAGCTTTCGTGCTGAATTTTCTGCCAGCGCTTCTCACGCGTGTCCTGGTCGCTTAAACGGGGCTCAGAATTACCGCGGTAGAGCCAGTCTTCGAGATCACTGTCTTCATCGTAGAAATAGGCGACGTAACTCATAACACCCTCCTTATCTCTCTTGAAGTAAGGATCGTCGGCTATGCCGCGCCATTGTGCGAAGTCTGTCGAGGCAATTAGAGATATGGCAACGTTCAGGCTAAACTGCAGAGCTTCCTCCTGAGGCAGATACCCAGATTTGCCGTAATAGTCTACTTTGTGTATAAGTCCAAGGATGGCTGCGGGCTGGCGCTCTAGACCGATCTTTTCTTTGCTACATGACTATCAGTCTCGATTTCCACATGAATGGGGACGCGGGGAATGGGGACAATGCAATGACTTACATTAGCGATAGAATTGCAAATGGATCAATAAAATATAGAGAAAATCCGACCAATGCCTGACCATCTTGTGCTGTCAACTGTGTAGTTCCACATGCCTCAATGCATGCTTCTAACATGGGGCGAACGAATGTAAGCATATAGTCCCGGACTTGAGCGAGCCTAGGTCTCGGTCTCCCATTTCGCGATCTTCTTTGTTGAATGCCAATAATCTCTTTGACTGCCCTGAGTTGCTGGGCGGGTCGAGGATATGCGAGAATCACCCCAAATATTCTGCGAGGCGAATATTAGTATACCAAGTCTCGAAGCACGATGCTAACTTTACGCGACTTACACCGCCTCAATGTCTCTATATGATAGCTCGCCGTTCAGGTATGCGATGTCACGCCGGTCAATGAGTCGAGAAAAGGTATTTTTGGGCATATCACGAGCATAGTGAAGACCGAAGCGGGAGAACCAGGGATAGGACCTGGTAACACATAGAGCTTCTAGAACATCAAGAAGATGCTTGGGAATCAATTGTAGATTGGCCCAATGCCCGTCCATATTTTCAGCCGTAGGAGCCATCATAAAGTTGCAAATCTGCTTGAAAACAACAATCGTACTTGGAGCATGGTACTTCTTCAAACAAGCTCGAGCATAGTATACCCACAGTGACTCGACAACACCCCACGAATTGGTGCCGTAAAAGAAAGACAAGATTGTATCACGGAGAATAATAACAACAGCCTAGAAACAGTTAGTTTAGCGACAAGATACAAAAAGAGGGGTGACCTGCAAAATATCCTAGATCATCAGGCAATACGAGGTCTTTTTCGTCAACCGAAATGAGCGGTTCCGTGATTTGGTGGCCGTTCAGGCCGTATATATATACGTCGCGCTTCGTGGGTTGGTTAGTTTCGGTCGCAGGACCATATCCCCCTTTTTTGGTGATAGACGCGAAAAAGATCTCAAAGGGGATCTCGGCAGAAACATCTTGAAGGTGTTGCACTCGATAGCAATCTTCGAGTATAAGTCGACGCCTGGAAACAGACTCCCATTCTTTATAGTCGCTTTTAAGAGGCGAATATATTACTTCCTGGCCGCGTGATCCACGATCTTTTGTGAGCCATCGTCTCAGTGTGTGGCGTAGAGGCCGCAGCTCAATATCTGGTGCGTCGGGATGAGGGTCAACAGAGCAGACCAGAGCCCACATGTAAATTGATTTGACCAAGCGCGATTCTATGTTTGAATCCTCCATCGAAAAGGATTGTGCCGTTTGATTTGATGCAAAAACAAGCTCTTCGGTCTCTCTATTCTTGACCCTTAACCCACCACCCTCATGTCTAGGTGGCAGAATAATAGTCATACTACCCAAACATTCGTTTACTGTAAAACTGCATCACTTGTGTTAATCTACATCAGGATTTCGATGCTCCGGATAGTCGTTACTCGCAGCTCCTCTTGGTCGAACTTGTGCCCATACTTAAGCAACTTCAGAGACCAAGGCTCTGCCATGAGCGGTGTAGTGATATTGCGAGAGCGAGCAGCTTGATCTACGCAGCCTTGAATGATATTCGGCCAGATGGAGTCATCTAAGGTGAATTGATCTGAAAAAAGCTCCAGTAAAACAGTACCGTCATCCTCATCTTCCATGACGGCGTCCTCGTGGTATGCCATAATTTGCCGGACTTGAGCCTCTTCAAGTGGCATTTTGATATCGCCGAATCCTTCAATAGACACGCCGCCAGGGAAATCAGGCATAGTGTTAAAGGAAAGAAAAGGTTTAGGTATCCCAATGTGGTTCATGGCATTCCTAAAGTCGGTGGTGAGATCTGTGGTGAATTCATCAGTGCTCAGATCACTCATGACGCTCTCTGCGTCATCGAGATCCATATCATCACCGAGCTTTGAATCCAAGGCCGAAGCCTGTCGGTCTAAAGATTCGCCATCCATTGATTTGAATGCAGTATGGGAGGTCGTGATCTGGTGATTGTAGAGAGATTAGGAGACGATGCTGTCAAACGCGACAGGTGGGGTGGGCCAGCTTTGTGGAAGCTTCTGATTGGATACCAGTAAGCACCAATAAAAGACAGACTGACACGTCTAGCTGCAGCTCGAGATATTGGAAGTTCCGCTCTTGATGTGTACCATCACTGTTGTTTGTACTTGAATAGTATCAACAGGTGCTATATAACACAAGGAAAAAGCATTCACTGCACCTCTCTAATCCATATGCATAGGATGCCGAAAAGGCCATCTACAAGCACATACTCCGCACTTCGAGATCTTTCGTCAAAATGAGCGCGGCCTGATGAAACTTGATTCAAGTCGTGACACTGAGCAGAGAAGTGTTTACTTACTTGAATTACTAAAGTCCGAATTCATTTCACCAATTCAAACCATCGAATTGAATTAGCCTTCAGCAAACACGACGGGTATAGTAATTCACTGGCGCGCCAAGGCGGGATGAGACTTTGGCAGATCTATTATCGTCATTTACTCATGACGGATGCCAACATATTCCAATCTGATACTGCATCTTTGCCGAATTCAATGTACACGCGCACATGATACACAAAGGGCAGACATTGTAGCCATCGCGTGCTAGGTAGTTTAACAACCTATTGAAGTCGTTTACAACCCGACGGTTAGGCGGCTTAATCATCAGCTTTCCCTTAGCCCATGACCGGCCCTGTTGTGCCGCCAGTCTAAGGGAGATTAGCACCCATTTCTGCTTGCGTTCCAGATAGGGTCTGTATGTTGCCGCAGATGCGACTCTCGTAGGAGGTGGTTCAATAGTTGCAAGAGCAATAGACCGATGGTTGTAAAAGTAATGAGTCAATAAAATAGAAGCCTCTATGCGGATCGTGTCCGAATACAGCAGTCGTACAGGCTTCTTGTGCTGGATCAGTAAAAAAAAAATAGTCGTTCCTCTTGCTATTGTCACACAGGCAGCTTACTCTAAGCCTCGCAGGAAGAAGGTTACGAGTATGTAGCCATTCCCCTAAAGACCTCAAATAATCCTAAGATCCGGCCAAAAGCTGAGCCAAACTCGCTTTCACTACTAGAGTATTCATACTCAATTCGGCTGCGTTCTAGTTGACAAGCAGCTTCTTGGGTGAAGGTGAAAGAAGCGATGAACCCGCGACAGTGCAACCAAGAACTCCATCTTTAATTGGGAGGATGTAATTGCTAGTAAAAATAAAAGGTAATGCCCCAAACTTGCAGCAATGTCATAGTCTTTACTATCTCATAATGGTTATTTTCTCTGTTCTTTTATTTCTTTCTTTCTCTTTTACCGGTTCCTGGCTTCTTACACGCAGGTTGTCATCGCCGATCTCCAGTGCTACCATACTGCAGTGGCACGCGCTTACACGGACAACTACCCGTAACTCTGTAACATTTCATGCAGGCACTCATCCAATCCCATCTATCGAATCAAATTTATTCAGTATTTATTGTAATTCTTTTCTTCTCTCCCTTTCGCAGTATCATTTCTCTCCAAACATACAAACTCTTGCCACGCGTCAGACGCCGCCCCAAAACCGGCAACTGATCAGCAATGACGCTCTCAGCGTGTCATCTACAGTGGGGAACTTTTGAGCGCCTTGCTCCTCCAAAGCCACTATTTCCAGGTTTTTCAAGGTACCAACCCACGCCGCAGTGAGTTTACCTGTACTTGCACATATTAATCCTCTCAGAAGCAATCAAGGACATGCCATCCCTGTCGGCAATATCCTGAGAAGGAGGTCAGCTAATTTACATAATGCAAGAGCACATGCGAATAGTACATGTGGTATGTTTCTTTTTGCTAGTTAGATGGAGGCTGAGGCCATCTGAACAATGAGAGCATCAAACGTCATTGTTCGGCGCCATACTCGTGACGTCACAAGATGGCATTCTTAATGCATGAGTTGATCACCATTGAAGTAGTCGATGAATGAGAATTTATTTGGTGATGGCTTCTTTTTCTCTCTCCTTTCTGTCTACTCCATCTCTCTGTGACTGACTACTACGAATAAGCTGCTCTGTAACAATCTATCTTCATCAACCAACGTAAGTACCGTAGAAACCCTCCTCACAACACCACTAACACCACCGTCCAGCCAACAACCACCCAACTCACACAACCACCAAAAAAAATCCATCAAAATGCCGGCAATGAACGATTGGCTCCGCGACGACCTCTTCGGCAAAGAGCACGACCTCTGCACCGCAATCACCTCCGCCAACCCGGCCCCCGCCGTGCTCAAGCTGTGCGCCCCCGACGCCGCCCTCATGTTCCCCAAGATGGACATCATCACGCCCGAGGACGAGGACGACTTCAAGGACGCCATGAAGGCCCCCTTCCACCGCTTCGATGACTACGAGATCGAGGACATGAAAGCCCACTTCATTGGCCTCATGGGCGGCGTCGTCACGTACAAGATTAAAGCCACCAGGGGCAAGGAGAAGTACAATGCCACCGCCTCGTCGACTTGGAACCAGGGCGCCGATGGAGAGTGGCTGCTTGTTTCGCATTCTGAGACGTTGATGTAATGGAGTGGATTGGGATGTTACATGTACCAGCCGGTTGTTTGAAGGCGCAATGGCCGTGCTTTTTTTTATCATCATTTGGAACGAAATAATCTGAATTTACGACTCTTCATCTGTTTCTTTTTCTCTGTTGCATGAGTTGCTCTCAGCGAGTCAAAATACGAGAGTAACTCATTTACTTTACATATGCAAATATACATCATATTTCTTCTAACGCTCAAGATGAGTCTCTCTCTATATCTGTGAATCCTTCTAATAAAGAGCTTCCATCCGCATATTGATATACTCCATGCAATTCACCGGCTCGTACTTCTTCGGCCTCTCAGGCCCCCAACAGCCAGGCACACAATCCACCGTCTTCTCCATATCCGCACACATAAAATACACAATCGAATATCTCTCCCTCGTCGTCTTATCCTTCGAGATCTCTTCCTCGCCCTTCACCAACGGCGGAGCCTTGACCCGATGCATCGTCGACTTCAACTCATCATTGCTCCAGCGCATCAAAAAATCCCCAATATTCACCACCGCCGTGCCGGGTATGTACGGCGCAGGATTAAATTTCCCCTTTTCATTGACATCCTCTACCTCGAGCCCCCCGACATCATCTTGGAACAGCATCGTGATTGTTCCGAAATCGGTATGGGCAGCTATCCTCTCCGCTTTTCCCTGCCGTAAAAGATTATCCTCGATGGTCGGATAATGCAGCAGCCGAATCTGGTTATCCTTCTTCACATGGTACCCCACGAAATACTCCTTCTCGAGTCCCATCCCCAGCGCAACGAGCCTCAGCAGCTCCATTTCAGCAGCATAACAAATTTCATAAAACTCTTCAAAGAACTCCCGAAATCCCGGGAGGACATTCCGCGGTAGCCACACATTTGACATACGTGCTTCGTCGTCGTCGCGTCCAATGTCAAATGACTCCTTCACATCGGGTACGTTCCGTGCTGCGGCGAGCGACGCCTCGTCAAAGATCATCTGCGACACCTTTTCGCGGCCCACGCTTGAGTAGCCGCGATGGTGCCATGCCTCTGGTGGATGAGGAGCTAAATCTTTATCACTTTGCGGGAGGTTGAAAAATTTGCGACTCTTGATGAATAAATATTAGTCGAGATTCGCTGCCTTCTTGAGTAATTTTTATTTGTGAGGTATATAGGCACGCAGGTGCAGTTGATTATGAGAATCGAGAGGCTGATACGACATACCCAATTAAACGCTTCATTAACAACATCCTCAGGCACGCCGTGATTCTTCACATACGCAAAGCCAACATTTTTGAAAGCCTCATATAATTTCTTAGCCACGATTTGGACATCCTCATCCGAACCAGATCGAGTTGGTGCAAGATCGATGACGGGGATGCCCGAGTGCTGATCAATGTTATTTGCCATTCTTCAATTCCCGAATGCCCTGTCACAATTGTAAACAATGAAACTGTAGGAACCAGCTTGTCATCAAATGGAATAGATTACAGCATATTCTTGGAGATGACAATTTGCGGAATCATCTCATGCCGCGTTTGTGACGTATCACAATGAGGGGATACCACGTGCCGATCTGACAACCCAAATCCTCCAGTGTACCGAAGAAGGCATGTACCTTGTTTTCACCACATGCAAAGATTCGTAATGCATCCTTACCAACAGCAATCAAATCTATTAAGTATATAGTATTCAAATATTTGCATTATTGGTATCTAGGAGAAGTAGAAAAGAGACACAAGGAAATCCAGGTATCCAGCAAATATGGCCAATTCATACCAAGTCATCGTTCCAGCGACAACAATCTTGTGTCTACATGCCCTCCAAACATTTCCTTCTACAAACTTCGTTGATGAAAGTCGGATCATAAATCATACTCCCAGCGGCTCTTTTGCCTCTGGTGGCAGAGTCAACGTGTCCGGATACGTGTTCAATGCCTGTCGCACTCCTAATTCTCGACCAATATAGAAGAGAAGGCCCTCCGCAGCGAGTCGCTGTTCCGGTCGGCAAATATCCATTACATACACGGAAATAAGTGGCCATATGACTCGCAGGGCATCAAACACCGTTTTAGGAGACTTGTCTCTACTACTAGAGAGGGGTCCGAGTACACGTGGGACGCTCTCTAAAATCCCTTGCGCCGCATTCTGGGCCGTTTTGACGCTGTATTCTCGATCCTCGTTGAGCTGCTCGAGAGGAATCGGGCACGGGGGGTAATGTGTAAGAAAATTGATGAGGAGCCGCATAACATGGTACCCTTTGACGATGGCAGAATGATACAGGCTCATTGCATAAATCTCCAAAATGTGAGTCCCGACATAGTTCTTTTCAATCCAGTCTTCAAATTCTTGTTCGGCAGCCTTCATCTGAGCAAAGAGATCGGGATAATCTCTGGATGCCCCTGGAAAGTCACGACGTCGGAGGAGATTGAAGATACGAGCCTGAACGCTACAAATCTTGATGATGAAATAGGAGATGGCCAGCCCTAGGCCCTCGCCCGGATGTAGCGGTAGTAACCGGTCTATTGTTTCGAGCCATTCCCCGGATTCCGGAGGACACTCTGTATTGGTAATGAGAGCTTGAATTTGCTATATGTTGGGTCAGCACATCTGAGAAGCCTTACTATGAGATGAATGATACCTACCACCATGCTATAGGCTGGCCAGAAGGATTTGCGACCCTCAGGTTTGAGTAGAGGGGCGCAGCCCCTTGCCTTGAGGATGCTGTATAACCCACGAGCGTGTAAATGCCATGGGCTGAGGACTTCAGTGCGAGAAAGGGAGCCAATGAGCAACTATTGGCTGGTGAGGTTCTGATATGGAGAATTGTTTGTTTTGAATGCATGACATCAGAGTCTTACTTACCTCGTAATTTGTAAGAATCCATACCGTGGCGAGAATATCGTCTCGTTGAGCACCTTCAGGCGTCTTGAGCGCCTCGCTGACTAAATTCAGGGTCTTGCCTAGGTAACCACCCAGCTCGCGCTGCGTCTCATCATCGGAGCTCCTGCTCAAAGCCGTCGAGTACTGCATATTAGTCACGTACGTGCGAGAAAAGAGATGGGCAGCCCAGATGAGGGGCCCGTCATCTGTGTAGTCGCGATACATGTCCTTGATGAAATCAAGATTAGAGTAGACATCAAGGATGATGGGAATGGAGTGGGACGTCCAGTGTTCATACACCGGCCGGAGGAGCGGAGGTCGCGCATTGTAGTTTGCGCCATTAACCAAGACGAGGTCTGTTGAGGAGGTGAAGACAAAGTCTCCGTTCGGGGAGAGGCTCGGCGTCGTGAGCACTCCTCCATCGGATGACGAAGACGAAGAGGAAGACGACGATGACTGGCTGCTAGGGGACTGCGGCAGGGGCGCACGCTTCTTGCGCTTCTTGACAACCGTAGGATCGGCGTTGCGGAAGACCAGCTCCTGTTGATCCCGATATCCGGGGCACTGGGCGCCGTATTTGATGCATCTCTGACAGGCGGGACGGGCAAGGTCGCACTACATGAGACGAAGGTGTAAGTAGGTAGAGCAAGGAGCAGATGTAATACGGCACGGAAGCTGACGAGACGATCCCCGATCCGAGCCAACGCAAGCAAGCAAGCTGATGCGGCTGCCAAGAGCCAGTCATGAGCCAACGAGCAGTGACACACATCGACAGCCTTGCAGAAATGGCCACAAGACTGCCGCAGACCCACCCGATGGCAATTTATATATCCCGGCCTCTCTCCCCTTTCATTCACATCGACTTGATGCAATCATCCATACACGTATATATAAAACACTGACCTTGACTCGCCGCTGGCGGCACAGGTGACAATCCCGGCTAGGTCTGCCTGTGTTGGGCATGGCGGCACAGCGTTTCACTCGCTCTGATCAGTCACAGTAAAGTCGCAAGAGAGAGACCAGCGCGGTTTTAGGCATGTCGCCTGGGAGGCCTCGTCTAGAATTCTGGAATGTCTGCGATGCGATGAGACAAAGAGGAAATGCCATTCGAGGTGGGGGGGCGTTGCGTCCTTGGCGGCCCGCTCCAGCATTGGGCCAATCAACGGCGTCGGCGGACATGAGAAACGCCGGCTCCGCTTAGGGGGACCACGTGAGGGGCTGTTTGGAGAGCTCAGCCTCTGGAGTTGACGTTTGGAGCGACGTTGGAGAGGGTACGCTATCCTGCAAACTAGGGCTAAGTTGTACGTGTAATTGTGGCGCGTCGAAAATGTGTCGTTACATGGGCCTGGAAGTTGCTGAAACACCAATACCATCATTATCTAAGATATTACCACTTCCTGTATAGTCTTTTCAATGCTCATCATGATTTAATAACTGCTTCTACTCAAAGACATATAGCCATCACAGTAGAATCCCCAGCCTCGGTAAACTCGCTCCCTCGGCAAAACCAATTCAGTGATTTTGTAATCATCTCGGAGAACTTACCAAATCCCCAAATTTATAAACCCAAAGCCTCAACATTTCCCCATTCAGCCACATCCGGAAAGCCGTTACTCCCAGCCACGGCAGTCGAAATAAAAACAGCCCCCATTCCCCAGAAACGCTCCGCCATTAGAAAAAGCTCCGATTCTTTATAGGCAACGACTCATTGACTTGCCAGATCCGCCACCAATTTCCTGATTCGGCCATCCCCTCGCATCTGAATGGCTGCAGGGTACCCCACCTTTGTTTAACAGAACCTCGGATAGACAAACTCGTTTTCCCCTCTCGTCCACTCCGTGTCTCCCCCTCTTACATCACTTACACCCCCTTTCACAACCCAACAAGCTCATAGTCTAGATTGCTTCATTTCCCCCATCTTGAAACATATCAATCGCCATGCCGCACTACGCAGACCGAAAAGACCTTTTCCCCATGCAAGGCGGCTGTCCCTGCGGCCACATCCGCTACCAAATCAATCTCCCTCCCCTCATCGTCCAGACCTGCCACTGCACCCTCTGCCAGCGCCAAATCGGCAGCGCCTTCGCCATCAATGCCATCATCGAATCCTCCGCCATCACCCTCCTCCCATCCGCCCCCCTCACCACCCCGCCCAGCAAGGCCGACGCAGCGCAAGCCTCGTCGTCTCCAGCCGTATGCGGCGTCCTCCCCGCCTTTGCCGACTTCACCAACGCAGCAACCACAGCAACTGTTCCTCCTCAATCCACAAGCTCTACTACTGCTGCTTCTGCTTCTGCTGCACCAAACTCTCCCATCCTAGTGACAATCCCAACCCAATCAAAAGTCGGCCAAACCGTCGCCCAATGCCCCCTCTGCCGCGGCAGCCTGTGGAATTACTACGCAGACGGCGGCCTCTTCATGACATACCTCATCACCAGCACCCTCGACCGCCCCTGGGAGCTCGAGCCCGACGTGCACATCTTCACCCGCAGCAAAAGGGACTTTATCACCATCAACGACGGCAAGCCCCAGTTCGAGGGCCAGTACCCGGACAGGTCCGTCTTCTTCAGACCCGACTGCAAGGCCAGGGTCGACGCCCTCTTGGAAAAGCAGGTCGCGTGGAGGAAGCAGCTCAAGGCCGCTTACAAGGCTCAGTTTGCCAAGATTTAGACATCACGAATCGCTAGGTGTACGAGATGATTATTGCATGCTAGACATCTCGAATCGTTAGGTATACGAGATAATTATTGTATGCACACACGCAGGCGATCTTGCAGTTCATTTTGCTCATGATTTTGTTTATTTAAATTTAAATCTTGACGCCCACCACAACCTCAGTTTCAAATCAGGGGTATTTAATCCGTATTCCTCCACATTTCCGTGCCTCCCTTCATTTTTGGGTTCCTACATCAATAGGTACCGCAAGCGAAATGAACATAAAATAAGTCCCAGAAAGTAACCAAAGAAATTGCAAAAATGAATAGAACAAACCTCAGCAACATAATAAAGTGTCAACTAGCCATGGCACCAGAGCCACATCTCCCAATGGGGGGGTATACCGGTAATGTCTTTGCTTTATCCAGATCGAACCTCTCTTTTTTTGAATGATAATTATGATTGTTCCTGCTGTGGAGCAGATACGTGTAAAAAACGTGCCAAAAGTAATTTCTGCTATCTTTCTTTTTCATATACCGTCTTGAAATTCGACCAAATAAGCGCATAAATATTCCCGTGTTCAAAATCATGCTAATTACCGAAAAAAAGAAGAAAATACGCTGAATCAAAATGTCGGAGCCTCGCCAACGCCAGTTGAGTTTAGGTCATATAGAAGGTAAATAGCACGCCATATATGCCGCTCGTAAAAATCCAGATATGAAGAAGAGATGATGGGGAGAGAGTGTGTTTTTGAGAAAAAAGATAAGATCAAAGGGAACTTGAGAGTTGCCTTTACTTGAATGTAATAATAGTTGGGTTTTGCATCGTTTGTCGCCGTTTTTTCTTTCGGTTTGTAGCTGTCCAAAGACTAGCCACCCATCTTGCGGAATCCCTCGACGCCGAGCAGCGGCACTTCAACTTCACTCAGCGAGCCAATGCCCTCGTCACGGCGGCGCTCAACAAAGTTGTTGCATTCCGCTACCACGAGACTCCACTCGGATAACGCACGTCCCGAGTAAACCAAGTTCTTGACAAACACGCCAGCGGGCTTTACAGCCTCGGGTTCGGCGTCTCCCTGCCTTTCTTCGATTGCCGTCAGGTGGACGATGGGAGAAGGAAGAAACCTGGATTCACTAGGTGTCGAGGCGCCGCTATTTGTCTCGGAGCCGCTTGTAGACGAAGACTCCTCTGATATTATCCCGCCGCTGAGAGATAACTTGCGACGAGGCTCTGTGACTGGTGAGCTAAGTGGGCTTGCATTCCTTGCTGCTTGCACCAAGCCACCCTGTGAACTGCCAGAAAATTTCCTCGTGGGTATCATGAGTGGGGGGAGGGTCGGGCCACCCCCACGTTTTGCCTGGAATCCAAGTCTTGCCTGGGCTGGTGTAGGGAGCCTCGGGCGTGCGAGAATGCGGTCTATGGGAGACGGCTGCTGGTTAGGCTGCGGCCAGCCCAGAACGAACTTGAACGTAAACTTGGGCTCTTCAAAGACCGGGTTCGAGCCATCAGAGTCCACGCTCTTGTCGGATTTGGCCGTCCTGGGTGGACTGGCAGAAGCGTTCTGTCGCGCCCGAGAGTTTGCAACCTCGCGGCGTGCATTCTGAAGTCCGTCGTCTGTAGATGGTGAATCCGTGGTGGTTTTCGTAGTAGGAGAGGCCGTCGAGGTGAATGTCAGCAACTTGAGAATAGACCACTTTTTCTTTGGGTCATTCTTGGCCAGAAGGCTTGCGTCGGCGCTGCTGTCGCTAGTGGGCGACACTATGCTTGACGCCTTGGTGAAGGTATCAAATGTCACAAATAGGCCCGGCTGAGGTACACTGATTTCCTGACGAATGATGATGAATCGCTTTCCTAGCGTGGGCGACATTGGTTCCGTGGCGGGACCTGGTTGGCCAGCTTCCTCGGCAGCCTGTTGAAGATATAGATAATGCGACCAAACGCTCTTGAGCCTCTTTGAAACCAGCGCGAATATTTCCCTATAAATATTAATTAGCCCTTGATTCTGTTTCAGAATAGTACTAGTAGGAAGTCTTTTGACTTACATGTCTGTGTCATTCTGGCTACCCTTGTCACGGCAGATTCTCCAGCAAAGAAGACGCATGTAATACGCTCGCACCATCGGGCACCAGTTGTTGAAGAAAGCGTTAAAGGTTTCTTCTGTCAACAGCCAGTCGCGGCATACCATCATCTTCTGCTCGGGATCTTTGGCAATGGCATCCCATATCGTGAAAATGAAGGAAATCATTCGAATTTCTGAAAGAGTGTTGAGCGATGTCAAGGCCAGTTTGCAAACCTCAACCCAAAAAGGCCAGTCGATGTAGCATGTTGGGCTTTCAGCCGTCTCAGCCCGATGGTAGATGAGGATAACCTCCTCCAATAAGTCACACAGCGTTGAGCACGAGGTGCTGTTGTATCTAGAGGTCCTGCTCGCGGCAGCTTTCAACAGCGCAGAGAAAGCTTCAGCGAATGTATGTCTCGCCCCGGGATACAAAGAGGCGCTATCTGACAGGATGTCTTTCAATAACACGACCAGTCTATTTTCCGACATGCTCTTCATCATATTGTTTGGTGGCATAGGCATTTGCAAGGCTGCTGCTTCAGCTCCCCGAGCCGAGCTGGCCAAGAGAGAGCCTTGAGGCTCAAAGGTAGCTTGGCGGTGGATGGTGCCATCCAGAATCGACAAGAGTTGTGCATGAACAAGAACGAATGCAGGCGAATGTGCTTTCTCAGTCAAAGAGAGGCCCTCGGGCATAAATTGGTCGGACAATATGTGAAAGTGTCTGCAGAAGATGAAGAGAAGATCGGTATCGCGACCTTTCCACCGCATCACCCAGGGTCCCGTCCATGGCACTCTCGCTACAAGCAGAGGCATCTTTGGGATGCGTTTCAGAGTGGCCCACATTCCTCGAGGCGAAGACCAAGCCAAGGAACTCAGCCTCGGTGGGAATGAGGCTGTAATTTCCTCGTCAACTGGCGAACTGCTGCTGTTGCGACCCAGGCCCATGCTTTCAGCGACACGGCGAATCAGGTCAGGCGTCAGCCCCCAAAGCCTCACCAAGATATCAGACACACCGGGTGCGAAGAAAAATGCGTATGCGCACGTCTTGCCAGCGAACTCGATCAAGCTCGGGGGCACGTGGCGGAGAGACATCTTTTCGACCACGAAAGCCATCTGCCTCACCAGGTTAGACACGAACATGGTCCTGATGTTGTGCTCAGCCGACTCCGCCAGCATAGCGGACTGGTTTGAGCTCTGCGATGAGTTGGATGAGTTGGTGGATGACCTCGCCCGCGTCCGGTCCTGAGGGGACCGCTCCGACACGGGCATAAAGTAGGACGTTGTCTGGCGCCACTCAAGCCGCATCATGATGGTAGTTGCCGTCTCGAAGAGCAGCTGGCGATCAAGGCCCGGGACCGGCTGTTGGTGCTGCACCTCGAGCATGTCGAGGACACCGCCCCACCACTTGTTGAGAATGGAAGCCCTGCAGTCGACATCTTCGGGCCGCAGACCGCTAAGTGACTGCTGGCTAGTGGTGCTCTTGAGAAAGGGCAGAAACAGGGACTGGATCAGAGCGCATTGTTGGGCAACGGCCTTTGAGGCGAACCCGCGAAACTCGAGGTCCAGATTCTTGAACTGCGACCACAGGGGATCGGGCATGCGCGCTGGCATTTCGCTCGACGATTCATCTGTGGTGAGCGCCGTGGAGTTGGTCTCTGCAGAAGAGGTGGACTGCGAGACATGCGTGTCGATGCTGCTGGAGCCCGGCTGAGCCAAGCTGGTGGCAGACGAGGCGCAGCTAAAATCGGAGCCAATGCTGTCACTTGTTTTAGACAACGTGGACGCGGGTTTTTGCTTGATCCTGGAGAAGTAGCTGGTGGCACGAGCGAGTCCCTTTGTCGCGGGCTTAGCACCTGAGTCGACTAAGCGGGTTTGGGTCGTCTGATTGGTCGTAATTTCCTGGATGCTGGCCGTCACAGCCCGTTTCAGCTGGTAGCGGTTCGATTTCGCTTCCTGCTTCACGCTCGTCGCGGCTGGAACTGGAGTGTCTGATTGGACTTTGGGCAGCGAGCGCGACGACGGAATCCACGACCTCTTGGTGAAGCTGGCAAAGCTCGCAGATGTGGATTGGGCGCGGTCCCGGGCCGTTCGGCGAGCTGCCTCGTCGCTGTCCATGGGCACTTCGTTTGCTGTAGCGGGCCGCCGTGGTTCGTCGAATGGAGGAGGAGCAGCGTCCTCGTCGTCCTCGTACTGGGTATCTCGGATGGTCGTCAAGCTGCGCAGCCATGAGCGAGGCCCATCGTTGGAGGAGGCCGCAGATTTTGTGCGTAGATGTTGCAAGGTTGTTGGTGGAGAAGGGGGGTTGGGGTCGACATATTCGGAGGAGGTAGTAGAAGGGGCCAGCTTGGTCTCTAGAGCGAGTGGAAGAGAGATGTCGAGCTTAAGGTCCAAGTCGGAGTTGAAGGAGGGTATTTCAAACGTCGCGAACTCGGCCAGGCCCTTCATATCCAAGGCTGTGTGGTCGGTCGAGACGGGATGGCCAAGCGAGGGTGACTTGGCTTGTGATGGCAGTGACGGAAGATCGGGAGAAGAATGGGATCGTCGAGAGAAGGAGAGGGAGGAGATTTCCACGGCCGGGGCCATGATTGCCGTTCCACTCATTGCATGACCAGCACCTTGGCGGTTTCTGGTTTCTGATGCTGGTTCAGATGTTGGCCGCACGATCCGACGAGTTCCGCAAGACGCTGTCGCCGTCCAAAGCACCTGTATCGACCCGTAAAAGCTGCCCAAATTAATTCAACATTCCTTTTGAGCGAGTGTCTGGATGGTAGCAGCGGTTTAGAGCGCAGAATGGGAGAGAGTGCCAGACTCAAGGCCGCATGAGAAGCGAGGGGGGGCCTGCAGGGTTGTGATGCAACGAGATTGAAAGCCGGTGCTAAAAAGAAGGAGGCGAAAAAAAAAAAACTGCAAATCACGATAACGATAGACAGGCAAGGCTTCCGGGAACGGTCTGCAACCGCATCGAGAGAATTGCCACGGCAGCCTGGCCGATTGGGGAAAAAAAAGTCGTCGAGTCGATATACAAGGCGCACAAAGGGAGCTGCACAAATGGCCTGCCGATTGCGCCCAGGAGAGCGGAATGACGGAGATGGGCAGATTGGATGCGGCTGCCGGTGGCGTCGGCTAGTGAGTAATCCCTACAGCGCCAATGGGGGAGTTTTTTTGTTTTTGGCGAGATGCCCGGACGTAGAATTGGATTAATTAATTAAATACAGTAGGTGTGCGAACTCCATTCAGGGGATCGGGCCTTGCACTAGAGCCCTTTGAGTCTCTTTGCCAGCGCCAGCACCAGCGCTAAGCTTCACGACTTTTGAATCGTTGAACAAGATCATCACGCCTCAAATGACAAAGCTTTAGGCAGAGAGGCCCTAGGCGCTTACAGAGACATGAAGTGTTATGTTCAGTTACAGTAGTACTTGAACAGGTTGCGCCACAGCGAATCGATGCGTTGAAGGCGCTCAATCCGTTCGCGCCAATTCCGGGCTGCATTGACGACGAATCCGGGTTTAGGGACCGAGAAGCGAGGACTCACGTCTCTACTGTACTTCCCTGTCGCCCGCTCTCGATCAACACATCCATTGATAAAATGGTAAAAAGGATAAAGGAAATAAGAAGAAAAAAGGAGAATTCTACATTCGTTCGCAAGACGTTCCAAACGGTGGCTTCGTCTATTAGCGTAACTAGCTGCCGTCCGCCAAGTCCATCCAAGCCATCAAATTTTAAGTCGCATCGCGAGTCTCCGGCCGTTGCCCACCTTGGTAAGTATCGAAGTGCTAAGGCAGCGGGTGAGCCGTGGCGCGATGGGCTGAGCTGGACAGATGTTGAGAAACGTAAACAAAGATAGGACAGTTTGATCTTGATTTCAGTTTCATAGACAAAGGCCATCCTGATACACTCTTGCATCGTCATAACTGTATTCCCAAAGCGCAGAAGCCGGAAGATGCATGGCATCCGGCGCCATGTCTTGGTTCATTGACCGCGCTCGTCCATGTCCTGAGACATCGACGGTGAACAACAACAACAACAATAACAACATCCAATATCCTCGTAGCATACTTCCCCGCAAAAAAAGTGGCGCGACGGCTACGAATCACCAGTTCCGTCTGCGATGCAAAGGCATCATACGGTTGTCCGACTCCGACGACTCACATCAAACGCCCTACTGTTGCATGTTGCATCCTCCTGTAGGTGTGCCGTCATCCCCGGCATCAGCAGTGCAGATCTCAACAGTCCGTGTCTCTCCGCAACTTCATTCGCCACAGCTCCTATGAAAAAGCGCAGATCAATTTCGTCACCTTGATTAACCAAATGCATGTTGAAATGGCCCCTTACGAAGTTAATGTTACGGCGGAGTGCGAGAAGATGCCGCGCCGCAGCTGCCGGGCATAAGATGAAGATGAGATGAAAGAACAAAGATCAATTACCTTCTCTCCGCGGAATGGGCTACTGCACGGAGTACTCCGTACCTTGATACAGGTACG
The DNA here is from genome assembly GCF_028502605.1 of Trichoderma breve. Lineage (NCBI taxonomy): Eukaryota > Fungi > Ascomycota > Sordariomycetes > Hypocreales > Hypocreaceae > Trichoderma > Trichoderma breve. The sequence continues at coordinate 2,709,444 of NC_079232.1, forward strand.
TGACTCGCACAGGCACGAGCTTCGGAAGAAAAGAAAGAAAAAGACGGGAAACGGTTCCACAGCTATCGTGCCATAATTAGGGATGATTGAGTGTAATTAAAAGCCCCATTAAAGGTACATGCAGTGAGATGTGTGAATGCGCCGCCCTGCAGTCGTCATAATGCTCGATGAACTGTTTAGAGCCCACGTGCATGTAGGTACCCATGGTAATAATTGAAGTTGACCACTTGTATCGTACAGAATACTCGTATGAGTGAGTGCTCCATAGTAGACAAGTAGTAGTAAGAGTCAAGAGTCAAGATCCAATTGTGCTCATTTGCATAAAGATGGAAGCTTTTCTCGCACTCACATCACGACATTACTCTGCTGCTGGCTGGGCGGTGTGTGCGCGGTGCAACGCTTACTGTTATCAATCAAAATCAAGTCGCATGCAAGCCCCGTTTCAGATCTCCATTGTCTCACAGCTCAGCTCTCTTCCGCGCAGCTACGTCAATACTGATTCGCCGTTGCTTCAGAGCACACGAAAAGTAAGAAAGAAAGATAAGCAGGGCAGACACGGATCATACTAGACAGCCAAACTACTTCTCGCACTTCGGACTTCAAACTATGGGGTAAAGTAGAAGCCGGGCCAACCAAGCTGAACTGTAGACTAAGAGGGGCATGACATGGAACAAGTGCGTCTGAGAGTCGAGTCCGCGGAGTGGCCCAAACCCTCTGGCGATGGGGCTTGGTCGCAATAGCTGAGAATAGTAGCTCTTGGCAAGCACAGGCGCGCCCCTCTAAGATGACTATGGTTCAAAAGTTGCTTCCACAAGGTAGTATTAGATGGTAAGGCCTCGGACGAGCACAGCAATGGAGCGCGGAATAGTATCGACGCCGCGCCGCTCTGGTAAGGGTTTCAGCTTGGTGAGGTGGCTAAAGACTTCAAGCTCCAGCTGCAACTGGTTGCAGGACCATAGTTTTGCAGGAATTTCGGCCTTGATTTCAGACAAGCATCAAGTAGCACGCGTCACAACACCATCAAGGTGCACAACGTATGCACCGAGTGACTTCACAAGGCTCACCAATTATGCTTGCGAGTTGAAAATACGACACCCTCGACAGGAGAGTGACGATCTCAATCCTTGGCAGTGCTTCTGTGACCCTCGCACAAAGCAGCCAGCCGAAAGGAACTCAACGCACAATGGCACCACTACGGCACAAAAAAAAAAGAAGAAGAAGAAGGGTAAAAAATTGTCTCCCTAACGTCATGCACCATGCCCTTGGGGTTATCAAGACATCGGTGTTTGGTAATAGCAGGGAGAGAATTGATCTTGGCACGTTGAAAACATCCTTCAGCGATTCGAGCACCTGAAAAAGCTCGCTGCTGTACACACATATGCCGTTCATGTTTTCTTCTGGTATCACAGTTCACTTTGACCTACCGTTGTTCCGCAAGGGCCATTTCAGTGCAGATTTGCATTGGGACTGTTCATCCCTGAGCAAGGCCTACACGGCCCAAGTAGTAGACATCCATAACAAGGGTGCATCCATGACAGTAATGTGAGCCCCCTTATGAGGGGATTGTCAATGGCGACGGGCGCAGCCCGCTTTTGCTTTCGGCTTCTTCGAAATACACAGATGCATGTCGAGCTGAAAACAAAATGAGGTTTGGTCCAGCAAGAAAAAAATTCTTCTCGGGAGTTTATGGAGGGGCATCGTGATTACATAATGCACCGAGACCCGGCAATGCTCCATCGGAAACTTGACAGGAAATATTTCCTATGTTGGTAATAAGACGAGGTGGAATATTTGTATACAAGGAAGCCTGTAGATGTGTGGATTATCGGAGATTCTCCTTGCTCTTCTGTGATTTGATCCTGTCTCTTTTCATGCAGGCAGCAGTTCTCATCCAACGCGCTATTGAACTCTCTCTCTTACACTGTAAAGAAGCCCTATGATCTGGAGGCTTTCCAGAAGCGCTGATCGGCACTACATATTTCCGAGGACGTGAGCAGATCAGCTTCTGCAGTCTCGATCTACAAACCATGGCGCCCCACCGCAATCTCGCTGAAGCTCAATTTCATCGTCGTCCCTTCGACGTCTTATCATGTGCTTGCATCGCCTGTCTCCGAGATTTCAATGCGAATCGATCCGTTGAAATCGTCTTCACAGGTCCCCAAGTCTCGGCATTTGTCTTTTATCCAATCAGCCAATCAGCTCACTTCCCTTTGGCGCGTTTCCTTTGGCTACGCTACCCCTGATCACCAGATGCCGAGTGCATTTCCTCAGGATGTGGGCGTGACTTGCGTGCGTGAGAAGCTGAGGTCACTCTGGCAACCCTGAAGGGGGGGCAATCCAGGCGCAGTTTTTGCTTGGCATGACCGTGTCATCTCTGACGCTCCCTACAATACTTTGAAGTCGACCCATACTGTACTGCCTGGGGAGTGCAATGCAGCCCTAACGAATGGATCATCTGGACGAAAAAAGAAACATTAAAGAAAAGAACAAGAGCAAACGTGCTGTAGAAACAATATATCATTTAAAGCCGGCCAGCTACAACATGGAGTCATCAGGCCACGATACGATGGCCGCTGCACGGCTTCATGTACGGCATCCCTCCGCCGGCGAGGAATCTTCAAAAGAAACAAGCCGCCTGTCGTCATTGGCGACGCCGGTCCACACTAGCTGCCCCCTTAGTCCCTTTTCCCGCCTGTTTGCGCCTGTGCAAACTGCTGCGATCCCTGTCTTGCCTGCCCCCCAGCCCAGTAAAGTCGCCAGATCCCCGTGCTAGCACTCGCTGTAGCGTCAAAGTAGCTCCCCCAAGCTCCCGCAGCTCCACAGGCCAAATAATTTCAAGGTTACTGAACTGTCGCCGTTTCGTAGCCAAAGTTTTTGTTGCTGAAGCTCGATTCCCCAGAAGCACAAGGTGGCGCTTTGAATTTGCATCTGTCAAGGACAAAGTCGGGAATCGCGGTTTGAAGCTGTTTCTGCGCATTCAATCCATCCGGGTGCGCGACCAGAGATTGACAGCCAGTTATTCCTTCAAGACGGGCGTCACCGGTAAGCTGCAGGATCGCAGAGGCCGCCAACTGGGGGACTCGGGAGTCGAAATCCAAACAAGCAATTTACCGCTGCCGACGGGGTAGAACTGCATTATTATTGCATTTCTCAGACGAAGATCATCCATTCATTGCACATATCAGCGCAATAACACAGCATCGCAAGCATGGCATCGCAACACGACAGCGATCTGGGCGATATCGACCCTCAAAACCCATACGCGTCAAGTAGCAAATGGCGCCACCAAGAGTCGACCAAATACGCCCGCCACGAGGCGCAACTCCAGGCGCGCGACGCTACGACAACTGACCCGACCAATGATTTGGCCAAGTATCTCAATTCCACCCGGATTGAGCCTCAGGGCGACGGGCACTCGTCGGGAAACTACCAGCCCATCCATCTGGCTGCTAACAATGGCGAAGAACCGGCCGTCGACCACACACAACATGAGGCGTCAGATGGCAGAGAGATCGTGTGCGGCCCTCTTCTCAACTATCGTCGAATGGATCAGGGTTACTGGTTTGGCAGTGTCCTCGTTGTAACCAAGGGCGGTGGCAAGGAGGTGCTCTACCATCCCTCGCTGGCTTTGCGACGAGTTGGCGGCGGACAAGGAGAAGCCCGGATCGATGGTGAGCGTCTGTATTCCGACAAACGCAACACTTTTTGGGCATTCAGCATCTGCGTGCCGCTCGAGCCCAATGAGGCGAGTTACGAATATCAAGTGCCACAGCTGCGGTTCTCCAGCAGCCACAAGCCTCAAATCAACCGCTTCTTCATCCCCGCCATAAACGAGTCGATGCGCATCATGTTCTACTCTTGCAATGGCTTCAGCGTCGGCACCGACGAGGAGGCCTGGAGCGGTCCGGCCCTGTGGAACGACGTTATGCGGAAGCATGAGGCTGCGCCTCTCCACGTCATGGTGGGAGGTGGTGACCAGATCTACAACGATGGCATCAGAGTCCACGGTCCCTTGCGCACTTGGACGGACATTGGCAATCCCAAGAAGCGTCAAGAGTACTCTTTCCCAGAGAAGCTTCGTGCCGAGTGTGATGATTACTATCTCCAAAACTACCTCCGCTGGTATAATACAGAGCCTTTTTCAACGGCCAACGGCCAGATCCCCCAGATCAATATCTGGGATGACCATGATGTTTGTACCACCCTCGATATCCTGGTATAGAACCCCCAAGCTAATGCGCCTTACAGATTATTGATGGTTTCGGGTCTTATGTTGATAAGTTCATGCAATGCGACGTTTTCCGCGGCATTGGTGGCACTGCCCACAAGTACTACATGCTCTTCCAGCACCATCTCCCTCCTCCACCATCCACATACACATCCGGTAAGCTTCACTGCATGGTTTCAGATACATGGGAAATGTGTAATTAAGCTGATGCTAATCAATCACTGTATCAACAGACTTTGCCGATAAAGACGTCGATGGCACTCAAGGCATTGATCCAAATCAGCTGGTTGACACGTACGTTGCGCCCGGGAAGACCGAGCCGCAGTACATTGTCGGAACCAAGCCTGGACCCTATGTTGCGGAACACTCGTTTAACATCTACACCCGATTGGGTGCCCGTATTGCTCTTCTTGGCATCGATGCCCGAACTGAGGTGAGTAACTACCTCTCGTATGGGTTCTACGTTGTATACGGTGGTTAACAAGATTTTCAGCGTACTCGACACCAAGTCAATTATCCTGAAACATATGACCTGATTTTCCAAAGAGCGCGTGATGAGTTGAGCGCCGCTGCCAGATCTGGCCAGCCTATCAAGCATTTGATTCTGCTTCTCGGCATCCCGATTGCTTATCCTGTACGTCCACTTTATCGCCGTGCATTGTCGCGGAGAACACGGTTGCTAATCAAATGACATCACAGCGCTTGACCTGGCTGGAGAACATTCTTCGAAGCCCCCTTATCGGCCCCGTCAAGCTCCTCAACAGACGATTTGGCGTCGGCGGTGGCTTTTTCAACCACTTTGACGGAAGCGTAGATTTACTTGATGATCTTGATGATCACTACACGGCCAAGACACACAAGGTTGAGCGAGCCCAGCTGGTTGTGGAGCTTCAAAAGCTTTCGGCCGAGTTCTCGGTGCGAACTACCATTCTGGGAGGCGACGTTCATCTGGCTGCGTTGGGCCGCTTCTACTCCAACCCCAAGCTCAAGGTCCCCGCCGAGGAAGATAGCAGGTACATGGTCAACGTTGTCTCGTCAGCCATTGTCAACAAACCCCCGCCTCAAGCCGTGGCCAATCTCCTTGCACGACGAAACAAGATTCATCACATGAACTCTAAGACTGACGAAACTCTGCTGGATCTGTTTGACAAGGACCCAGGCAACTCTACCAAGACTGCCAGTCACAACAACTGCACGATGCCCAGCCGCAACTTTGCTATTCTGACAGAAAACTCTCCCACTAATCAGACTAACGGGGTTGTGCCCGAGGTGAATGGCGAGGCGCACTCGTTTATAGGACTCGACGGCCATTCGGAACTACACAAGGGAGAAGTCGGTTCTGGTTCAAAGCACAAGGCAGCCACTGATGATGCACACGGCAAAGGCCACGATGGCAGTCTGGACATTCGCATCAGCGTCGAGATTGATCAGCATGATCCCGAGGGTCGAACAGAGGGCTATGGTTTGACTGTGCCAGTGCTGACCTATCGCCCCAGGACCCAAGCGTCCTCGAGAGCTGTGTCCACTGCCACAAGCGTTCCAAGCCAGCAGTGAGGTCTGCAATGAAGAAGCCATTTTCTCGTGCACGGCGCATGGTACGCATTTTGGTGTTGGTGATATACGATACCCCGGGGCTTTCTGGTGAAGGAATGGCGTCATGAGTTGAAACGTTATGATGAGCAGTCAAGAGTTGGGCATGACGCAATGATGGAAGATACCACCAAGTCTGGTCTCGAGGGAATGTTTTGTTTTCGAGTCTTTCTGTTTTCCCACGCTGGGGGCTGTATAGATACCTAATACTGTTCTGTTCATTGTGAGTGTATGTTAGTCATTCGCTGGGACTCGAGTATGGTGTAAGTTAAGTTAGTGTTCAATTGAGATTGTTTAACCCACGACTAAGCGCAGCTTGCGTGACAAATGGCAGCTCTTTCATGTGATGTTACCAAATCCCAGCCATTCCCAGCAGCGTATGAGTCGTGGAAACTCCTACTTACCATCAAAAGCAAGACGATTAAACCCCCACAAGCAGTCTAGCTCCGCAAAAAATGGTTAAGCATGCTTCTTTTTCTTTTTTGCCTTCTTTTTCTTCAGCAACGGCTCTCGACGGGATCCATTGGCCGACTTCGGTGCCCCAATTGTCCAATCCCCAGAAGGCTCGATACTTGGGCGAAGCCGTCACAAGTTGGCCGCCCCCACTGCCCCTCATCTCCAATCGCCTTTAACCCGCGATAAGCCGAGCCTCCAATGCGCGATAGCCCAAAGATAAGTTGGGGTAGAACCTCTTATTGGATTCGCCTTTGCGGGGAGAAACTCGACTGATAGAAGACTTTTTTTCTTGTCGATTTACATCTTTTTCTTTGTCTCGTTTGGAGTTTTATCATTGCCTTTGTCGAGGTTTTGCTAAAGAGAAAAGAAAGAAAAGTCGTTCAAGATGCAGTCTGCTGTGCTGAGACGAGCGGGGGCAAAGGGCTTGCGCAGTTGCGGATGCAGAGTCCCGAGAGCTTCGTTGGCGACGCTGGCGACGTTTCGACCTCCCACAATCAAGAATGAGCCCAACGTAAGTTGACAGTGGTTTTAAAATGACTTGAGGAGAAAGCTTTGATGCTAATGTAATTGGTTTGATAGCAACACTATGCCAAGGGCAGCCAGCAGCGAGAGGGTTTGACGGCTGCCGTCGAGAAGCTGCAGAGCAAGCTGCCTCTCGAGGTCCCAGTTGTTGTAGGAGGCCAGCAGGTATGTTGAATCTCTTTGAAAGCACAATCTTGAATATTAACGAGCTAAACTAACTGAATGAACCTCCTCAGATCAAAACCTCGTCCCTCTCCAGACAGCTCAACCCCTCCGACCACTCCAAGACGGTCGCCTCATACCATACCGCCACGCCCGCCGACGTCTCCAAGGCCATTGACGCCGCGCTGGCCGCAAAGCCGGCATGGGAGTCGCTCCCCTTTGCAGACCGCGCCGCCGTCTTCCTCAAGGCCGCCGACCTGGTGTCCGGCAAGTACCGCTACGACATCATGGCCGCCACGATGCTCGGCCAGGGCAAAAACGCCTGGCAGGCCGAGATCGACGCCGCCGCCGAGCTGGCAGACTTCTTCCGTTTCAACGTGCAGTACGCCCAGGAGCTGTACAGCCAGCAGCCCGAGCACCACTCGCCCGGCGTGTGGAACCGCCTCGAGTACCGCCCGCTCGAGGGCTTCGTCTATGCCGTCAGCCCCTTCAACTTCACGGCCATTGCCGGCAACCTGCCCGGTGCTCCGGCCCTCATGGGCAACGTGGTGGTCTGGAAGCCCAGTGACTTTGCCATTGCGTCCAACTGGCTGGTCTACAACATCCTTCTCGAGGCTGGCCTGCCCAAGGACGTGATCCAGTTCGTACCCGGCAACCCCGTCGAGATTACCAAGACGGTCCTGGAGCACAAGGAGTTTGCGGCTCTGCACTATACCGGCAGCACCGCCGTGTTCCGAAAGCTCTACGGCGCCATTGGCGAGGGCGTTGCCGAGGGCAGATACAGGTCGTACCCCAGGATCGTGGGCGAGACTGGCGGCAAGAACTTCCACCTGATTCACCCGTCTGCTGATATCGAGAACGCTGCTATCCAGACTGTTCGCGGTGCCTTTGAGTACCAGGGCCAAAAGTGCAGCGCTACGTCTCGCATCTACGTTGCCAAGTCTGTCTGGCCCGAGTTCAAGGAGCGATTGGTCTCCGAGACTAAGAAGCTCACTCAGGGCGTCCCCTGGGACCACTCCCACTTCATGGGCCCCGTGATTCACGAGGCCTCCTTCAAGAAGCTCTCGGGCGCCATTGACGAGGCCAAGAGCGACAAGGACCTCGAGCTCGTCTTTGGCGGCACCTACGACTCGTCCAAGGGCTACTTTGTCCAGCCCACCATCTACCAGGCCATCAGCCCTTCCCATAAGTTCCTCTCCACCGAGTTCTTCGGCCCCATCCTCACCGCGCACGTCTACGACGATGCCGCGCCCGATGCCTTTGCCAAGGTCTGCGAGCTAGTCGATGGCACCTCCGAGTATGGCCTCACCGGATCCGTCTTTGCCAACGACCGCGAGGCCGTGCGCTTCGCCGAGGAGAAGCTGCGCAACGCGGCGGGCAACTTTTACATCAACTGCAAGAGCACCGGTGCCGTTGTCGGACAGCAGCCGTTTGGCGGTGCCAGGGCCAGCGGCACAGACGACAAGGCCGGAAGTCCCAACCTGCTGACGAGATTCGTCAACATCCGATCAATTAAGGAGGAGTTTGCGGCCACGACGCAGGTGTCATATCCTAGCAACGAGGTTTAAACCAATCCGCCGACATTTGCATGATGGATTGGAGCACTGTGTAAGAGGGGTGTAGGGTTGATGATGTATGGCGTTGATATTTCTCCATTTTTAGTCTATAATTTGTTTGCATCTAGGGTAAGATGCTGGCGTTGAGCGACGAGAATCGTCGACATGCATAATCTCCCGTATTGGGAGAAACCCATCAAAACCACATTGATGATGTTAAATTGAAACCAATTGAAAACAATTGAGCATGATAAGTCTGTGATATGACGAAATGTGTGCGTGCTGTATTACCTACTCGGGTTATCATATCTATGTAGCTTAATCTTTTGGTAGGAAGGCTTCTTACGCGCAACCCTGATGGTCCGTTACAACATGAGGACTGGACACGACGAATAGGATAAAGAGCCTAAAAGCCAAGGCAGCCTTAACAAGGCCTTGAATACTAGTCGATGCAATGCAAAAGTTTATACACTCATCCCCTTGGCTGAAACCTTGACATCGAATCAGCTAACTTGCCCATCCACTTCGTATACACGAGGCCAGCTCCGAGCCAGATGAAAGACGCTACTGAGAGCCGGGGTGGTTCACTCAGAGGGCAGTACTATTACAAACAACCTGGAAGTCATTAGCCATCGGCCCCTTGAATAGGCTTAAATGCACGCCCCAAGGCAAGATCCAACGGGCTGAGCGGAATTGAGTGTTTTTGATGGGGGCGCAGCTTGCATGAGTGTCGAGCCGTGAGTGGGCGCTCATCCCACGGGGATCTTGAGCTTGCCGGATTGCCGTGTGGAGAGGTGCTATGCTACGGTTCGATATGCCGGTACCTGGACAAGAAGTATAACGTGTGTTGGTTAATCGGGTAGTTTATTTCGTTTATTTCTTTCTTTCTCCCTTTTTGCCTGATAAGGAGAGCCGAGCATGGTATCAATATGTACCCGTATGGGGTACAACACCCGGGCTTTGTTGGGAACGAGGGCGAGACACTGCGTCTTAGATTTCAAGCTGGGCATTTTTCCAAGCACCAGCTCCCCGCGAGTCCAATCCAATTGGCAGCTGGGTTGCTCAAATCCCAATCTCTCCCTTCTAGAAATTGCCCATTTTCCCTCCTCCTCACCCGCTAGCGCAGACGTGGCGCAACCCACTGCGATCCAAGCGAAGTAAGTTGAGGTGGGATTCCTTGGAACATTGCCACAGGACACGCGAGCTTGTCCAACGTGGTTATCGAAAGACGAAAACCCCCGGAAGGAGGTCCGTGCAGAAGATGTCATCCGCAAAAAAAGAGGTTCGTATCGGAAAAGGGACCCTGCTTATGTGCGGGATTGGATTCCTGGGGCATGACGTTTGAGGGTTTGTTTGAGGAGCGGGAAGAGGGAATGCCGGGACTGAATCTCAGTCAATCCCTCGGCTTGGCAGTGAATGAGGGCACATGATCACTATGGATAAAGATAAACATGGGGATAAGCAATCCAATGCAAAGAAGATAACAAAAATAATAATGATAGAAAACGAAAAACCACCTGAAAACGGGCTTCCGGAGCGCAAACCATCTCGCCTCGAGTCCGCCGCACTCTCTCACCACTTTCCGCCCCCTTGTCCTGGCTGCCCTTCTTCTCTCTCTCCCGACTTGGCAGCCCAGCGAGAGCACGAGAGCACGAGACTCGCCGGCGAGGCCTGAGAGGATGAGACGGACCGTAGTCAACGGCAAGTGGAGGAAAAGCAAGAGCAAAAAAGCTGGAGAGGCGGCGCCCAAGAGAGCTTGCAGGGACGTTCAAGGGTCGAGGCTCGCCACATGGGCTGGTCCGGGCTGCTGATTCGTCCACTCGCCGGCGACACCATGGGGAGCACGCGACACTTTTCTCGATGATGCTTGGTCAATTGGCAGAGGCACGTTTTCGGCCTTCTTTTTTGCTCGAGTTACTTTTTGGTTCGCCCAGCTGGGGGAGGAGAGGGAGAGGGAGGGGGTTGTCGTCTTCATGTGTTAATTCTCCTTGTGCCGGGCTTATCAGGACAAGGAGGTACTTGTGCCGTACCGTATATAGTGAAATAGCTGAGGCCTGCTCATGGGCACCGTTCCTTTCTCTCAGACGCCTCATTCTCGACCTCTCCCCTTTTCTCCGTCTTCTTTTTTCTTTCCTTCTTACTTTAATTCCTCAGATTAACGCTCCCCCATCCGTCTTCCCAGGGTGCATAAGTGGTCTCGTGCCGCCCATTGCTTCTGTGCTTCTGCCGTGATACCTCCCGCAGCTCACCGGTTCTGCAAACGGGAGCCCTATCGCCATACTATCTGCTCTCCCTTGCCCAACACACGACATCTGGGATTAATTTCTTATCTTCTTCTTTTCCTTTTATTTGCATTATCAGCCCTGGTCAGACAAGAGATACACAGGCTCTGAGTACACAACATCTTCCATCGGAAAGCGGACCACGTCCCTACAAATAAGAAAAAGAAAGAGACACACACCAAGCCAACCCGCTGCAACACCAACAGCCGTGGCTCAAAAGCCATCTCCGAGCTTATCTCGGCCTACCACGAGTGGAAACCTCCCGCGACCAAGGACCCTTGCATCAGAACACCAAAACTCTCGGTTAAGCAGCAGCTCCGTGGCCCGCATAATTTCAATCCAGTGCGCCTATTCTCTTTGAATCGCGGCCGCAGAAACAGTTTCCGGGGGGAGGGTAGTGCCGCTGTCGTCACCAGTACCCATCTCTCCTGCAACTTGCAACAAGGCGGATAGGTTCAGGCTGCGCCTCACCCCTGCCGCGTAACTCCCTAGACGGAAAAAGAAAAAGCAGTTTTTCTGTGACTAAAGCGGTCCCTATTTTGTGTGTGTTGCGTCGTGTTGCGAATAGTTCGAACCTGCGGCTCCGCGGATCGCGGAGCGTGGCCGAGACCTTTAGACGCAGATCCAGTGCCGAGGGGGAAAACACACACACCCCCGTTTGCTTACAGAGAGACTCGTCATCTAATCGGAGGAGAGACGCAAGGAAAAAAAAAAAAAATAGCTGCTCTAAGTCCAAAGCGGACCATGCCTCGTCCTGCGCTGCCGCCGACGCCCGGGTCCTCGTCTGATATCAGGGGCAAGGATGGCATGCAGCAGCTTTCATCTCTGCAACTCGCCTTTGAGCTGCCTCCGCCAGCCATCCACGATGCAGCAGCAGATGCGTCTCGCATCTCGCCCGTCGACTCCAAGCAGCAGCAAATCTCGCCCCTCTCCACGCCGTCGCTAGGCCTGGACGTTGCCACGTCGCCAAAGACAGTAGTCTATCCCATGCAGGCGGCCGAGACGGTCAAGTCCCGAAGACGCTCGTCCGCCGCTACCACCAAGGAGCCCAAGGAAAACACCTTTGCCCTGCCGCCACCGCCCACGCGCTCCAGGAAGATCATCCAGATGAAGCCGCGAACCCAGGACACGGCCGCGGCCTCGGCTTCCACCAAGGAGTCTGCCCGGGCCACCGGGAAGGCTGCCGCCGCCAAGACCGCCGCTCCGGGGCCCGACGCCGGGGCCGGGGCCGGAGGTGCTTCGGCCAAGGGCGAGTCAACGACAAAGAAGAAGCAGCCCAGCGCAACTAGCGCTGCTGGCAGGAAAATCGCTCGCAAGACTGCCCACAGCTTGATTGAGCGGAGGAGAAGGAGCAAGATGAACGAGGAGTTTGCCCTGCTCAAGAGCATGATCCCCGCGTGCACGGGCGAGATGCACAAGCTGGCCATTCTACAGGTTTGTTTCCCCCTTCCCCCTGAATCCAAAAAAACGGCAAATCTAAACCAAACCCTCACTAACACACAAACTCTCTAGGCTTCCATTGAATATGTCCGCTATCTGGAAGACTGCGTCGCCAAGCTCAAGGCCCAGCAAGAGCAATCCCAGAGCAGCAGACCCGAGGCCTCACACAGCCCCTTACCACCCATCCGCGAATTCCACCCAACCTTCCATGAGGACCCGGCAGACGTCGAAATGACCGACTCCGAGGCCGCCACCTCCCCGGTCTTCGCGCCCCAGCGGCCGTCCGTCTCGCCGGCGCTGCACGCCCAGGACTCGCGCCACCGCCAGCACTCGTACTCGTCCGTGTCGACGGACCAGCGGCACTACAGCTACAGCGCCTCCACGACGACGTCGCCTGCCTTTGGGCCGCAGATGTTTGCTAACAACAACGGCGCCGGCTACACGCATAGTAGCACTTCGGCGTCTGGATCGACGCTGACGAGTCCTGCGTTGTTGCCGCAGACGGATCTTGATCATGAGGCAACGGCGGCGTTGCTGATGCTTAATAGCGATAGGAGGGGGACGGCGGCGAATAATAACCGCGCCTTGTCTGTTCGCGATTTGTTGAGCTCATGATTTTCATGTTCCATCTTCCTCTTCGTATACCCCAAGCTGCAATGATGCGACGATTTCTTTTACAAGCTGTTTCTCTTTATTTCTTTTAACATCAAGGCTCTGTCTGTGTAGGCCCTGAGCAAAAAACACATGATGGTCCTTTTTTTCTGCTCCAATTTTTCTCCTTCCATTTCCCGCATTCCGAAACAATAACAATACAAAATTCAGAAACACACCCGTGGGGCCAGAGAAGAAGATGGAAAAAATTTGGAGTCTGTAATGGGATTTGAGGAGTTCCGAGGGTTATGGGTTCTGGCGAGAAACAGGGATCCCAGAAAAAACATACATTTACCAAAATACCTTTTTTTATTTCTCTCTAGTTCTCTCTTCTTTTTCTTTTTACTTGTTTTAGTTTCAACTTTGGCTGGGCAACAACTATCAAACAATCGTGCGAACGGGAACAGGACTGCACTGGAATCGGCACTGGGGGGAAATACCATGGCAAAAAGACGGCCCCTGAGATGCGTGGCTACTGATTTTAATACTACGAGGAGGGGGGCCGCGATTTCTGGAATATAATTGTTCTTGCTATTTTTATTTCAACGCAAGTAGTAGAATCAAATCAATGATAATTCTTCACATCCAACGCCGCTAATGTGTGTTTAATGCATATTCATTATTTGGAGTCCCCCCCCCTTTTTTGTAATGTTTCATTCACACTTCCTTCTTGCTTTGTGTTTCTTCTATTAGGCTTTTAATCTCTCGCTTCCGGCAATATCGTCGTTGGCGTCCTTGACAAGGAAACTATTTTATTTCATCAGTAAAGGACACATTCGCAACTAATCTTATGCCATGCCTCGGAAACTCACTTGTACCAAAGAATAGTCGGCCCAATCGTCATCAGGTGCCATAAGCTGTGGGCGTCAATGCAGCCCAACCAAGGCGGAAAGTCAAACAGCTCCATGCTCATGGCAAACATGACCCAGGCCACAGCCAGACCAGGCCACATGGCCCAGACCCGACGAGACTTGCGGTAGCGGTCGAAACTGAACCAACTCCACAGGGCGTTCTGGATGACGCCGAGCACCACGTTGGCGGCCATGTTGTACGTGTAGTCCCAGCTCACGCCCTTTAGATATCCGACGTGGCAAGTGTAGAGCACAAGACAGAGCAGCGTCCACGCCCGTAGGACGGAGCGTCTTCGTGGGGTCGGGCGGTCGAGGCGGAAGATGCGCACAAAGGTATAGTACATTCCATACAGCACGCTGGCGCCAGCGGCGAAGTAGTCGAGCTGCTCGGTGACGGCAAAGTCTCGGGTGTGGAAGATGGAGCTAAACACCCACGAGGCGAGCCCAAAATAGGAGAAGAACTCATAGTAGGGCCGCAGCGAGTAGTCAGCTGGGATGAGGGCGCGCACTTTCTTGAGGCCCTGCCAGTGCGCCCAGAAGTTGCCGATCGAGAAGAGCACGGAGAAGGGCTCCTGCATGCCCATGAAGCGGTAAAAGGGCCATTTGCCGTGGAACTGGACGACGGGGAGGTCGGTGGCGACGCGCGCGCCGGTAATGATGTGTTGGCAGGTGTAGTCGCATTCGGAGGCGCAGTTCCAAAGGAGGAGGCGGCGGGACAAGGCTGACAGATTCTCGTTAGCGGCTGGTTTGCTCGATCATGTTTGTTCTTGTTCGTCTTTGGAGGGGCGAGAGAGAGAGTTACGGATGGGCGTGGCAGTCTTGCCGGGAGCGCAGTTTTCGGCTTGGCAGATCTGGAACAAGGACATCTGTCAGTAACGATTGCGCATGGCATGGGACGATGGGAGAGAACATACGTCAAGACATTGCTTGAACTCGGGCAATTGATCACCAGTAGAAGCAAGACTAGCACCGGCAAAGAATGCCACGACAAGCAAGATCAGGGAGATGGCGCGAAAGCCTGGCTTCCCGCCATATAAAGCGATCATGTTGGTAGCATGGACGGAGGGGAGTTAACAGTCCAGGTTAAACGAAGGAAAGAGAAGAAGAATTGGGAGACAAATGTTACAATGATTAAGCACTGCGACAAGAAAGAGGGGACGTGGGTCAAAAGGCCACGGTAGAATCAATCATTAGTAAGTGGTGGTTGATTCTGGGTTTGGGTGTGGATATGGATATTGATATGGATATGCTGGCTCTTGGAGGTTTGGGGAATAAGATTGAGCATTAGAGGCGGATTCTGGGGCGGGTCGTTTGGCGGGTAATTCGGGGCCATTCGGACAGGTAATTGGGCATCAGGGTACCGGTACAGATGGGAAGTAAAAGTACTCCATCCTGTACCACAAAGACTTGCGAGCATGGTATAAGTCTTGCCGCTAAGACTGCTGATGAGCACTTCCACTCTCTATCTACCCAGCAATCATCGGGGCTTTACATAATGTGAGATTTGTTTAATTGCAAACCTGCCGTGGATGGCGCTTGTTTTTTTGCCAAGGGATAGCTCTGTTACCTACCAAGTGTCTGTTGGTGAGCTAGGAGTACAAACTCCCGCTCTAGTTTAACGTGGTGAATGCGGTATTTCAACGAGACGGGCTTGTACCGGTACATGCAGACTCCACGTCACATGCAGTCCACTCAAGTACAGTACCCTCTGCTGTTCTCTCTCCAAACCAAACGAATCCGTCTCTCTGCATCATCACCACCGCCTGTTTAGCGAATTGATGCACCGCTGGCCTTTTGCCGTGCAATTGCTGCTTACTCGCCTGCGTATGTCCTGCCATCGAACCAACGCCATTTCAGTCTGTCGCAGCCTTTTTATTTTATTTTGTATTTTCTGCCCTGCATAACATCAATCAGACCGCTAGCGCCGGTTCCAGCGCCGTGCCTGGATCCGTCGTTGCCCACGGCAACCGGGAGGGCGTTGATTGGCCGCTTTGTTTCGCAAACACCACCAGGCAAAAATAATCCTGGGTCTAGCTCTCTCCGCTCTTCATCCTTGATCATGCACCCCTTCGCAACGGAGCTCCCAGTTTGTTAATTGCCTGCTGCCCTCCGGATCACGGGGAGGCTGCACACGTAGCATATTTTATCGATTCGGCAGCAATCTGCCGCCAATTGCTGGCCATCCACGACCTATTTCGCTTGACCGCTAACTAGCAATAACAAACATGGCGACAGCTGCTTCGCCAACTCCCATGGGAGGAGCCGGTCCTACCCGCCGGATGTCGCAGCGACAGCAAGCCTTGCGCCAACCTCCCTCACGATCGGCCTTTACCAGGAGCGAGAGCCAGCAGGCGTCTTCGTTCCAAGCCCGAAACAACCCGAAGCAATTCAACGACGACAGCTCCGAAGATGAGATTCCCGTGCCTATGAAGCTCAGCGCCCTCACCAAGGCGCTCCTCAACGACGGCGAGCCCGAGTCCTCTCAGCCTGCAGAACGACCGCCCTCACCACCACGAACACGAAGACGGATAAGCCAATTGAACGCCTCGACGTCATCCGTGTCTGAGAGGGGGAGGCATTTGAGATCTACCGGCGAGAAACCCGAGGACAAGAATTCAAGAGCCTCGAGTCCCGCCAGGGATCGTGGTGCAAGCCCTGTAACAAGAAAGAGAGTAGTGAGGCTCAGCAACACTCCGCAGAGCCTGAGCCAGATCCAGCCTTCCAAGAGGCGCTCAAGCTCCTTCTCTCGATCAACGCAACGCCATCAACAGACCAGCAGACCGTCTAGTAGGGAAAAGTCGGCCGATGAGAAGCCAGAGCCACAGGCTGACATCAACACACCCGCTCATGGCAACCGTATCGTGAGGATATCTACAAACTCTTCTGGCAATCGCAGTAGAATGGGATCAACAGGCCTGTCCTCGGGGCGCTCATTTGATCGATCTGTTGTGGACAAGTCTGCCGGTGAAATGGACTATGAGCAAGAAGAGATTCCTCAAACTGTTGCGCGAGACACAGCACTGGCCACTAGCTACGGCAGTGTATCACGGTATAACTCAGCGGTAAGAGGCCGACTGGATGATAATGCCAACCCGCAGAGCTCAATGCGCGTCAAGCGCGTTGGAAAGATCCCTGGAACATTTCTTAGTGGACCAGCGCGGCGTGGTAGGCGGAGGCAAAGCGATGAAGATGCTGGGGAAGAAGGGGAAATGGATCAGTACAATCCCCAACAGGAACAAGATAACAACGTCGTGGAGGACATGCCAGATGTTGCCTACTACCCTGATGGAATTCGAGACTTTAATTCTGGAAGTCCTGTTAGTGCGAGTGCTTCGGCTAGGGCCCTCCATAGGAGACACCTCTCTAGCATGGACTCCCGGTCTGGCTCTGGCTCTGGCTCTGGACGTCCCTCGCCGCGGGGGATTGAGCTCGAATCGGAGCCCCAGCGATATCCGCCACTGCAGAGGGAGAACGAGGAGGCAGAAGAGGAGGAAGAAATACCGTATAGGAAATCAGTGCTGCGCGCCGAACTGCCTTCAGCTCATGATCAGGAAAACGACGCTCACCGGAGCTATAAGCGTTCAAAGTCTTCCTTTGACGATGGGATGGCTCCGCCACGACCCATGAGCGTCGACCCTATTCCAGCCCGGCCTACTTCACCAGAGCGAAAGCCCCTGGCGCCCGTTGCCAACAACACACCTCAGCGGCCTGCTCCCCCACCTCCTCCTAAGATGTCCGTCATGGAGGCAGCTACATCAACGACTGGCGCTGCAGCCGCAGCCACCTCAACGAAGCAGCGGAGGAACGTGTTGAGGGTCAATGGAAAGACTTATACCAGGCTTGATTGCCTTGGCCGCGGTGGCAGTGCCAAGGTATATCGTGTAACCGCTGAGAATGGACAAATGTTTGCCTTGAAGCGCGTGGCTTTGGAAAATGCAGACGAACTTACCATCAGAGGGTACAAGGGCGAGATAGACCTCCTTGGAAAGCTCGAAGGGGTGGATCGGGTTATTAACCTGTATGCCTACGAGATGAATACAGAGAAGCAGGTGCTCAGTTTGGTAAGTAACGGCAACCTTGCTTTACAAGAAGCTGAGTGCGAGTTGGATGAGGCTTGCTAATCAGTGAATATGTAGGTGATGGAAATGGGCGAGAGAGATTTGAATGCCCTCCTTGCTAGTCGCCAGAGCCCCGAGACTTCCAGGTTCGACCCCGTATTTGTTCGCTTCTACTGGAAAGAGATGCTTGAGTGCTTGGCCGCCGTTCACCAACATGACATTGTTCACTCGGACCTGAAGCCCGCCAACTTTGTTCTCGTCAAGGGCAGACTCAAACTCATTGATTTCGGCATTGCTAATGCCATCCAAACTGACGAAACCGTAAATGTCCACCGCGAAACCCAAGTCGGCACACCCAACTACATGTCCCCCGAGTCCCTCCTAGACTCCAACAACCCGCGGGGCGGTCGTCTCCCTGGCCGCCCTAAGCTGATGAAGCTCGGAAAGTCCAGCGACGTCTGGTCACTGGGCTGTATCCTCTACCAAATGGTCTACGGCATGCCGCCATTTGGCCACATTGCCAACCAGATGGCGAGATGTCAAGCCATCATAAACTGGGATCATCACATTGAGTTCCCTTCTCGTGGCATGGGCGGTGCTCCCGTTCCACCTTCACTTATTAGGACCCTGAGGCGATGCCTCAACCGAGACCACCACATGCGACCGACGTGCGAGGAACTGCTTTATGATAGCGATCCGTTCCTTTACCCAGCAGAAATCAACAGCGACAAGGCTCTTCCCATCGACGAGGAACTCCTGGGTAGAATCATCCAGAGCGTTGTCTCAAGGTGCCGAGAGCGCATGCCGACAGAATCGGAGGGTGCAACCGTCTGGCCGCAGGCATACTGGAACAGCATACGAAAATCAATGGCAAACAGACAACAATAATACTAATGTCAAATAGACGGAATTTGTCTATACGAAATCATGAGCAGGATAAATCAAGACCACCAGAGTCGTCAAGGAGCAGGCGTTTTGTATCTTCGTTTTTACAATTTCATCTTTCTTCAATGAAAGACTAGGGAAAGGGGAGAAGAGAACCAGAAGAAAAGACGGTTCTCATTACGTTTCATGAAGGCCTCACCAACTAGGTGTTGAGGAGTTTTGTATCTTTTCTTCTTTTTGTCTTCCTCTTGTGTATATACACGCTGTCTTGCGTCAAAGCGGGTTATTTTTTTATGAATTGGGTACCAAGGAAGGATGACAGGATAGAATAGCTGTTTTTGGAGACATGGCCTTGCGATATGGCGTGAAATGGATGTCACATATCATGACGGTTTTTTGCATGGTTTTCTTTTTGATCAGATATTTGATTCTAATTGGTGCTTTTGTGTTGCTGCCTTTGTTGTTTTTATATCCTTTTCTTTCTTTTGGTATTGTACAGCCAGCCATATAGGTATATGCTGGGCGCTAGATGATACATTTTGCCTTGGAGCGTCGTAACATTGTTCATCAAAACTCTCGCTTTGGCTTTTCCTCCCTCTCCTCGTTTCATTTCCATTTTCCAAAATCGTTACTAAACTAGACTTCATGAGGAAGTCTCGACCTCATCCAGATTCTTAATGTTCAGCTCAGAGATGCGCAAGATGGTATATCGATGCTTGCTCTTAGCCTGACGCTTTCTCCTCTGCCTCCGCTTCGTCTTGATCTTGATCCGCAGCGGCTCCGACTCAGTCCCCAAGACAGTCGCACGGCACTCAAACACCCTCTCGTCGACGTGGGGGGCGCCCTTCAAGGTGTAATCTCGGCTACCGATGATGCTAGCACGATTCAGGCGCAGCACGTCTCCAGGAAGAACGCCAGGCATCTTGAATGGCAGACGAATCTGGTCGCCCTCCTGGACTAGATATGGGAAGCCGTGGATGTGGATGGTGATGTAGTGGCCGGGCTGGGCGGCGAGGAGGGGCAGAAGCGTCTTGACGGAGTCGGTGATTGGCGTGGGAGGCTCGACAGGGTGACTCTTTTTGAAGGCCAGGGGTCGGACTTGGTCCTCGGTGGGATTGGGGGCGTTGTTGACGTGAGGCTGCGCAACAGGCTCGACAATTGGCGCCGTGGAGTTGAAGCTTCGATGCTGGATGTGACGAAACGGAGCGAATAGAGGGGCGATGCGCGAGCTGGGAGCCCTAAGCTCCAGAACGGAGCGAAGGAGTGCTCTGCTCATGTTGGGGAGATGCAGGTAGCAACCGCAATGCCCGGAATTTTGCAGCGTTTGGCACTATTTTGTCTGCTCGTAGGCGGGATTGCATACAAAAAACCGAGAGCCCGGTATGGTGTTTTCAATGGCTCGATGAAGCTTTGCGATTTGCGGGCCGGATTAGTGTGGCGCCGGGGTCCGAACGAAATCTTGGCGGGTTGACGAGCCAATGTATTTTTTTTTTTTCGACGCTGGGAATTTTTGCACCGTACTAGGTTCAGTCTCCACTGGATTTTATACATACAAGCAAAGTCCAGGAACAACACCGCCAACATGGTATGTTTTTTCCTTTTTGCAGAGGAAGATGCTCTGATTTGAAGATGGAAATGTTTCTTCTAACTCCCTGCAGCCTCAGAACGAGTATATGGAACGGTGGCGCAAGCTGCACGGCCGCCGTCTCGACCATGAAGAACGAACTCGCAAGCGCATCGCCCGTGAAGGCCACAAGGCCTCTCAAGACGCCCAGAACCTGCGTGGCCTGCGAGCCAAGCTGTACCAGAAGAAGCGTCACAACGAGAAGATCCAGATGAAGAAGGCCATCAAGGCGCACGAGGAGCGCAACGTCAAGACGGCCGACGAGAAGGAGCCCTCGCAGCCTCTGCCCTCGTACCTGCTCGACCGATCCAACCCGTCCACGGCTAAAGCCCTCAGCAGCGCCATCAAGAACAAGCGCGCGGAGAAGGCGGCCAAGTTCAGCGTGCCCCTGCCCAAGGTGCGAGGCATCAGCGAGGAGGAGATGTTCAAGGTCGTCAAGACGGGCAAGAAGACGCACAAGCGGGCGTGGAAGCGTGTCATTACGAAGCCGACGTTTGTGGGACCTGATTTCACTCGACGAAACCCCAAATACGAGCGCTTCATCCGGCCCATGGGTCTGCGTTACAAAAAGGCAAACGTCACGCACCCGGAGCTGGGCGTCACCGTGCAGCTGCCCATCATCAGTGTCAAGAAGAACCCGCAGAACCCTCTGTACACGCAGCTGGGCGTTTTGACCAAGGGTACGATTCTCGAGGTCAACGTCAGCGAGTTGGGTCTGGTTACTGCTGGTGGAAAGGTTGTTTGGGGCCGATATGCGCAGGTTACCAACGAGCCTGAGAACGAGGGCTGCGTGAACAGCGTGTTGTTGGTTTAAAGCCGTGGATGAATAAGGGGGGTTTCTGGAATTGGAGGTATTCTTTTTGACACTGGACCGTGGCTGTCAAGGTGCATGTATTGGCGTTTTTGGCGTTTGGTACATACGAGTGCTTGATGCGAGAAAGAAAGAGACAAAGTTACTAGATGGGGCAGATTAGGAAGCATGGAGTCTTCCGAGGATATCAGTGTACTCGTCGTCTGCGAGAAAAAAATGTTCAATTGGGGATAAAAGTTGCAAATAGAAGCAAGTCAACAAGTCAATAATACGAGGGCGATTCTCAATGTCATAGTTCATTTCTTTCCGGATTTTTCATGATGATGATAACTCTTCTTATCGGCTTGAATTCTGCCTACATATTGGGCTTGCAATACATATTATCCAATCAATCCAATTAGTTTCAATCATCTGCTTCTTCTGTTGCCTAACTAGAGTTACAATACTACCTACTATGTGCTATGAGAATTGTCAACATCCACCAATCTCACATGAATCCTTATCAGTCAATCCATATCGCCCAACTCTTCTAGTTCCAAAAAAAGGCTTCTGATTTTTCAGTGGCTCTGCCGCCACCGACTAGCAAAGACGCAAAACTTCGTCCCTCCAAAAGTGGATAGCGGGGACCCTGTCAAGGCGGTGACAGCGATAAATTAATTTTCTGCCCGACCGAAAGCCTGCATTTCGCCGCTCCGACTCGAGTCCCTTCCCGCAAGCCAAAAAAAAAATCCCATAAACCAGACAAAACAAGGCGCCTCCGTCCTTGTCTTTTTTCTTCATTCTACTTTTATTCCGTCTACTCGGATTAATTTTGTTTCTCTTGTCTCTGTTGCGCCCTCTCGAAAAGAAAGAATAATAGACCGCGTTGGTGAAATAGACAGGCCTTGTTTCAGCTTTCA